>NC_063337.1:15141559-15165157 GCF_021869965.1 Rhincodon typus
TAGGTGGAGAGGAGACCTGTCTGTCTCCTCTCCACCTATCTTCTCCTCTATCCATCTTCTATCCGCCTCCCCCTCTCTCCCTATTTATTTCAGAACCCCCTTCCCCTCCCCCATTTCTGAAGAAGGGTCCAGGCCCGAAACGTCAGCCTTCCTGCTCCTGTGATGCTGCTTGGCCTGCTGTGTTCATCCAGCTCTGCACCTTGTTAGCCTTGTAGTGTTAGTTGAATGCTAGGTGACATTGTCAGTTTCTCCTTTCATTCTGGTAACTTTCTTCCCCCTTCAAGACAGCTGTCCTCACTCCTCTCTCAATAAGGTGCCCTGTTTCAAACAAAAAGGGAGGGAGACCGAAAGCAGTGAGCCATAGGTCAGTTAGCCTAACATCTGTCATTGGGAAAATGCTAGGATACATTATAGAGAAAGAAGTAGCAAGTTATTTTGAAAACACAATCAGAAAGAGTCAATATGGTTTTTTTGAAGGGTCATCATGTTTGATCAGTTTGCTTGAATTCTTTGAGGGTGTAAGAAACATAGTTGATAAAGGCACTCTCCCAGGTTTTTTTTAATTGTCATCAAATTTGGATACATTACATGCTGACCCTCCCCCAAGTTATTAACATAGTAAATGACTTGAGGCTGTATGACTGATCTTGGTGACACTTCACCAGTTATGTCTTTATAAAATGCAAAAAACCCATTAATCCTGAATATCATCTTTGTTGTGTTACCCAATCCTCAAACCATGCTAATTAAATACCCTCAATACCATGAACTCCTATGTTATGCAATAACTTTTTATATGGCACATCATCAAATGCCTTCTGGAAATCTAAATACACTACATCCACTGGTACTTTTTGATTGCAAGGTGATTGGAGTTTAAAAATGCAAAAGTTTTGTTTCAACCATGCGGGGTATGGGTGGCGCTGCAGTTGGCGTACTGTGTACATTTTTGGCCCCTCTGTATTTAAGAGAGGGTGTATTGGCCATGGAAGCAGTTCAAAAGAGATTCACTAAACTGATTCCTTGGATGAAGGGAGTGACTCAAGAATGGCTAAATGCTTAGGTCTTTATCCATTCGTGTTCCTGAAGAATAAGGGGTAATCTTATTGAAATGTAGAAAATTGAGGGGGCGAGACAGAGTGGACTTTGAGAAGGTGCCCACTAGTGGGGGAATAGCGAACTAGAGGACATAGTTACAGAAAATGAGGATGCGCATTTAAAATTGGAATGCGAAGAGATTTCTCCCAGAGGGTGATGAATATTTGGAATTCTCTACTTGATAATTGTGAAGGCTAGATCACTGAAAGTGTTTAAAGAGGAGGTAGGTTTTGTTTTGAAGTATTGGGGAGTTGAGGGCTGTGTTGAGCTGACACGGAAGAGGAGTTGAGGCCTGGGACAGATCAGCCATGATCTTAATGAATGGTGGGGCGGGCTCGAGGGACCAAATGGCTTAATCCTGTTGCTATATTTTTTATATTCGTCGTAGGGGGAAAAGAAAGCCTTGATCCATCCACCCTCACTAACTATCACCCATCTCCAAGCTCCATGAATAAGCTCCTTCAGAGTTCCTTGGCTACCCCTTTCACCCCTTGTCTGAATTCCTCGAGTCTGGTTTCTATTCCATTCAGTCACTGAGACCAATTTGGCCCATGCACATTGTTTTATTTTCATTGAGGTAATAGTCTTTCGCTGAGTTTTTTTTCCCCTGTTCTCCTGAAAAGCAATTCACATTCCTCGACATTGAATTGTCTTCCAAATTCTCAAGCACAATCAAATCCTCCTATGATGTGCAATAACATAAGAAATAGGAGTCCTTAAATGAACTGAATGACAAAGCATCCTCAACCGTTTAAGGGTAGAGAATTCTAAACATTCTCGAGATTTTCAACCTTTGGAGCAAAGAAGTTTCTGCTCGTCTGTATCCTAAATGGCTGACCCCTTATTCTGAGATTGTGACCTCTAGTTATGCATGCTTCTGTAAGGGGAAACACTCCCACTGCATCTATCCTGTCAACCCCTCGAATTCTGTATGTTTGAACAAAATTTCTTCTCATTCTTGCAAATTCTATGAACTTCAGGTGTCGATGGTAGCCATGATGTGGAGGTGCTGGTGTTGGATTGGGGTGGACAAAGTCAGAAGTCACATGACACCAGGTTCTTGTTCAACAGGTCTATTTGAAATCACAAGCTTTCAGAGCGCTGCTGCTTCATCAAGTCAGATGACAAAACCCACTTGGAGGAACCTTGAGGGGACACAATCTATGATAACACCTGTCGACAAGAGGCAGTACAGTAAAGGAGCCACTTCCGCTTCACCTGACGAAGGAACAGCGCTCTGAAAGCTTGTGATTTCAATCTGTTGAACTATAACCTGGTGTCATGTGACTTCTGATTATGAATTTCAGGACTTTCAATTTCTTGTTTATAAATGTTTGGAATAGAAGGTAGTGTAATTCCTTGCTTGAATGACCTGCAAGGTATTTGAAGAACGATTGCTTTGTTTTAATTTGGGACCTGCTTTTATTTATGTCGATGTTGAATTTCATTCAGTGAATAAGGAGATTTATATAAAAGGCATTATGATGGATTTGCTTCCAAAAATTTAATAATTTCTTTCCAATAATCAGACTGTGATTTTACCCTGTTTCTTTAAAAAAAAAATGCAGGTGTGATGGCTGCCAGATGTTTCCAATGAATGGGCCCAGGTTCAAATGTAGAAACTGTGATGATTTTGACTACTGTGAAAACTGTTTCAAGACTAGAAAACACAATTCAAGGCATACTTTTGGTAGAATTAATGAGCCAGGTGAGATGCATTGTACAATTTCTTAGTAGATTTATTTTTAAAACGCAAGTACGTTTTATAGTTCATCGTTCCAAATCACAAAACAAAATGTAATTATATTTCCTGCAATGTTGAAATAACCTGCATGAATTTAGCCAGACTTTTAATTATCTTCTGCAAGAACAGTGTGACAGTTGATAATCATCATGTAGCGAAGTTATTTTTGAACAACAGAAGTTTGTAATGTATGATTTAAATGTTATTAGTAAAGGTAATATTTAAGCAGAATATCAAACCATTTTTTGTGTAATGTGTTTTCTTTCCAATCGGTATTTGTGTTTTAAGCTGTGTAGATAAAAGCCAATTCCATTTCTCTTCTAACCCCAGTTTAGGTTTCCTGTGACACAGAATTTCTACAGTGTGGAAGCAGGCCATTTGGCTCTCCGAGGAGCATCCCACCCAGACCCATCTCCTTACACCATCCCTGTATTTCCCACCTTAGACATAATGAGCAATTTAGCATAGCTAATCCACCAAATTGCACACCTTTGGACTGTGGGAGGAAACCGGAGCACCCGGAGAAAACCCACGCAGACACGGGGAGAATGTGCAAACTTCACACGGACAGTTGCCCGAGGCTGGAATCGAGCCCGGGTCCCTGGTGCTGAGGCAGCAGTGCTAACCACTGAGCCGCCATGCCACCCCAACATTGTTTTTCTTTCTGTGACCCCATTGATCTTGCGTGACATTGCTGGAAAATACGATGGTTGTTGTTTATGATCTACCTGACAGAATGCTGTCAGACAGACAGAAATAGTTCTGTTAGTAATAATGTGTTTGTTGGTTTAAAGGACAATCACCAGTATTTGCTGGACGTTCCGGAAAGCAACAGAATAAGCGATACAGTTGTGAGAGAGGAATGTTGCTAGACGATTGGTCGAGAATTGTAAAGAACTTCGGAGTCTCCTCGTCTGTCAGCCAAATTTCCCGCCTGATTGATGGCTCTGGACAATGTTGGCAGTCTTCAGGCTCACAAGGGAAAGTAAGTGAGCAGTCACTGATATGCCAATCTTTCTAACTTGCACATTTATCTTCCATACACTTGAAAGGTATATCCATCATCCACTGCTTGTTGCTCCAAAACTGTTCAAATTGTACAATTTTGCTGGATATGATTTTTGTCAGCTCTTATAATCTGGAGCTGAAATCAGAAGATAATCTGCCTCAGTTAGGAAAAATCCCAATTTTTTTTTCTTTGAGGAAGTTAACCTCAATTGTTTTATTTTGTTCAGGTCATCCATTCTGGGTGACAGATTGTCGTCTTCTTTCGTTGGAACAATCAGCCCTTTGTATCTGCCCCAGCTGTCTGAAATGAACAATTCATTTAGTGCAAAAACAAAGTTGCTGGAAAAGCTCGGCAGATCTGGCAGCATCTGTGAAGGGAAAACAGAGTTAACGTTTCAGGTTCTGAGGAAGGGTCACTGGACCTGAAATGTTAACTCTGTTTTCTCCTTCACAGATGCTGCCAGACCTGCTGAGCTTTTCCAGCAACATTGTTTTTGTTCCTGATTTACAGCATCCACAATTTCTTTGGTTTTAATTCACTTAGTGCCATCTTCTCACCTTCTCCCCAAAACCTTGCACATTTGTTATTTAAAAAAGAACAACCAGATTCCCCTTTTGAATGCCCCAATTGAATCGGCCTCCACCAACACTCATGCATTGCCCTCCAGACCTCAGGTTTTCACTTTTTACTTGTCGCTTTTGGTACTTTTGCCACTTATGCCAATTACTTTAAATTGGTGTTGTCTCAATCTTGATCTATTCATGTGTGGGAACGTTCTCCCACTACCTGCTTGTCCAGACCCCTTATGATATTGAATATCTCTATTGTTTTTCAAAAAAAAAAATTACTTCATGTAGATGTGGGCTTCGCTGCCTGGGCCAGCATTTGTTGCTCAGCTCTGGTTGTCCTTGGGAAGACGGTGGTCAGCTGCATTCTTGAACAGCTGCAGTGCAGGTTGTACAGGTACGTTCACAATGTTGCTCGGGGGGGAGGTTCAGAATTTTGAACCCGCAACAGTGAACGGCAAACACATTTCCAAATCCGGATGCTTTGGGGCTTGATGGGGACTTCAAGTTGGTGTTCCATATATCTACTACCCTTGTCCTTCTCAATGGTGTGGCCATAGGTTTGATAATACAGTTTAAGGAGCTTTGGTGAGTTGTAGCAGTGATTCTTATAGATGATGCACGCTGCTGCTACTGAGTATTGGTGGCAGGCAGAGTGAAAGTTTGTGAACGTGGTGCCAGTCAAGCAGGCTGCTTTGCCCTGGATAGTGTCGGTGTGTTGGAACCGTACCCATCCAGGGAGTATTCTAGCACACTTCTGACTTATACTTTTAGATGCTGAACAGGCTTTAACTAAATCAATCTCTCTTCATAGCTGAAGTTCCTTGTTCTTGGATTCATTCTTGTGAATCTTTTTTGCATCTTCCGTAGTATATGCAATACTCTGACTGAGGCTGATCTAGTCTCAATTTAACCCAGTTGCTCTTGCATTCTATGTCATTATTAATAAAGCCAAGGACACTATGCTTTATAAGCTGCTCTGTCAACTGTCTTGTCACCTTCAATGACAGTTTTTATAGTGTCTCTCCATGTCCTTCCTACCCAAATGGATCACTTCATATTTCTGCTTGCTGAACTTCATCTGCCACTTGTCTGCCCATTTCACCAATTTATCTATGGGGTTCCTTTTTAAAAAAAATCCCACCCCATCTGTCCATCGTTCACAGTGCTTCCAAATTCCATATTGTCTGCAGTATTTGAGATTGTGCCCTGTAGACCAAGGTCTAGGTCAGCGATAGGAATTGAGAAAAACTTGCATCTCAACACTGACTCCTGAGGAGTCCTCCACACTCCTTTCCCCCTCTTTCCCCCACTTCCTGTTGCCCCCATCACCCCCCCCTCCACAAAAACTTGATGTACTGAATGGTTTCCTGCTTTTTCTTAAGATGGTATGCAAATAAAGTATCTGGTTCAAAAGCAATCTTTAGCCATGAGCTGTAAGATTCCTTAAGTCTCTTGCACCGTTCTGATTTACTTCTGAGCAAAGAATAAAATGCCAGGAATTAATGAATGCAATTTAGTTACTACTTCAGTACCATGTTGAGTGCCACCTTATTCTGTGATCTTCAATTTTTTTGTACTATTGACTTGATATTTCAGCTGTGCCTTGCAAATGCTGCTTTTACTTTGATTGTCGTTGTGGCTATCTGCCACTAAGTCTTTCTGGAATGGTATTTTTTCTGAAGCAAATATTTCTGAATAAAGGTTGTGTTTGCAATTCTTCTTTAACTTGACCACTGTATTTCTGTAGATATGGCATTGGCAACAACCTAAGCAAGTTTAGTTGTTTCTGCATGCTCATGTCTTGTGCCTTCAAGAGCAATAGGAGGAGGAATATATAGTCTCTTAGCTGGTAGAATGGCAGAGCTAAGACTGTTTGAGGTAATGAAACTAGATGCATGCATGATCACTAGGTTGGAGCATTCTTCGTGGCTCACAACTGATGCTCTATTCCTGTATTGATCTAAATAATCCATAAGGTAAACTTTGTGAAAATGTATTTTAGTGCTTCTTATTTGTACACTTCACATTTCAAATCTGTAGTATCCATGATGATTCGATTTTTTTTTTTTTTTTTTTTTTTTTAAAAGTATGGAATAATGTGAGCAGTTCATCAATCAATCTCATTTGGTGAAGCAGTTTTTCAACTTACTGATAGATGTGTTCTCTTAATTTTTTTTTGTTTGCTAGCACTGGATTCGCTTGGAAATCTTCCCAGATGTCCTTGTTCATAGACTAAATATGGTTGTCGATCCTGCTGACAGTAGTTATATGCCTTCATTAGTAGTAGTCTCAGGTAAGTTAAACATCTTGCGTACTATTTATATTTACCTTGTTTTTACTTGGGTAAATATTTTTCTGATCAAATAATTCTTTTTAAGGTGGAAACTCACTTGATAATCTCATTGAATTGAAGACTATCAATATCACCCCTACAGACACTGTTGTAATGCTGCTGAATGAATGTGTGGAGGTATGTGTTCTCAAGGATGTTTTAAGGAGTATGTGCAATCTCATTTATCTTAGAGGTGTTGACGACTTATATACAATGCGAAGATAAGTCCTGGTAACCAGTTAAATAGTCACTAATGCTTTTTGACTTGAGATGAAACTGCTTTAGGTGCCTAGTGGACTTTGTGTCTGCCTGGCTGTAGCCCTTTTCATACACCTAATCAAGGTCATGCCTTCTATCTTGCTATCTTCTGTGGTCCCTTCACACCCTTGCTATCTTCTGACTTTGACCAGAATATTTCGGGTCTTTCAGCTGACGGTTTTGCCAGCTGGGCTATGTAAAATTCCCATATGGCCGCCTTGTTGTATGCCTGCTTGTTCTGTTCTCAGTTAAGGTCATTAAATTGCCAAATGACCACAAGTACCACTTGCTGCCTGGCTGCAATGTTCAGGTCAGTGAGAGTAGATCAGGGGTTGGGTTGGGAGACCCACCTGTTTGGCTGGCTAGGGGTTGCTGACAGCGTTAAGATATCTCCCTGATGGGGCCCCCTTTTGGGTTTGCTGTACCCTATCAAATTGGCCGAGCTGTTCTGAGGTTGGACTTCCTCTTGAGTGTAGACTGAAAGTCCTACCTCCAGTGAATTGCTGCTCTGTGGAAGGTTTAAATGGCTGTGGGCATGCTAGTATTGGTAGGGATGGATTCCCCACAAATCTGGCTCACTTTGCCATCTGAAAATCCCTACCTTGTGTGTCTCAACATTCAAGTCTACAAATATGACTTCTGTCTGCATCTGCAGCAAAAAAAGTCCCATAAAATGATACAAAGCTAATAAAGGTGAACGAACTTGCCTGCCTGTGTCCCCTAATTAACTCCATGTTTAAGACCCTCCTTTTAATGCCTTTGACCAAAACATTATTGAAGTGACCATTGGTAGTCAACAATCCTTAGTGTTTAGGCAATAATGTTTTAGTACTTTTATGAAACTGGACCACATTGTAGGTTGTCTTTTTATAACCACACCTCCTCATTTTCTGAGCAGCACAGGTATATTGAGATTGCAATCAAACAGTGCAGAAGTTCTGGGATTGATTGCAAAATTCATGGCTTGAGCATTGTAGGACGTATCCGAGCAGAAGATGAGGATCTTGCAGCAAACTTCCCTTTCCTTGCTTCGGACAATGAAGAGGAAGATGATGATAAAAGCAATACTGGAAGGTACTGACTTTGTGTTTATTGATAACTGGAGTAACTGATGCAAGAGGTTGGAATTTTTGTGAAACAACTTGCGTTCTTCTGAAATAATTTAACTTTACTTTCTGTTTCTTTTGGGCATCCTGTCTTTATGGCCATTACAGCATTGCTCATTTGCCTTTAAATATTCCAGTGTAAATGTGCACATACAAATGTTTCAGTGCAAAAGTTGACTGGTAGTGCGTGCTTACACAAAGCTATTGACATTTTTGATATGGTGAGGTAGTGGTGTTCAGGTGATGGCATTTGACTAGTAACCTAGATTGTTTGGCTAATGTTTTGTGCGACATAGGTTCAAAGTTTCTCAGGGTGTGGAATGGTAAAAGGAGCAATTAGGCAGTGGGGTTAGAGGTGAAATCAGCCATGATTGTACCAAATTATGGAGCAGATTCACTGAGTTATATAATCTACTCTGCTTCTGTTTCTTATGTTCTCTAATCCTGTAAGCATTCGGAGTGCACTTGACAAACCATCAACACTCCTTTCATGCAGCATAAATGTAGGCAGTCCCCTTGAATTGTTATTTTTGCAAGATATCCTGATGAATGCAAGATGAAAAACTTTAACAAAATGTCTTTTTCCCTGCTTACTCAGTTCTGTTCTGCTGAACAACTATTTGTAATTTATAATTTTAGTACAGCTAATTGGAATTGACAAAGTTTTATGATTAAAAGAGGAGAACTAAAAATGTTACCTTTCAATGATGTAACTTCAGAAATTGTTATTTCTTCCCAAGCCTCGTACGGAAGAAAGCATCTGGCATAGAATCTTCAGCCACCATTAGAACAAAAGTATTCGTCTGGGGACTGAATGACAAAGATCAGCTGGGAGGACTGAAAGGTTCAAAGGTAGAATTACTGTTTCTGTGGTATTTTTGTTATCTTAACATTAACTTTTGTACACATGGTTTGAATCAGATAATCATCATAGCATGGAGGGCAGTCTTGTGGTAGTATTGCTACCAGTTACTGGAAGACCTGGGTTCAAGTTCCACCTGCTCCAGGGGTGTGTAGTAAAATCTCTGAACATGTTGATTAAAAAAATAAGTTAAATATTAAGAAAAAAGCCGTCTGTTAGAGGGGCCCTCTTGTGATACAGTATCCCTATCCCTGAACCGGGAGGCCCAGGCTCAAGTCCCATATATGCCAAGGTGTGTAATAACACCTCTGAACAGGTTGATTAGAAAAATAAGTTAATTTTTAAAAGAGACAACTTCTGAACCATGAGCCAGTTAAGGACTCTTTGGAATGTTTGGACCAGGAAAAGAAATGCTGTTTGTTCAATATTGTGTTCTCTGTAATAAAGTGCATATGTTTGGATATGCTTCAATGTGTAATTGTTGAGTACAGAAGAGACCATATGATGAATTGCCTTTAATCCTTTGCTTTGTAATAATTGACAATGTTGTTGTCACTTTAGTTGTCTGTACTTCTGTGAATAATTTGTTTTGAAATTTAAAAGCAGTCTTGAAAAGAGTTTTCCTCTGATTTAATCATTAGTCTACCATGCCACTTGTTTTACAGAACTAATGAGTGTTTTGTTTTTGCTCTTAGATAAAAGTCCCTTCATTTTCTGAAACATTGTCAGCTTTAAATGTTGTTCAGGTGGCTGGAGGTTCCAAAAGCCTTTTTGCAGGTAATGTGACATCACTTCAGATGATGATTTGTCCTAATGCATATGATGGCTTTCCTTCTTAGACATGGAAGAATGTATGGGGCTCCTGGGTGATGAGGGGATAGTCTTTAGTTGTTCCATTTATCTCAGGCGGCGTGGTTAGAACTGCTGCCTCACAGCACAGGGACCTGGGTTCAATTTCAGCCTTGGGTGACTGTGCAAACTCCACATAGACATTCTCCCCGTGGCTGCATGGGTTTCCACTGGGTGTTCCAGTTTCCTCCCACAGTCTAAAGATGTGCAGGCTAGGTGGATTGGCTATGCTAAATTGACCATAGTGTCCAGGGATGTGTAGGTTAGGTGGATTAGCCATGGGAATTGCAGGGTTACAGGGATAGGGTAGGGGGTGAATCAGTGTGGACTTGTTGGGCTGAATGACCTGTTTCCACATTCTAGGGATACTATGAAGGATTCTCTAATTCTCTGAAGGTGCAGATTCATAGCACACACGGTGGGCTGAATGGCCTGCTGTACTAAGACAAGCCAAGGAATTACAGGCTGGTGAGCCTGTCTGACGATTCTGAGTTTTTTGAAGAGGTAACCAAGAGGATAGATTACGATAGGGCAGTGGATGTTGTCTGTATGGACTTCAGTAAAGTCCCGCATGGCCGGCTAGTCATGAAGGTTGTGTCCCCCAGGGAGAGCTAGCTAATTAGATTCAGATTTGGCTCGATGGTAGGAAGCAGAGGGTGATGGTTGAAGGTTGTTTTTCAGACTGGAGGCCTGTGCCTGCTGGTGTGTCACAGGGGTCGGTGCTGGGATATTTGTTATTTACGTAAATGACATTCTTGTGAATGTACAAGGCCTGATTAGTAAGTTTGCGGATGATACAAAATTAAGAGGTACAGTTGATTGCGAGGAAGGTTATTGAAAATTACAGAGGGATCTTGATCAGGTGGGAAGTGGGCTGAGGATTGGTAAATGCAATTCAATAGAGATAAATGTGAGATGTTGCGCTTTGGAAAGCCAAACCAAGGTAGGACTTGTACAGTAAATGGTAAGGCCCTGAGGAGTGTTGTGGAACAGAGGGACTTGGAGTACAAGTACATAGTTCATTCAAAGCGGCATCACAGGTAGACAGCGTGGTGAAGAAGGCGTTTGGCATTGAGCATAGGAGTTGGGACGTTTGTTATAGTTGTGTAAGTCGTTGGTGAGGCCACACTTGGAGTATTGTGTAAATTTTGGTCACCCTGTTATAGGAAGGACATAGCTAAACTGGAAAGTGTGCAAAAAATGATTAGCGAGATGTTGGCAGGACTAGTAAGTCTGAGTTACAGGGAGAGGTTAACCAGGATAGGACTTTATTCCTTGGAATGTAGGAGAGTGATGACCTTATTGAGGTGCATAAAATCATGAGGTGCATAGTTAGGATGAATGCATATAGTCTTTTTCCCAGGGATGGGGAATTGAGAACTAGAGGGCATAGGTTTAAGGTGAGATGGTAAAGATTTAAGATGGACCCGAGGGGCAACTTCTTCACGCAGAGTTTGGTGTGTATATGGAATTGGCTGCTGGAGAAAGTGATTGAGGCATGTACAATAGCAACATTTAAAAAAACATTTGGATAGGTACATGGATGGAAAGTGTTTAAAGGGATATGGACCAAATGTGGGTAATTGGAATGAGCTGAGTGGACACCATGGTCAGCATGGACCAGTTTGGGCCAAAGGGCCTGTTTCTGTGCTGTGTTACTCTATGACTCTATAACTGTATTTTGTGATAGGTGTACAAAATTGTTTTTAGCTTGTGTGTTGCTGAAAGCAGGAATGCATCTGCTGTATTTTCCATCAGTAATACAGAATGTAAACAATTTAAAAAAAAAACATGAGTTTAATCAGATTAACTGAGATTGGCTGTTAATAGTTCCTGCTGCACCTCCATTCCAGCACCCTCTTCTCATGCTGTATAAATTCTTGGCTGTCTTGTGTTTCAGTCCTGATGTGTGAAAGACTATCGAGATTGACTTCATATCGCTCTTTAGCAATATTTTGAGTTTCTCCAGAATGCGGAATTCACAAAATGCCCTCCAGATCAGGTAGCAGTGTAGAGAAAGAAACAGTAGTTAATGTTTTCAGTCACCAGTCTTTCATCAAACCTGGGTGTTGGGATGTCAGCCCTGGAGGAGAGAATATTTTTCTTTGTTCACTCCCTTGGGTCCAATATCAAGTGCTCTGAGATCAACTACCTGATGTGCCCACCTGAACATTAGATTCACAATTATTACAATCCAAACAGATTGTCAGGAAAACTCAACAAGTCTAGTGGTATCTGTGGAGTAAGAAACAGTTAATATTTTGAGTCAAATGATTCTTCTTTGGAACTGACTTATTCTGAAGCTCTCTGTTAGAACATTGTCCTTTTTTCAGTCATTGTCATCAGTCATTGAAGTGCTGTATCTGACTGAAATTGCTGTGCCAAGGAAGGACCACTTTTGCCTCTACTGTTTCCACTAGAGACAGGATTGAGCTTTCCCAAATGAAATGTTTTGGAGCTTTGTACCGGGGAAATAAGGGGTGTTCCTCTCAGCAATTAGATTATGCCAGTCATAGAAGTGAAAGAACGTTGCACTTAATCCACAGCTAACGCCTTTAAGACGACAGTTAATTCAGTAATGGATTTTCTTGGATTAATTTTATTTGATGAAATACAATGGTTTCTGGTACTTCAGCTATTTGCCATTTTCCAGTTTAGATGGTGATGGAGCAGCAGTGTGGCGTTCGGACTCCCGAGCCCAAGAGCTCATCTGCTCCAACTGGTTTCCCTCTTTTTTTGTCTTCCTCTGTTTACTTTAACCTTACTTATCATCTTGTGGAGAGCTCGGATAGCATTGAGGTCGGAGGCAAGGGTTTGTTCCTGCCGGCGGTACAGAAAATCACATTAGTTCTCGCAGCAGAAGGAGGCGAGATTTGTGTTCCTGGCAATAATGGAAGGAGGCGAGTTCAGGGCCAATGCCCGATGAGGGACCCGGCAGCTTCAGTGGTGGCTGCATTTCTGAGACTGGCCCTGTGTGGACTCATGGCGTCGACAGTAAAGGCAGGATGGTGCCATGGTTCCTCAGCGGTGGTGCAGTGAAGGAACTTGCAGCTGGCTGACTGCTTCAAGCTCGCAACGGTCTGTCATGCTCGGGGTGGAAGAGCCTGGATTCAGGTCCATGGCTAAGCGCTAAAGGAATGCAATGTTCAACTTTTAACTTTATGTTCTTATTTTTCTATCTTTACACCTGTGTTTGGTTTATTTCTATATTTTAAGATGGCGCCAGGGAGCGGCGACATTATACAACACTTTTCTCTGTATTTATAACAAATACATGTCACAATAAATACATCAATCACTCAATCGTCAATTGTGTCAAATAGTTTTGCATATATGAGCTTAGTGTCAAAACTCTTGACTTGTAACTTATTTTGCAATTTTAGATTTTTAAGAATTCAAGTCATAAATTGATTCTTAATTAGACTTATTTCCATTTGTAATATTCATTCGAGCTGGCATTCCCATTGATGTGCCTTTTTAGATTTCTTCAAGCATCACTGAGTAATGGAAACACTTCATGACCCTCCTGCCCCAGAACTGAATAGTGTGGGCACTTTTGATATTTCTGTGACTGACTACATGTCATGGATCAAACATGTTGCTTCCTGCTGTAAATGGTTCAGTCAAGAGACAATGCATTTACTCAGGAGAACACTTTCAAAGGGACAGTTTCTTGCATTCCTCTACTATCTCTTTAAATAATGCCTAATTGTTCAACGTTATCAAATTCACCTAATTTCCTTTGTATATAAATGATATTTTAAAATATTTTAAGCTTTGAAGCGCTTCTGACAAGGCAATAAGTTTATACACATGGCTCATGTTTTGCATTGCAGTTACTGCTGAGGGAAAGGTCTATGCTTGTGGCGAAGCTACTAATGGAAGACTTGGGCTTGGACTATCCAGTGGGACAATACCCATCCCTCGGCAGATCTCAGCTCTTAGCAATTATGTTGTAAAGAAAGTAGCTGTGCATTCAGGTATGTAGTCAAATTTCTTTTTAAAGTGTTGTCCAGTAGTTCATAACTATATTTATATTTCGCTTTGCATTGCAGGTGGTCGTCATGCAATGGCTTTAACCGTTGATGGAAAGGTGTTTTCCTGGGGCGAAGGAGACGATGGAAAGCTTGGACACTTCAGCAGAATGTAAGTTGCTTTTAAAAGCAACATTGTTTTGCTGTATTTTTCTGCTAAATTAATTGCTTATTCTTAAAGAATAGAATTTTTAAGATTAACTTTTGTCCCAGGATGGCAAGTAGCCTTTGTGCATTCATTAGGAAGAATTAACCAATTTTATTTGGTGTTTTTTCTATTTTGTATTACCATTCCTTACCCATCTCATCTCTGATTTCCTGGTTAAGTAGTTGTCCTTGCACTTCTTAACTTTGTTTACGTTGTTTCTCTGCCCATTTCTCTGTTGTGACTGGTTGTAGCTCTAACTTCTGTTGGTGTTTACTTTGAGTTGAATTCTTTGTCTCCTGTGAGAAATGACCTGACCTTCAATATACACTTTCCCCTTGGGACAAATGACTATTGGAGCTAGCATTAGGAGCTTGTTTCTTTTCAGATTATAATGTTTAGATTGGTGAGCATCTAAGAGTGTATATACCCAGCAATGTCAAATTGCCTTTGCTTCCTGTCAGTGCTGCAATTATAGTTCTGATGAAGTCTGAATCTAGAGTTGTGGTTCAAACTGACATTGGAGTGAGCCAGGTTTGGCCTTTGCACCAAATTCTATCCACTGTCCAATGTGAATGTGAAGCTAAAACTTATCATTACTCATTAAACTGGTAGTAATGTATGAATGCGCCATCAGATTCGACTATATAGTGCTTCATATTAAACATATAGAAAATTGGTTTTTCGATTTTAAAGAAATATCAGAAATTGCATAAGAGATAACAAGAGCTGCCAGTGCTGGAGTCAGAGATAACACAGTGTGGAGCTGGAAGAGCACAGCGGGCCAGGCAACATCAGAGGACCCTTCTTCAGAGATGTGCCCATCACATGTTATCTCAGAAATTGCATAAATTTCTTTAAAGTGTTTAGTGTACCTCCAGGTTTTCACAGGACTTGTCTCAACAAGAATGTTCATTTTTTCCTTTTCCGAAAAAAAATGTACAGGAATTGTGATAAACCAAGACTGATTGAGGCATTGAAAACCAAGCGTATTCGAGATATTGCTTGTGGGAGTTCTCACAGTGCTGCCATAACCTCCAGCGGTGAACTGTACACGTGGGGTCTCGGCGAATATGGCAGACTTGGACATGGAGATAACACAACGCAGCTGAGACCAAAATTGGTAACTGCACAATTTTCTGAATTAAATAGTTAATGATATTTTGTATGTTGCTTATAGGAAACAAAAGTTTAAGGTTGCTGTTACTCGGCTGGCTAAATAAAGTTTTAGAAAATTTTGCTTGCACCAATAGACTTGTATAGCTGATATAAATTTTTTTCTAAGAAAATGTCTTATTTTCTGCCCAGTGGTTAGGAAACTAGAATAATGGTGGCAGCAACTTGATTTGATGAAAACATGCTTCTCCAAGTTAAAAAGAATTCGGGTGGTGGTCAGTGCCTGATTCATCTACTCTGTCTAGAGATGTGGGCTAACCTACTGAATATTGTGGCCATTTTCTATTTATGCAACGTTTTATTTTACTCACAATAGACACAATAGTCTAATACAACGTCATAAAATGGTGATAAAGTTGATCTAAAAATTGTATCATATTCACTTAACTAGGTGAAGGTTCTTCTGGGGCACAGAGTCATCCAGGTAGCATGTGGAAGTCGAGATGCACAAACACTAGCATTAACTGATGAAGGTAGGGACAATATTGCTATTTATAGGTATAAAACCTTTCATTGCCTGCAATGCACCTAGTCTATTGGTATATTGTTCTGCAGGACTGGTATTTTCCTGGGGTGATGGTGACTTTGGAAAGCTGGGTCGTGGAGGAAGTGAAGGTTGCAATGTTCCCCAAAATATTGAAAGACTCAATGGACAAGGGGTTTGCCAGATTGAGTGTGGCGCTCAGTTCTCTTTGGCACTTACAAAACCTGGTGTAGTATGGACCTGGTAAGTTGTAATTTTGAAAAGTACTTTGTGGTCCAAATAATTGATTGTCACGTTAAGTAGACCCATGGACTTAAATTTTCTATTAAGTCTTGGGACTTCACAGGGAGTCCTATGGATTTGTATGGGAATTTCAAACTTCTGGAGGCCAGAGGTGTATGCTGTGAACCCTCCATTACTTCTTTCAAAGTTCTAAATTTTTCAAAAGATTTGATCTTGCTATCAGAAACTTGGGCTAGGTGCCCTGATACTGTACAGAAATTTGCACCAAAAGTTTACACTTGTAAATCACAGGCATAGAACTTGTGTGGGAAGAGAGTTGTAGTGAAAACTGAATTTCTCATGAAAATATTCAAAAGTACATTCGTTGAACATCCTCAATGAAAGCCTTGTATGGTCATGATACAACTTCATTTCATACGTATCACTTTTAACTTTTCTCATCCACAGGGGCAAAGGTGACTACTTCAGACTCGGCCATGGTACTGATGTTCATGTTCGGAAGCCACAGGTGGTGGAAGGTCTACGTGGGAAAAAGATTATTCATGTGGCTGTCGGTGCATTGCACTGTCTTGCTGTCTCTGATACAGGACAAGTGAGTGAATATCTTTGTTTAACACATGGGTAGTCGTTAGCATCCTAGTTAAAACTTCTGCAAGGCAAGGGAACAAAATGCTGTTTTTACAAACAAGACCCTTGTCGAAATTAAAACCGAAAGAACTGTGGATGCTGTGAATCAGGAACAAAAACAAAGTTGCTGGAAAAGCTCAGCAGGTCTGGCAGCATCTGTGAAGGGAAAATAGAGAATTAACATTTCTGGTCCAGTGACTCTCAGAACTCAGGTCACCGGACCCGAAATTTTAACTCTTTTTTTTTTTTTGATTTACAGGTGCTGCCAGGCCTGCTGAGCTTTTCTAGCTACTTTGTTTTTGTTCCTTGTAGAAATTATCCAATCTCTTGAAAATAGAATGTCTGAAATTTCAAGATGGTTTGACCTGTTCATTTTCTTGTAATTTTTAATTGCCATTTTTCACAGGCCATAAAATGGAAGCTGGAACTCATTTCATAAAGTTTTTCAACATATTTAATCCAGTGCTTTCATAGTCAGTTCTACTAATGTTCAAGTTGAGGGGTTCATGACAGCTCAAAAGGGTTTTCGGTGTCCTTAAGCAAAGTCTTTCTGTGCACTAATAAAGAACTTCATTATGTACCAAATTTGATGTTCCAGATTCTTGATTTTAAATCCAATCTTTCTTTCCTAATATAACATTCTTAGGTTTATGCTTGGGGTGATAATGACCATGGCCAGCAAGGAAATGGAACCACAACAGTAAACAGGAAACCTACCCTTGTACAAGGTCTAGAAGGACAGAAAATCACCCGTGTTGCTTGTGGGTCTTCACACAGTATAGCGTGGACAACAGTGGATGTGGCAATGCCTTCTGTGCATGAACCAGTCCTGTTTCAAACTGCTAGGGACCCATTGGGCGCTTCATACTTGGGTAACTTTATTAATTGTGCCTTGATAACTATTTAATTGGTATATTTGCTAAAGTTTTCTGAATACTAATAGTTTCTGTAAGAAGAATCAAGTGATGTTAGAATTGAGCATATTTCCCAAGAATAAATATGTGCAGCATTCAAGTGCATTTGTGAGCTTGTACTTTTTCATAGTTGGATGTGTATGTTATATACATTTTAAATTATTCAAAATTTTGTTGTGGACTCATGAAGCCTCTAGTGTTTTGGTATTAAGCTGCCCTCTTCCATAATTGTAGGATTTGTGCAATTTTTCAATTTGATGAATGTAGTTTATCTACGTACATCGTTCTTTAAGATTTGTCTTCTGTCACAATTTTTTTCATTGCTTATACGTTTGAATAGATTAACAACAGCTCCCCCCGCCAAAATACTTGTATTGCTGCAGGAAGAATTTTTGTTTGAGAAAACATGATGGTATATTTGTAATTCCATTCATGTACTTCCCTATAGGTGTCCAGTCAGATTTAGACTCCTCCACCATCAGCAACAAAATCAGTGGCTCATGCAATTCCAAACCTAATCGCCCCTCTTTAGCGAAAATTCTACTTTCTTTGGATGGGAACCACGCCAAGCAACAGGCATTGTCCCATGTGCTGACAGCTCTGCAGATCATGTATTCTAGGTAAGAACTTCTGTTTTTAAAAAAACATTTCTAATCAACCTGTTCAAAGATGTTATTACACACACTTTGGGCAGGTGGAACTTGAACCCAAGTCTCCTGAACCAAAGATAAGACATGATTGCTGCCCCACAAGAGTCCACATTTAGGTAACAACTTAGAATTGAGTATTTTTGCTTATTTAAATGATTCCTGGACCTTTTAATAAGAATAAGTTGGAGATTGCTGGTCATGCAGCTAAGCAAAAGATATGCTTTTTTTTATACTCATGATAGTAAGATCCACAGCCTGGCAACTGTTATGTCCTAGTTTCTGATGAGCAGATCAGTGACACAAAGGAAAATGTAGTTGTTGCAATAAATATTTTGTAATAAAAAATGAACAAGATTTATTTGGATTATTACTAGCTCGAGACAAACAGAAATCTCATCACCTCATTTATCCTTGACTGTCTGGATCTCTGTTGAAATGTTTGTTTAAAAATGCTGTTATTGCCACCACAGCTTGGTCATTGGACTGTTTGCAGTAAACCTCTGGCATATGAGCTCCAAGTTAGATGATTCATCTATGTTAAATATTTCTGGCCATTTCTTAAATAAATGAAAGAGTTGAATTCATTCCGGTAGCAAATGCATTGTAATCGTCTTAGCTAGCGGAAATCTTTACCTAAAACATTCTCTGACTATTCTCGACAATTTAAGAGAATATTGAGAATATTTTTGACTGCTTGAGAATATTCTCAACAACATAACTAATAAAAGACAACTAGTCTTTTAGCACATGAAAGCAAAATACTTATGTTTTAAGTTCGGGCTCTTGAATAATAAAAATCTTCCACTGGAATATTTACCTTTTTTCTTTTAGGTAATCAGCTACCAAACATATAATCCATGATTGCAGCCATGGTGCATTCTCCTCTTTTATGCTCTTCTTCCTCCTCCTCCTCTGTAGCATTTGTGGTGGCAAGTCAGCCGTTCTGCCCTTCCTTCACAACCGTCTCTGTCACCCATCGCTGTGGGGCTACTCTTTATGGTTCCACTACTCCTTGTTCCAAGGTAGCCAAAAGCACTGTAAGATTGTGGGGTGCACTTTAATTGTAAGACCTAAGTCAATTGCAGTTATAGACTAGTTCTCTCAAAATCAGTCTAACATTTACAGACACATATTCCCCTCCCCTCCCTTGTCTGCCTTCCGCAGGGACTGTTCCCTCCGGGACACCCTGGTCCACACTTCCTTCACCTCCCCGCAGCCCTACGGCACCTTCCCCTGTAACCAGCAAAGGTGCAACACCTGCCCATTTACCTCCTCCCTCCCGAGTATCCAAAGGCCCAAACATATCTTCCAGGTGAAGCAGCACTTCCCAGAATCTAGTCTACTGCATTCGCTTCTCACAATGTGGTCTCCTCTACATTAGGGAAGCAAAGCGTAGACTTGGCGACCGCTTCGCAGAACATCTACGTTCTGCTCGCAAAAAAGACCCTGACCTACCTGTTGCCTGCCACTTCAATGCACCACCCTGCTCCCTGGCCAACATCTCTGGCTTGCTACAGTGTTCCAGTGAAGCCCAATGCAAGCTGGAGGAATAACACCTCATTTTCCGCTTGGGGACCCTACAGCCCTCCGGACTCAATATTGAGTTCAATAATTTTAGGGCCTAAACTCTCCCATGTCCCGGCCTTGTTACCGCATAGCCTGCCATTACACACCCCCTGTTGTTAGTCACTAACAGTCTCCATTAACAACTATTCACCCTCCCAGCCTGATCATTAGCAACTCCTTTGTCTGGCCAACTGTCTTTCTCTCTCTTTGGGCTCTATCCTATCGTTTACTCCCTACCCCACCCACCTCCCTATTTTCTGCATATAAACTGACGTTTCCCAGCCACCGTCAGTTCTGAGGAAGGGTCACTGGACCCGAAACGTTAACTCTGTTTTCTCCTTCACAGACGCTACCAGACCTGCTGAGCTTTTCCAGCAACTTTGTTTTTGTTCCTGATTTACAGCTTCCGCAGTTCTTTCGGGTTTTTTTTTCTAACGTTTACTGGATTTGATTAGTCATGCTAGGTACAAATATGCTTCATAAGTTTACAGATGTTTATCATGATATAATAAAGAAATGATACTTAGTAAAAGTAGTGGTATTCAGCCTGTCACCCTGAAATGCCAGTTTATGACACTGGTTTACTGGGCACAAGTCTCTCGTTCTATTGACTGAGGTTTTTCTTTTGTCTTTGATTTACCTTGTGCATTGAACCACTAAAACTGAGGCCTTCTTTACCTGTAGTAGCCACTACTCCCTGTGCATGATTGGAGGCAGCCTGAACTCTCTTTGACTTATTAGTGTGTGATCAATTCATGGTCATTCCTGGTTTGGCTGGGTAGTCTGTCTAAATCCTGATTATTTGTTTGTTTTCAAAAGTACTGGTTATCTTACTGATGTAATTTCCAACTGTCTCCTCACTCATTCTTTAACATGCCAATCATTTTATAAGATTGTCCCTTTTATAACAGCTCATCCCATCCAACTTACCCTTTGGTCCAACTAGTCCACACTGACCATGTTCCCAAACTAAACTAGTCCCATTTGCCTGCGTTTGACCCATATCTCTCCAAGCCTTTCCTATTCATGTACTTTTCCAAATGTCTTTTAAATGTTGTATCTGTGACTGCATCTACTACTTTCTCTGGCAGTTCATTCCATGCATGAATCACTCTGTGTAACAGTTGCCCCTCATGTCCTTCTAAAAATGTTCTCCTCTCACCTTAAAAATACACCCTCTAGTTTTGAACTCCCCCACTCGAGGGGAAAGACCCTTGCTATCCACCTTACCTGTGTTCCTCATTTTATAAACCTCTATAAGGTCACCCCTCAACCTCCTACGCTCCAGAGAATAAAGTCCCAGCCTCTCTATAACATTCCCATCAACATCCTGGTACATATTTTCTGAACCCTATCCTTCCTATAGCAGGACGACCAGAACTGCACACAGTACTCCAGAACAGGCCTCACTAATGCCATGTACAACCTCAACATGACATCTGAACTTTGCACTCAAAAGTCTGAGCAATGAAGGCAAACGTTCCAAACGCCTTCGTGTCCACCCTTTTTACCTGTGATGCAAATTTTAAGGAATCATTGGTCTGACCACAATAGCCTTGGCTTGCCCTGTCCTATCCTGTGTCCTAATATATGTTGTTTATTCCTTTACTTCTCCCCACCTGTGAGTCAATTTGCCTGCCTGGTTCACCATTGGCACTGGAGCACTTATCTGACATGATAATCTACATGTTTCTTCTGCAGCATTTATCTCTCCTTTTTTTTAAACATTGGTTTCTCATTTCAATGGCTAATTTTTGTTAGAATGATTTATTTTGGATTTTCTCATCAGGCACTTGACAATGACTTTCAATTGCTCCAGTATATAGGTGGAGGTTTATGCATTGGCAAACCCAGACATATTAAACTGCAGTCACTAGACTTGTGATGATACTATAGCTTTAAGAGGTGTATTTTGTCCTTTTTTTTTGAAGAGATGTTTTAAGGCAGAGATGGAGGGCTGTCTGTTGCAAACTTGTGAAATAAACAGCTTGTGAGGCCTTGGGTTTTTTTTGCAAAAGTTGGAACAAATGGAAACAGCCTGTAAATGGGTGTGGTCAAGAACGAGGATTGTGAGTTTTAGCTTTCAGCAATGGTCGCAGGTGTCTCAGGGTTTGGAAGCTATAGTACATCTCTCTCTGCTACACTGAGTTTTCTCTTGGTGTTTTCCTGCTACTGGAGTTGCATGTGAGACAATCTGTTTTCCTAAATTTGCCTTGGTCACGTGTGTGATAATGTGATATTACTATATTGGACCAGTTAGTCAGTGATAGTTACTGCATCTATTATTTTGGTAAGCATTTTGGTAGAGTTACAGCTAAGCCAATTCTTTTTACATTTTCCTTTGTATTTTACCTGTAGTGTATGAATAAAGTGAGTTTTGCTCAATGTTGAGTAGTTTGACTAGTTGAACTGCATCTTGAATACAACACCTTATACTTACCTTTAAAATAAGAAAATGTTTGGGTCTAAGATTTCTTCGTATATTTTGAGGGGGTTTGGTTTGGTCCAAAACAAAATTTCCCTTTTATGTTTAATTGATTTTGTTTTTCCCTGTAGAGATGCTTTGGTTAGAGCTTTGATGCCAGCCAGCATGATTGCACCTGTGGAATGCACATCGTCATCTCCAGTACCACCAGCAGACTCCTCTGCAGCTACAAGCCCAGCTGTTGAGCATGCTTCGGAAGTGGCAAGTGATGGGGAAGAGAGAGAGAGTCCCAATCCTTGGCAGGACAGGAGAGGAGAGGTGAGAATCAAATGCAAGCCTTTGGTGTTTATTTTTTGCTGAATAGGGTCTTTTAAATGAACGTTTAAAACATATATGCGTAGTATGACATTTGAGGTCTTGGATGAGTTGAGAATGACAAGGGAACTTCTTGTGGAATTGAGCCATTGTCTGAAGGGACCTAACTACTCATTCACTGGTGTCTGTCGGTGAACACCTGACTTTCCCGCCTCATCTCTTCTCCACCCCAGCTTGACCTTTGAATAAAAATAAACCAAGAACATTTGACATAATTTCAAGGCATGCCGTTTTTTGGCTTTGTCTTATGAAGAGAGCATATGCTGTCTGCAGTTTAGAAGAATGAGAAGAGATCAAATTGAGGTGTATAAGATGCTAAAGGGGACTGAGAAAGTAGACCTGGGAAGGGTATTTCCTCATGTAGTGCAATCTAGAACAACAGGTCGTAGTTTTAGGAACAAAGGTGACAGATTTAAAACGGATGAGGAGAAATTACTTGACTTGAAGGTCATGAACCTGTGAAATTCACTACCCAAAGGTGTGGTGGACGCTGGGGCATTGAGTAAATTGAAGGAGATAGCCATGTTTTTAAATTAGTGATGGGTTATGGAGACTGGGCAGGAAAGTGGACTTGAGGCCAAGGTGAGATCAGCCATGATCGTATCAAATGGTGGAGCAGGCTCGAGGGTCTGAAATGCCTAGTCCTGCTCTTAGTTATTATGTTCTTAAGTTATGATCTTATGTGTGTCCAGCACTGTGCTGCTAAATCCAGACAGCTGCTAATCTTTGGTACTTGTCAACAATTTTTTTTTGAGTCATTCAAAACTGTTTTGCAGAACTCTAAAATATGTTGTTTACATCTTGAAGGTTGGACCTTCAGAGGAAGCTGTAACTCCATCGTCTGCAGTAACACCCTCTACCTCAGCTACTTCTGCTCGTCCTTTCATTCCAGTGACTGATGACCCTAGGGCTGCCAGTATCATAGCAGAGACTATGACCAAAACAAAGGAGGTAATCAAAGCAATGGCAATAGATCTGAAATGATTTACTCAGGCATTTTGACATATGATGGTGTGAATTACTGATTATGCCAAGAGTTTATTAAGCAGTATTAGCAGATGAATGACTTAGATTAGAATTGACTTTTTCTTCAGATGTTTGACAGCTGTGATATTTTTCGCTGGGTTATAAA
>NC_063337.1:15175157-15186761 GCF_021869965.1 Rhincodon typus
TAATATTGTGCAGTCTGTTTTGCTGTCACAACGCTAGAACTGAATTCTGCCTTTTACTTTTTGCTGTATTAAGTGTTTAGATGGTGATGCCTATTTTGTTCTCCGTGCCAGAGGATTTTTGTATTGTTTAGAGCTCTGAAGAACTGTTAGCAGCTGCTGTCATGGTTTGCATGTCTTTTTAATGATTCAGCACTGTCCATTCCTAATATAACTAAAAAAATGCACTGCCTCCTGGTCAAAACAAAAATCAGAATAGTTCTCGAAAACACTCCATTTGTAAGATCACTAATTCACCATCTCCACCTCCTATTTTGGGATTCCTTAGCACTTGTTCTTAATGTCATAGTTAAGATCAAAATCTTTACTGCGAGGAATCATAAGACTCAGACTTTTACATCACTCCATGAGTGCTATTGATCTGTGGTACAAATTTAATAATATGGACTTGTTTAATAGAGGAACAGTAGTATCCAATCTTTCCTAAAAGACATCTTTGGTTTCAGTTTGCCAAGTAGTTTGAATTTTGTTTTGTTGTAGTCATTCTACCAACTTTTTAAATATTTGAACCAGGCCCTAAAGATCTTCTGTCAGATCGGTGCATTTTGTCATGTCCTTCAATGGATTTAGTTACCTGCCTGCTGGATTTCCGATTGAGCTTTGCATCAAACAGAAGTATTGTGCCCCGTTTAGCTGCTTCTTTGGCAGCTTGTGCTCAGCTAAGTGCACTCGGTGAGTATTAAAAGATGAAGTGATAAAGAAACTTTTCATTCTTCATCCAGTATTGTGACTGATGCATTAATGATTTTGTTTCCTTTATATAAAAGCTGCAAGTCACAGAATGTGGGCCTTGCAGAGACTGCGCAAACTCCTGACCACAGAGTTTGGTCAGACCATCAATATCAATAGGCTTCTTGGTGACAGTGATGGAGAATCGCGATCTTTGGTATGGCAACAACCTATTTAAACATGTCTATTAAGTTTATTTGCTCATTGCCATACTTTCTAAAAAAAAAAAAAAGTGGCATTACATGCTCACTTTGGACAGTTTTTCTTTCAGAGCTTTACTGGGACTGCTTTAGCTGCATTAGTCAAAGGTCTTCCTGAGGCTTTGCAGCGTCAGTATGAATATGAAGATCCCATAGTAAGAGGGGGAAAACAGCTCCTTCACAGCCCATTCTTTAAGGTAATAATTTTGTTTTGATGTATGTATTTAGAATTGGAGATTGAAAAATAAACGTTTTACAAATCTTATCAGACACGAGCTCACTTAATGGTAAAGGTAAAAGTAGAAGGTCTTTAAAACAAAAAACTTAGCAGGTCTGCCAGCAAAAGTTCTGACGAAGGGTTACCGCATTCAAAATGTTAACTCTGCTTTCTAGAAGGTCTTTGAATTTGACTGTTGGCCTGTGTGGAGTCAGCTGATCTCGGCATGTACTTGGCGTTGCAATAATTGACCTTAGCTTTCCTATTGCTGTCCATTATCATCAGCTTGAACTTGTGGAATGATATACCTGCCCTTTGATTAAGTAGCATTTTAGATAAAACATAATTTCGGTAATATCAGGTTGCTATTCCAAGTGTTGCATGCTTTTTTTTTAAATGCAAACTGAAGATTGTGGTGACTAAGTTTTAGTTCTTATAAGTGGGCTT
This sequence comes from Rhincodon typus, assembly GCF_021869965.1. Classification (NCBI taxonomy): domain Eukaryota; kingdom Metazoa; phylum Chordata; class Chondrichthyes; order Orectolobiformes; family Rhincodontidae; genus Rhincodon; species Rhincodon typus. The sequence goes on from NC_063337.1 coordinate 15,176,808, forward strand.
TGTTGTCTTTTGGGCAATTAGGATTGGGCAATAAATGTTAGCCTAGCCAGTAATGCCCTCATTCCATAAATGAATTTTAAAAAGTCTCTGAAACTCCTTTTTAGAAATTTTCAGCCGCCTACATGCTCCTGGGTGTGTCCAGCTGCCACTCTAGCGGGTCCATGCAGTCTGAGAGGAGATGCAGTTGGACACACTTCCTGCGGACATAGTTGTCAGGGATGTTTGACTTCTTCCTCATCTCCCCTACCTCAGAGGAGGAGCATACCATTCCACTAACTGCCGTTACTGCCCCTCTAATAACTAGTGATTTAAATTACCTTGGCTTAATGCCCTCCTCAGCGAAGTCTGATGCTCGCCACACTTTGACCTCACCAGCAGCACTTCAACTTCACGGCACCTCTACAAAATGGCCACTCCCAAAATTGTCCTATGGTTGAATGCTCTTCTTTGTGTTGAGCACCGGGTCCTTCATGATCCCCTTCTCAGTTGTGGTGAGTGAGCCAACTTCTCCCAGAATCTTCCTCAGTCACTTCTCCTTACCGCCTTCTGGTGAAATAGCTGGAAGTCATTGTTTGCTTAATGCTGAACAAGGTGCTACCTTAATTCCTTCACTTGAGATTTCTATGGCTTTGTAGAAACTGTTTAGATTGATGTTAACACTCCAATTTTTCAGTAATACAGTATTTACACACGTTATGCGAAATTTGTTTTTTATTTGCATTGGACAGTAGTCTTAAGAATGTTAGCTGCTGATAAGCATTTTTTTAATCAACAGCTGAAAAATAACGTTAAATGCTGTTGATGTAAGAGCTCCCTCGGAAAACTACTATTAAGACCAAGTTAGAAAGAAAAAGAAAGAGAACTTGTAGTTGTAAAGCACGTTTCAACTTTTAGTTATTTAACAGGCTATAAAGCAATTTTACATATTATTGAACTACAGTCACTATTTACTGGAGGAAATGCAGCAGGCAATTTGTCACAAAGCAGGCTTTCATAGACATCAAGATCATGATACTGTTGTTTCCATCAAGATATGTTTGGTGCGGAAACTGAAACTTTAGTTATTGTGATAGTTTTCCCCTCTGCATTGATCCTTGGGATTTAATTCTGCAGGGTAGATGTGGCTGTACGAAAGCTTACTCCGGTGTCCATTCTTCACAGCTCATCTGAACCCAATCTGGTTCTCCTGAGATACATTGACAATTTTTGTATAAAGATAGAATGTAATGAAATCTTAAGTGGTACTTTGTTTTTTTGCAGGTTTTAGTTGCTCTGGCATGCGATTTAGAGCTTGATACTCTACCTTGCTGTGCTGAGACACACAAGTGGGCTTGGTTTAGACGATACTGCATGGCCTTGAGAGTTGCTGTGGCTCTAGATAAGAGAACATCATTGCCACGGCAGTTTCCTGAGGAGGTAATAAATATTAAGAATACTTCAATAAACCCAGGGCTTGTCTGTTGTTAGTTAACACTCTGAAACAGAGTGCCATAGCCAACTCTAAGATTTGGAAAATGTATAATGTTGACTGTCTATACACTGTTCGCTCTTGCAAATTAACTTGATGCCTCAAACGCTCTGGGTGGACAATCTAGCCCTTAAGCCTTGGTCTGAAATATGGTCACCCATTTCTGTCTTGGTGCAATCTACCTTAGCCGTTTACTTAACATTATTCAATGTAATAAACAGTTGTCATTCCTTTATTCAAGAATGTGACTACAAATAAGGAAGGCTATTTGACCCATCCAAACTCATTGATCTAGAAAGATACTTGTGGAAATTTATATAAGATTTGTCTTAACATATTTTATATGTCAGTGGTGCAATCAGTAGCTGATTCTTTCTTTCTTTGAGTTCGTATGGAGATGGATTTAATGAAGCCTGCTGTGGCGAAAAAAGTGGATGCCAGACCAACTTCACTATGGGAAAGCCATGCATCACTCTCCCATACAGCCATTTGACCCTCGGCTCTCTCATCTTTGGTGATACCTCAGAGATGAAATTCAATGACATGGCTTTCCTGTTTGTGTTATAATGGGGCTGTCCAGCGTTGAGAAAAGGGTGACTGCTGCAAGTCAACCCCATTGCCCTGGCCTCCATTCACCTAACCCTCTCCATAACCTATCAGGCACTTAATTCCAATTTCACTTCCCCTCTGAAGCAATGCTGGTTTCCTGCTGATCCTGCCCACATCTGTTTAATCAAATCCCACCCATGGAGAATTGCTATAAGGATAGAATTTGTCTTTTCCAGACAATTTTTATGTAGAATTCTTTGAATAAATTTGTTAATTCTATTCGTGAGTCATAATTGTCAAAGAGGAGACAGTGCTATAGTGGTAAATTAACTATACTAGTAATCCAGAACCCCAGGCTGATGTTCCAGGAATGTAGATTTGATCCCACGATTGTGAAATTTGAATTCACTAAAAAGCTAGTCTAATGATGCACAACAACTGTTTATTGCTATAAAGATTCAGCTGGTTCACCGATGTCTTTTAGAGAAGAAAATCTGCCATTCTTATCTGGTGTGGACTACATGTAACTCCAGACCCACAGCAATGTGATTGGTTCTTAACCGTCATCTGGACAATTAGGGATGGGCCATAAGTGCTGGCCTAACCAGTTATGCTCCTCTTCATGGATACACTTTTAAAAATTGCTACAATATTTCTAGACCATTACATTCATATTACTTAGTGGATTTGTCAATGTTAGTCATTGATGAAAGGTCAGGAATCTTCACCCTGATCTTGTTATTCCACTTAGCAAAATACAAAAATGTTTATCAAGTTTAAATTCTCATCATTTGGCTAATTAACCCTTTGCATTGCTGGTAACTATGTAATATACAAAAAATTGAGGTAGAGTATTTTGTAAATAGCAAAAGGCGTGAAAGAACAGATGAGCCGAGGAACTTGCATGTCCTTGTCAATAAGTCACTGAAGACTAATATGCAGCTGCAGAAAGTTATTCGGAAGGCTTATGGAATATTAGCTTTTATCATGAGGATTTGTATACAGGAGTAGTACTTCAGAATGGCCTCATTTGCACAAGAGTTTGGTTAAGATGCACCTGGAGTACTGTGTACAATTTTGTTCTCTTATCTCAGGAAATTTATTAATACTATAAAGGGAGTGTAACAAAGGTTCAGCAGATTTGTTCCCCGGACTGCGCAGAGGCCGGGGAAACTGGGTCTGTCTACTCCAGAGTTGCAAAGCATGAGAGGTGATCTCATTGAAACTTTTTTAAAAAAAAAAGTACTTAATGAGATAGACAGGGTAAATGCAGGTAAGAGTTTCTCTGGTTGAGGAGCCTACAGCTAGGGGCAACAATTTAAATATAAAGGAAATGCCATTTAGGAATGAGATAAGAATTTCTTTTTACTCTGAATGTAATGAATCTTTGGAATTCTCTACCACAGAGGGTGACGGAAGCTCAGTCTTTAAGTATATTTAAAATGGAAGGTAATAAGTTTCTGAGTACTAATGGCATACAGGCTTATGGGGATGGGCTGGGTAAAAGGCATTGAGGTATTCCATCAATCTTAATCATGTTAAACAGCAGAGCAGGCTCGATGGGCCCAATTCTTATGTTCCTGTGAATACTTTTAAGAGTTACAATTTCTAGCTGTTTGGTTATACATCAACTGAAACACCAAATTGGAATGGTTTCAATAATGATTTCAGCTTCTCATAATTTGTTTTGCTTCTGGCACAGGTGGCAAAAAAAATCCGTGAATTAATGGTTGAGAATGAAAATATGGATGTGCTTCATGAGAACCATGACATTTTTAGAAGAGAACAAGATGAACAACTTGTTCAGTGGATTAACAGGTGCAAAACCAATAGTGTCATTTTAAATTGCCTGTAGAGAATATTCAGTTACTATGTTGTTGTGACTTTATTTTGTCTCCGAATAAATGCCATATGTAAAAATTTTAAAGGAATTTTGTTTATGATGCTTCCCTACTCCATTCAATGGAATCTATCAATGACAACATAGTTTACTGTCTTGTTCCCCTCTGCCTACCCATCTTTTCTCCCTGCTTTATGCCAAATGAAAGACCAGGCAATAACCATAAGATTTGACCCATTGAGTCTACTCCATCATTCGATCATGGCTGATATGTTTCTCAGCCCCATTTTGCTGCCTTCTCCCTGTAACATTTGATTAAACCTCCCTACTAATCAAGAAGTATCTACCTCTGTCTTAAAGGCACTCAATGCCGTGGCCTCCACAGCTTTCTGCAGCAATGAGTTCCATAGATTCATCATCCTCTGGCTGAACAAATTCCTCCTCATCTAAAGAGTCGTCCTTTCACTCAGGCTGTGTCTAGTTTCTCCAACTAGTGGAAACATCTTCATGTACACTCTTTCCAGGCCTCTTTGTATTCTGAAAACTTCAACGAGATTACCTACCACCACCGCCATCCTTCTAAATGCAACTGGGTACAGACTTAGAGCCCTCAATTGCTCATCATATGATGAGCCCTACACTCACAGGGTTATTCTTGTGAACCTCCCTCTGGAGTGCCTCCAGTGCCAACACATTCTCACTTAGATACAGGGCCCAAAACTGCTCACGATATTCCAGATGTGGTCTGACCAGAGTGTTGTATAGCCTTATCAGTATGTGTCACTGCTCTTGTATTCCAGCCCTCTTGAAATGAATGCTAACATTGCATTTGTCTTTGACTACCAACTGAACCTGTATGTTAACCTTAAGAGAATCCTGAACTAGGACACCTTAAGTCCCTTTGTGTTTCAGATTTCTGAAGCCTTTCCCCATTGAGAAAATGGTCTACACCTCTCTTCTACCTACTAAAGTGCATAACTTCTCATTTTCCCACATTTTATTCCAACTGCCACTTCTTCGCCCTCTCTCCTAGCCTGTCCAAGTCCTTCTGCAGCCTCCCTGCCACCTCAACACTTCCTGTCATGTCATCTACAAACTTAGTAACAATGTCCTCAGTTCCTTCATTCAGATGGTTAATATATAATATGAATAGCGTGGTCCCAAACTGACCTCTGTGGAACTCTACTCGTTGTCGGCTACCATCCTGAAAAAAGACCCCTTTATTCCCACTTTGTGCGTTCTGTCAGTCAATATTCTCTCAATGCCATATCTTGCCCCGAATACCATGGGCTCTTATTTAGCAGCTTCCTGTGTGGCACCTTCCAAGTTCCAGGCAAGGTATTAATTCCTGTCAATAGAGGTGCTTATTCAGCCACTTGAAAGGATGTCCGTAGAGGTGGAGAAACATAAAACAGTGCTAACATTATTAGGTTTCACTATATGGAGCAGAGAACCATTAAAAATTAGAAAAGTATTCTTTTAAAAGTATTCGAAATGCACACATGAACTATATGGTCTTTCTATGTGGTGGCAAATTAAACTCACAATAACCATTGCTAACTTGATATGAAAGATTTAAAATTGATCTAGTGATATTGGATAACTTGGCCCTGAGGGGACTGGACGAGGTGACAGGACTAAATGGGATATATCTGAAGGAAGTGAGTATGTAAATTACAGAGACATGAGCTGTAGTTTTTCAGTCTTCCTTAGACTCAGGTTGGTGCCATAGGAACTAAAGAATTGCAAATTTTCTAGCCTTTTTCAAAAATGTGTGTAAAAATAAGCCCAGTAACTATTTAAACCTTGGTCACAAAATTTCTAGAAACAGTAATTCTAGACAAATTGCACAGTCTGTTGAGGAAATGCAGGTTAATTGAGGAAAGTAAGCAATTAATTCATGAAAGAAAATAGTGTTTAACTTGCTAGAGTCTTTTGATGAGGGCAATGCTATTGATGTGATGTATCTGGACTTCCAGAAGGCATTTCTCCCTCTGAGCTGCACAATATCCTGCCTTAAGTATATTGTTGTTCCTTCATTCTCGGTGGGTCAGAATCCTGGAACTTCCTTCCTAACAGCACATCTCAAGTACTGTAGTGGTTTAAGAAGGCAGATCACCACCACCTTGTCCAGAACATTAAGGATTCCGAGCACACACACCAACCATGATGCTTTTAAATGGTAGAAGAATTAAAGGGCCAAATGGTTGATGTATGCGCCTAATTTGTATGTTTGTAGAAGTATGAAGTGAGTCATTTTGATAAGCAGAGCGTGGAGAAACAGTGCAAAGTAAAGGCCACGATTCTGAAATGAGTGCAAAAACAGAGGGACATGGGTGTATATTTGCATTAGTCATTGAAGGTAACATGATGAATAGGAAACATGGTTCATAGAGCATTCAACTGTATCAGTGAGGATGTAGAGAATAAAAGCCAAAAAGTCGTGTTAAACTTGTAGCAAACACTGGTTTGCTCTCAACTGGAATACTGTGCCCGATTCTTTACTCTACGCTTTAGGAAGGATTTGAAGTCAGGAGAGAAACTGCAGGAGAGATTCATAAGAATTGTCCCATATTGAGAAACTTCACCTGTACAGATAGAGAAGTTAGAACTGGTTCTCTTGGAGAAGAGAAGTAAGAAGAGATGTGATGGAGGTATTCAAAATCATGAGGGGACTGGACAGAGCAGACAAGGAGAAATTGTTCCCAAGAGCAGAATATTGTTAATAAGAGAGCGCAAGTTTCAGGTAATATCAGTCAAAAGAAGCAATGGAGAACTGAGGAGATGCATTTCACACAGCGATGGGTCACGACCTGAAATATGCTGTTCGAGAGTATGGCAGAAGCAGATTTAATCGTTTCATTCAAAAGGCAATTGATTATTACCTGAGAAAGAAGAACATGCAGGTCTGTGGGAAGAGGACTGGGGAGTGGTGGTATGTAAATTGCACCAATGGAGAGCTTGCACAGAGACGAAGGGCAGAGCGATCTCCTGTGCCATAATAACTCAGGGACCCTGTGGTTTCATACAAACATTAGCAGCTGGATTAGCTGGAGTCCTGTGGTAACATTCCCTTATTGTGCAGGAGAAAAATAGTTGATCTAATGATGATCTCAATGAAATCATCAAAAACTGTGTAAAGGTAAACACGAGAGGTTTAGTGCCAATCGTTTCTGGACACCAAAAATTCCAATCATATTGACTGTTTTTACTGAGATATTTATGAACTGATTGATAGTTGAGAATAAGCTTTGGTTCTTCAATTTTTTTTTGACTGAGAGCAGAGAAAAGCAAAACAATTGGTAGAAGGATGTGTATGTGCTTCAAATGTATTTTTCTTTTTACAGACGGTCTGATGATTGGACCCTTTCTGCTGGTGGAAGTGGAACTATTTATGGCTGGGGTCACAACCATAGAGGACAGCTGGGGGGTATAGAAGGTGCAAAAGTTAAAGTTCCAACACCATGTGAGGCATTAGCAACCTTAAGACCTGTGCAGCTGATTGGTGGAGAACAGACATTGTTTGCGGTAACAGCAGATGGAAAGGTGAATGTTCACATCCTTTGTTAATACTCTCAGTTAATGCTTCCCTATTTTGAAGAGTTCTGCATGCTATAAGTCATTTATTGAAGAACAGTAATGTAGATTATCAAAATGGTCAAATGAGAGTTAGAAACTATGTGTTGGTCTTTTATTAGTAGCAAAGTGGTATTGTTTGAACTATTTTGCAGAGTCTTTAATTGATCGGAGAAGAGTATGTGGCTGTAAGACAAAGGTGCATTGCATTAATAATTTTTGCTTCTTGTTCTATTATGTTAGTTGTACGCTACTGGATATGGAGCTGGGGGAAGACTGGGGATTGGAGGAACAGAGTCTGTATCAACCCCCACTTTGCTGGAATCCATTCAACATGTTTTTGTAAAGAAGGTGGCAGTAAATTCAGGAGGCAAACACTGCCTTGCTTTGTCATCTGAAGGTGAAGTCTACTCTTGGGGAGAGGCAGAAGATGGCAAGCTGGGTCATGGCAATAGGAGGTGAGTGAACTTTCTGGATATTTTAGTCGAGTTCCTTCTTTCTTCAGTGATACTGGTGAGGGTGTGGAGCACATTTGCAAAGATGATGCAAGAAGCGCATGGATACACGTATCAGGCAATTTGATTTTTTTTTTCTTCTTTCTCTTGAAAACAAGTCTGAGGCCTAACCTAATGGGCCTCTAAAAGTACAAAAAGATTTGATAAAGTGGATGCAGAGAGAATTTTTTTTTTTTTTTTGTTGGGGAAAAGCACAAGTAGAGGCATCCCTATGAAATATTCACTAAGAAATCCAAAGCACAATTCAGAAAGATGCTTTTTTACCCGAAGAGCGCAAGAACGTGCAACTCACTTCACAGGGAGCTGTTGAAAAGAATATTATTAGGAACATTTAAAGCGAAGCTAGACAGCATATGAGAATTAAGGGAGTAGATGGTTACAATGGTAGGCTTATTTGAGTTAGCAGCAGTGAAACTGAGCCAAGTGGCTTGTTTTTGTGATGTCTATCCTATGACATATGAGTGAAGAAAACGACATTGGTTAAGATTTGCACTTGTGCCTGTCCCGATGAATCGATGTAGGTCCATGTAGTGTCACCGAAACAGCACTGCACAAATGACTTTCTGGATCTCTTTTATTTAAGTGCCAATAGAATTTTAATTCCAAATTTACTGTTTTATGAATGCAACAACAAGAACGAACAATGGCAGTGTAATTGGTATATGCATGGACTTTTTAAAAAAATACCATATGTTATGTCTATAAGCAAAATGGAAGCTTTACACACAAACAATATACAATATATATGTGAAGCTACTTTTGGCCTGGTAGGAGGTACACTGGACTTCCAGCGATTCAGCTATGGAAAATACTGCTTTTGATGCACATTGGCTTAGATCCGAGGTAGGTACAGGCCGTAATTTCAAGATGTATTGATGATATGAAATTTTAACAGTGTGGTGAACAGTTGATAATCAGCCTGCTAATCCTTCCAACAGCTCCCTAGTGAGGAGGACATGCGATTCAAGACTATGTCAATAGCTGTTGAAATGGATAGATACATGATAGATGAAATTTGACACAAAAATACGGTGATAAATTTCACTAGTATCTGAAAGGAGGCCTGAACAGATCCCATCCAGCGCCAACCTCACCTGCTGAGCTGTGTTCTCATAAACAATGTCTCCTTTAACTTGTCCCACTTCCTTCAAATGGAAGTTGTTGCTGCAAGTAGCCACGTGCAGCCTAATTGTCTATGTTCCTTTGTGGACCATTGGGCAGTGGTTGTGTATGTCATGTCTCTTAAGTACATGAAGACTGTTCATGCTGCTTCCTGTCCGCATCTAGAATTGGAACTATTAAGAATGATTCCAGTTGCCATTCTTCTCTCCATCGTTTGGTTCATCTGTTTCTTCCCCGTTCATCTTTGATTTCTCGATCTCCATTCTCCATTTTTGCAGATAGGCCAACCTTAACCCCCTCCTGTGTCTAGCTCCCGATTGTGCATCCACCTCCCTTTTACAACCATTAGTGCATCCACTTCACAAATGTGTGAGATCTTCTGAGTTTCGCGAATGTGTTTTATCTCCGATCTGCAGTGTTTTATTTTTCTTTGATGTGATTTCCCACTTCTTTTCCAAGCTAGCTAATGCCATGCAAATTCCAGTTATCTGGGTTTGTTAGTTTCACTATCTTCTCTTGTGCTTCTCCCCTTTTGGGGAGCTGTTGGAAGGATTAGCAAGCTGATTATCAACATGCTTGAACTGTACCATTAGGACCCCTTCCATGGCCAACAAGTCCTGCAGTGAGACTTTAATCCAGAACTTTTGACTCTGAGGCCACAGTGCTACCTACTGAGCCACTTGAGTCAGCCAGATGAGAGACAGTGATCAGCTCAGTCAATCAGAATCATAACTCCCCTCGGCCAACCACGCAGCACCTCATACATTGGATACAGTGAAGAGCGTTCTAAATCATGTTGATACTTCGCGACAAAATGTAACACACTGTATCCATGATATGCTTCATTACATTACTCCGACTCATAGTTCAGGTTTTGACTAACT
>NC_063337.1:15187261-15212261 GCF_021869965.1 Rhincodon typus
GGTAGTGACTCAAGCTTTTGAAGTATTTGACCTTGTGTTTGAAAGAAGTGTTACAAAGTGACCATTTTAATATTCCAAGTACAAAAAGATGTGTATTACGTTTCACTTTTGGCCCTTGCAGCCCCTGTGACCGACCTCGTGTTGTCGAATCGCTGCGTGGTATCGAAGTGATTGATGTTGCTGCAGGAGGAGCACATAGTGCTTGCATCACTGCAGCAGGAGAGCTTTACACATGGGGAAAAGGCAGATATGGAAGACTGGGACATGGGGACAGTGAAGATCAGCTGAAACCAAAATTGGTGAGTACTGGTGAAGTATTGATTTGAAAAAGCCCCAAACAGTGATGATGGAAATTATTATTCCTGATTTGTTGTAAACATTTACAGTATCATGTAACAGTTATGGCATAGAAAGAGACCAACAGCCCATTGTATCTGCACTGGCTGAATAAACTAGCTGCCCATTGTAATACCACTTGATACACAAATGATATTGTTTTTGCATTTCTCGCGTTGCTGATCTTAAGTAAAAACACCCATTTGCATGTGGAGCTGATTGATATTTTGGGCACCAGGCAGACATGTTTTGCGTGTATTGTTGATTGGTAGACTCCAAGAAGAACCACCAGCCTTCTATTTTTATCCTGAGTACTATAGCAGTAATTAGCAGTATTAAATTGAACTTAATTTAATTGAGTTATATTGCATTCTGGCCTCCAGTGAGAATGGTCCTGTGCGCTGTTTTTATCTTTCTGAATGCAAATTTGTGTTCATTTCTCAGGTGGAAGCACTGCAGGGTTACAGAGTCATAGATGTTGCATGTGGAAGTGGAGATGCACAAACTCTTTGTTTGACTGATGATGATATTGTCTGGTCCTGGGGCGATGGAGATTATGGAAAACTTGGAAGAGGTGGCAGCGATGGCTGTAAAGTTCCAATGAAGGTACTGAGAGTTTGCAGATAAATTCACATGAAGCTGATATTACAGGGGAGAAATCCATTTTACACAGACTTAACCCTGATACACTAGGTGTAAAAATGGCAAGATATGATTGAAGATGAACAGCAGTGAGGGGCAGTTCCAATTGCCCCTTACCCTGGGATTTTTGACAGATGTGGTCTGCTGGTAGGTTGAAGGAGACTGAAGGAATCACTCTTGTTCATTTTTGCCCAGACGTAATGTTGTAAAGGCATTTATTATTTTCCCAAAGCTGTCTTCTCCTTTCAGATCCCAAGTTTCCTAATGCCTGGTGGGACTTTGAACCTCATTAATCTCACCCATTGTCCTGCTCATGTGAAGTTTAAAATTTTTAACATCTGACCCAACTCCAGCCCAGCTAATTTTGCGAAATTAAAATTCACCTTCAGAAGTTTTTGTTCTTAATGGAGACATCTAAGCTTTCCTGACATGAATGCTGCCTCGCAATATTAGTAAAATTTTGTTTTTAAATGTTTGTATAAAGTCAGGAAGAGTAGAAAGGCTGTTGCTACCCCCATGCACTCTGAGGACCATGATGGGCACCATCACCATCTTCCGCATGTTATCCCACCCATGAGTTGACTTATCGAATCTGTGGGTATAAAAGATCATTGGCAGTAGGCAGGAATGTGGATTTGAAGTTGCAGTTAGGTCAAGCATGATCTTGTTAAATATTGAAGCAAGCTCAAGAGGCTGAATAGCGTACTCCTCGTCCTCCCCGTTTGTATGTTCCTCTCAAATTGTGTAGTTCAGTGTTGCTGAGATTGCTACCATTGAAGTTTTTCACTTAGTGTAGAGTCTAACATTTACAGTCTCGGCAAAACCACTTACAATATATCTCCTTGACGTATGTCATGGCCCACTCTTTGTATCATGGTACCTTTCTTTCTCAATACTTGCGTCATCACCCCTGTCCTCGCCATGTGTATTAAGAACCGTCTATCTTTGGACAAACGCAAATGCAGTTTCATTTCCTTCTCCCCACCCCTGTGTATTGTGACCCATTCGTCTTACGCTGCAGGATGAACACCGTCCGAGCAGTCTCGCAGACACATTCCTTTTCACTTAACTGGCTACATTTGGCAACATTAACTCATGTTCTGTGTTCCATGGCTGAAAAATTGCAACTTTCTGACACTTGTTTCTAGGAACTTCGTAAATTCCCTATGTCCCATATCGTGATTACTGCATCTATCACTAGACTATGTCTTGATCTGGCCATTGCTGCAGTTCTAATACCTCAATTTAATAATTAATTAAGATTTATTTTACCTCATCTGCCTTATCTTTCAGATTTGACTTCTTCATAGTTGTTTCCTTAATCTATCTTAAAAAAAAATACACTCATGCTAATCTAGAATTTTGCTCAGTTGGGTTTTTGATTATTTAATCCAATAATTTAGAGGAAATAAAAGCACAATATACATAATTTCAGAGAGCTCTAGAGACCCTGTTACAATGAAAATCTCATTCTCAGCAAACTAAAGATTAATTTTCTGTTGCACTCTGCATTAGCTTTCGAATATCTTTGCTATTTGCTCTCAACTCATCAGCTGCTTTAATACTAAAACATTGTATTTCTTTTACATTCAAGCTTTCATTATACTTATAATTGATTAAGACCATTTAGGTGGAGTCTTAACAACAGTGGCAACTTTTAGGGCTGACGTTGTTCAATATTTTCTACAAATAGATTGATTCCCTAACTGGACTTGGTGTGGTTAAGGTGGAATGTGGATCACAATTTTCAGTGGCTCTAACTAAATCTGGATCTGTTTATACTTGGTAAGTATATATCTTCAGTGTTTCTCACATTCAGCCTGCATCATTTTCTAAAGACCTGAGAGAAGAATATTTGTCTGCATAGGAGGACTCAGATTTTAAAAATTCTGGTTAATTTTAACAATTTAAGGTTCTTTGTATTAAGTCCATACAAAACAAACAGCAATGAAAGTCAGTAGCAGGTGAATCAGTATTCTTGTTCATAGTAGAAGAAACTTACATTTACAGAGCTTGTCTCAATGTAGCAAAAATCTCAAAGTGCCTACTGGCTCTAAATTAAAACATGGACATCAAGCTGAAGTAAAGATTAAGAAAATTAACCTCTAGTGGTCAAAAAGCTGAATTTTAAGGAAACTCTTAAAGGACAGCGAGGAGGTGGGAGGCAGGGATGAAGTGTGAAACCTGACAGGAGCCAGCATGTTCCAAGTAGCAAGGGATGCGTAAGGAACCAGAATGTTGGTATGTGCTAGGCCTTCGATCTCGAGACTTAGGAAGGATAAGGACATGAATGGATTTAACTGTTAACGTGAAATTTTAAAATTTAACATTTGGTTGATCGGGAACAAATACAGATGAACAAAGTTTTTGGGTTGTGTCTGACTGGGACTTTATGGGTGTGAAGATGTAGGCAGCAGGTTTTGCATGGGTTGGAGTTTTTAAGATGGTGTAGAGCAGTGTGTTAGGACAGCATTACGCTTGTTAAGTCTAGAAATGCTGCAAAGTTTGGATGAATGTTTCCAGCAGATTGGCTGAGACAAGGGAAAGACAGTCGATACAATGGAAATGGAAGTAAGTAGCTTTTGTTAAGGAGAAGATATGTATCAAATATGATGCTGAGTTGCCGACAGTTTGGTTCAGTCTGAGAGAGCGGCAAAGAAAGAGAATTAAATTTGTGGCAGGGGCCTATAGGAATAGTTTTGGTCTTCTCCCAGTAGTGGGATGATTGATCTGTCTTGAAAATTTCAATTGAACCAGAATCCACTGTTTTTGAGGGATCTAATTTCAAAGTTCCACGACTTTTTGTATGAATATGTACTTATTTTTATTCCTACCCATATAGGTGAGTTCTAATTTTTAGCTTACTAATTCTCCTTTGGTTATGATATATAGCCTCCATGACATTGCCATTAAAAGAAAAGTATTTCATTTTTCAGTCTTTCCAGAATGATTAGCTAGAAACTGTTCAAGCCATGGGACCCTTAACTGGCTCCTAATACTTCTCTGGGTGATATGAACAGTTTATCAGCTCAATTCTGTTTCTTCCCACTCCCCAAGTTAGATTCTATTATGTGAGCGCACAGTGTCACCATCCCATAAAAAACACCTAGGCAGCTTCTCAGTGATGAGAAACCAGAGATGAAATTCTGACTCCAAATTGAGAAATGAGTGTCTTTCTCGTTGTTCTGCACATCAGAATATATTCTTTCAATTTGCAATATTGTTCATACAGTCCTGGCCAAATTTATCCCTCAACCACCACCATAAAATAGATTAGTAGTTGTTATCTCGCTGATTTTGGGCCTTGCTCTGCTCAATTTGGCCGCTGTGTTTTCTATATTACATCAGTGACCATACAATGAAAGTACTTTCATTCCGCTGTAATATGCTTAGAAGTGATCCAATGTTATGAAAGTACTAAATAAATGGAAATCTCTCTCTTTTTCATTCTTTAGTTCCGTCATTCATTCATTCTTTTGTTCATTCCTCCTTTGTTGCTCCTTCCCAACCTCTCCTCTCCTCTCTCAGATTGACTGACTGGTAACGGTTAGTCCAACCTATTCCCAGGAATTACAATGTTTAAAAGACATTTGGATAAGAACATGAATAGGAAAGGTTTGGAGGGATATGGAGCAGGAGCAGGCAGGTGGGACTAGTTTAGTTTGGGATTATGTTCAACATGGACTGGTTGGACCGAATGGTCTGTTTCCGTGCTGGATGACTGTATGAATGCAGCAGCACAGTTTTTTTTAAACTAGGTTGTCGGATGTAAAGGTAAAGTCACTATTGTCCTACCAGAGCTTAGACCTGCTCTTTCATTAGAGAGGGGTGACTGGTGGTGCTTTAACCTGAGGGCCAACGTGCAAGGGAAGAGATTGAGAGGTGAGCTCTTCATTGGTAAGCTCAGCTGGTGTGGGAATTGAACCCACGCTGTTGGTGTTGCTCTGCCTGGAACATCTGGATAACAAGGATACCTATGTCAGGCTCCTACTTATTCACTACAGCTCTGCCCTCAACACCATAATTCCAAACATACTTGTCTGTAAACTCCGAGACATCGGTCTCAGCTCCTCCCCTAGCTCGATCCTCTACTTCCTGAACCATAGACCGAAATCAATAGAATAGGCGACAACATCTCCACCATAATCCTTCAATACCAGTGCCCAGAGGCTGTTTACACTATTATTCTCTTGACTGTGTGGCCAAATTCCACCTCAACTTCTTCACTTACAAATTTGTTGATGACACCACCATTCTAGGTCGGGTCTCAAACAATGTCAAGACAGAATACAGGAAAGAGATTGAGCACTTAGCGGTATGGTGGAATGATGATTATCTCTCTATCGACATCAGCCAAATGCAGAAGCCTGTCATTGACTTCAGGAAGCAGAGTGGAGGGCACACCCCTGTCTGCAGCCATGGTGCTGAGGTGGAGATAATCCAGTGTGTCGAGTTCCTGAGAGTGGTGATTACCAACAACCTGTCCTGGTCCACTCACTCCGAGATGTTCAAGAAAGCACAACAATGTCTCTACTTCCTTTTGGAGGTTAAGGAAATTAGGCATGTCCACAAGGACTGTTACCAATTTTTATAGATGCATCAAAGATTGCATCCTATTTGAATGCAACACAGCATAGTGTGGTAACTGCTGTTCCCAAGACTGCAAGAAACCACAGAATCATGAACACCGCCCAGTTAATCATGCATTCCAGCCTCCCATCCATTGACTCCATCTATCCTTCCCGCTGCCCCAGGAAAACAACCAACATAATCAAAGACCCTTCCACCCTCTTCCATTGGTCAGAAGATATAAAAGTTTGAATACATGTATGAACACATTCACGAACAGCTGCTTCCTTGCTGCTGTTAGACTTTTGAATTGACTCTCAAATGTTAGTTCTGATCTCTCTGTCTCTCTCTCCCTCCCCCCGCACCTTCTCTGTGGTTGTAACATTGTATTATCCATTCTGTTCTGCTGCCCTGATACACCTTGTATGGTACAATCTGCCAGTAAAACATGCAAAACAACACTTTTCACTGCACGTTGGTACATCTGGCAACAATAAATCAATCAATCAACTGAGCTAACCAATCACCCTGTCAAATTATTAACGTAGTGTTTGCCTTTACAGGGGTAAAGGTGACTACCATAGGTTGGGTCATGGCTCTGATGATCATGTCAGGAGACCTCGGCAAGTCCAGGGGTTACAAGGGAAGAAGGTGATTGCTATTGCAACTGGATCTTTGCATTGTGTATGCTGCACTGAGGATGGTAAGACTTGTAAGATATTTTGAAAGCTTTATAGATAAGCTAATGCAGGCTTACTCGAACTACAGCACCGTCAGGAGTTTGGTACAATTTTAATTACAAAATTGACTAGCAGCTATAATTTACTGTCAACAATTTTATTGTCCATTTGAGTACTGTTTAACATTGTCTCTCATGCCTCTCTTTATTTTAATAGGTTCTAGTCATATTGTTTAATGCTTTTATTAAAATCTATGCAAAGAAGTTTGATTGACGTGTTAGGTGCTTGTATAATGCTTAATGACAATTACTCTTAGGTTTCTTTTTGCCAAATATATTGTGCCTTGTCTATTTACTCAATGGTCAACTGGAGAGAACATATTCCTTTGTAGATTTGTATAACAGCTCATGTTTTAAACTAGGGGAATAAAAATGAAAATGAGTAAGAGGAGAGAAAAATGGAAAAGCACATTTCCTCCGACCTAAATATTGAATTGTTTTAAAAAAAAGATTAATTCTCCATAGTTTGCCTTTTGAGTATAGTTGGGAAGTCACGTTGAGGTTGTACAGGACGTTGGTGAGACCTCTTCTGGAATACCGTGTCCAGTTCTGATCGCCCAGTTATTAGAAGGAGATTAAGTTTGGCGAGGGTTCAGAAGAGATTTACCAAGATGTTGCCAGGTATAGAAGGTTTGAGTTATAGAGAGAGGCTGGGACTGTTTTCACTGGAATGCAGGAGGTTGAGAGGCGACCTTATAGAAGTTTATAAATCATGAGAGGTATAGGTAGGGTTCATGAAAGTTGTCTTTTCCCTAGGATGGGGAAATTCAAGACTAGGGAGCACGTTTTTAAAGATGAGAGGAGACAGATTTAAAAAATTGACATGAGGGGCAATTAATGAACTTTCAGAGTAAGTGGTGGATGCGTGTACAGTTACAGCGTTTAAAAGACATTTGGGAATAGGAAAGGATTGGAGGGATATGGGCCATTAGCAGGCACGTAGTTTGAGATTATTCGTTTAGTTTGAGATTATGTTTCGCATGGACTGATTGGACTGAAGGGTCTGTTTCCATGCTGTATGACTCCATGATTCTATATTACATTTTCATTTTTCCATTCCTAACAAGGAGAAGTTTATACATGGGGAGACAATGATGAAGGGCAGCTTGGAGACGGGACGACTAATGCCATCCAGCGGCCACGCTTGGTAACTGCACTGCAAGGGAAAAAGATTAATCGTGTTGCGTGTGGTTCAGCCCACACCTTGGCATGGTCAACCAGCAAACCTGCCAATGCAGGAAAGCTCCCATCACAGGTTAGTTAATAATATCAGTGGTTAATTCCAAATGTTCTTGTAAGTTAAGTTCTCAGCAGCATGTGTTAGTGATTGGAAAGTAATTAACTTTCATTGCTGTCCCCTTCAGAGCCAAGCAGTGTTAGCAAATTTTCATTGCAATTAACGGCTTTTAAAGTAAATTTTTTTAAATCTGTGTATTTCTTATTTATTTAAGATTCCAATGGAATACAACTACCTCCAGGAAATCCCAATAATCTCATTGCGGAATAGACTGTTACTACTACACCATATCTCTGAACTCTTCTGTCCCTGTATTCCAATGTTTGATTTGGAAGGTCGACTTGATGAAACTGGGCAAGGCCCTTCAGTTGGACTTGATACTTTACGTGGAATATTAATATCACAGGGCAAGGTAAGACCCTGTTTTGACAGTGGGCTTAGCTTTTGGGAATAGTCTTCTTTGTCAAAAGTTTCACGTATTGTAAAACAATGGAGAGTGTATGGAGGGTTCACCAGCAGCTCCATCTTGCATTTGCAATGTTTTGAATCAACATTACTTAAAACAAAAGCAGAAACCACAGGCAAGTTTATTTCTGAAATGTTAATGGCATAATAATGGCATTTACAGAAAAATTAAGCAGGTTATCTTGCAGAAGAAATGTTGTTGAGGCCAGTTTGTCAAAAAATGTTTCTACAAATCAAAGATCAAAGAGGGAAAAATGAGCAGAAACCTACGTAGAAGATTGTTAGAACTTGGTATACTTCACTATAAGTTGTATGGTGACAGTGACCATAGCATTGTTTAAAAAAAGACTGGGGTAAAATTTGAAAAGAACGTAAGGATATGGGGAAGGAGCAGGAAATAGAATTCAAAGCTGACCATTTCAGGGATAGTAAGTGAAACATATCCTTTTGTACTTGAGCGTTGTAATTTTGGTTTGAACAATTTTTAAGTTATATTTGACTAAGCAAATCAGATGTGATGGTATTACAGTTGAATAAAGGCATCTACAAGGCATGAGAGGGGAGCTGACCAGAATTGACTGGGAGAGAAGCCTAGTGGGAAAGACAGTGAAACAGCAATGGTAGGACTTTGTGGGAGTAATTTGGGAAACACAGCAAAGCTTCATCCCTAGGAAAAAGAAGCATATTAAAGGGAGGCAACCATGGCTGACTAGGAAAGTCTGGGACACCACAACAGCAAAAGAGACAGCATTAAATGTTGCAAAGGGCAGTGGGAAGCCAGTGGATTGGGAAGCCCACAAAGACCAACAGAGGACAACGAAAAAAGAAATGAGGGAGAAGATTAAATATAAGGGTAAGCTAGCTGGTAATTTAAAAGAAGATTGCAAGAGTTTCTTTAGATATGTAAAAGACAAAAGAAAGGCAAAAGTGGACATTGGGCTGCTGGAAAATGACACTGGAGAAGTAGTAATGTGGAGAAAAGAAATGATGAAGGAACTGACCAAGTACTTTGCGTCAGCCTTCACAGGGGAAGACACGAGTAACATCCCAAAAATTCAAGAGTCAGGCGCAGGTGAGTCTGGTGGCCATGCACCAAGGAGAAGGTGCTAGAAAAAACTGAAAGGCTTGAAGGTGGATAAGTCACCTGGACCAGATGGACTACAGCTGAGAGTTCTGGAGGAGATGGCTGTGGAGGTGTCAGTGGTAATCTTTCAGGAATCACTGGCGACAGGGAGGGTCCCAGATGATGGCAAAGTTGCTAATGTAAACCACCACCCCCCACCCCAATGAGGGAGTGAGGCAAAAGACAGGAAATTACAGGCCTGACTCAGTCGTTGGTAAGATTTTTAAGTCCACTGTGAAGGATGAGAGTTCTGAATACTTGGAAGTGCATGGTAAAATAGGACAAAGTCAGCATGGTTTCATCAAGGGGAGGTCATGCCTGAGAAATCGGTTGGAATTCTTTGAGAAAGTAATGAGCAGGTTTCATTGGAGAGCCAATGGATGTTACCTACTTGGATTTCCAGAAGGCCTTTGACAAGGTGCCGCATAGGAGGATGCTGAGTAAGATAAGGGCCCATGCTGTTAGAGTTAAAGGTGCTAGCATGGATAGAAGATTGGCTGTCTGGCAGAATGCAGAGAGTGGGATTAAAAGGGTCTTTCTCAGGATGGCAGCTGGTGACTGATGGTGTTGGGACCACAACTTTTCACTTTATATATTAATGATCCAGATGAAGGAACTGAGGGCATTCTGGCTACATTTGCAGATGTTACAAAGAAGTGGACAGGCAAGTAGTATTGAGGAGTCGGGGAGGCTGCAGAAGGATTTAGACAGGTGAGGAGAGTGGGCAAAGAAGTGGCAGGTGGAATACAGTGTGGGAAAGTGCAAGGTCATTCACTTTGCTAGGAAGAAGAGGCGTAGACTATTTTCTAAATGGGGAGAAGATTCAGAAATCTGACATGCAAAGGGACTTGGGAGTCCTGGTCCAGGATTCCATTAAGGCAAACTTGCAGGTTGAGTCGGTAGTTAGGCAAATACAATTTTTTGATTCATTCACGGGATGAGGGCGTCACTGGCTAGGCAGCATTTATTGCCCATCCCTAATTGCCCAATTGCCCTAATTGTTGTCTGGTTTCTGGATTAACAGTTCAGCGATAATACCACTAGGCCATCGCCTCCCCCATTTCTGCTCATATGTCTTATGGTCTTATAAGCACAGTTACCTGAGCGGTTCACCTGGCATTTGCTAACAACTTCAACATTATATTGCAGGAAGCTGCTTTTCGCAAGGTAGTCCAAGCGACTATGGTCCGAGATCGACAGCATGGGCCTGTTGTGGAGCTTAACAGAATTCAGGTACAATTGTGCAACAAAATCCCAGTAAATCTTTTAAAACTGGAACCTTGGCCTTTTTACCAGCTATTGTTAAATATTTGTATCTTGAGGTTGCCCAAGCCAATCATTTAGGCAATGCATGTAATTAAACTTAACAGGACTCCTTTCTCGCTTTGAATAAGTAATATTTGGCGCTCCATTTAAATTTAACTTTGTGATCAGATAGCATTTTATCAAAGAAGAACACTTTGTTTTTGAATGAGTTAAGATGTAAATCTGGTTTTACAGCTGATTCTTTCCTTGCATTTTGTCCTGAGGGCAGACTTTTGCTCTTGAATTTTGGAAATGTTGTTTTAGGAGTCCATTTCGGTAAGATGCTCAGATTTTAATTGTATTAAAGAATGATTTGAACGAAGAAACCTAGCAAAGAGACATGACCTCTGGTATAGGGCAACACCATAGCACAGGACATTGCTAAAGTTGCTGAAAGTTGGAGACTTAACAAGAAGCAATAAATAGGTAGAAAGCTTGTAGGTTGTAAGATGCAGTGAAGACTGTTAGCAGAGAAGTTAATAGAGGAGCTTCTCCGTTTTGAGGACCTGGGTTATGATAGTTGTAGGAGCAGACAACTGGGTATGACTGGATTTATTAAAAAGTAAGAAAACGTAAGGTGATGGTCAATGTAGTTGAAGTGCAAAAGCAGAGAGTTCAGAGCAAAAATAATGAAACACAGGAATATATAGGTTGCAATAAGAGTGAAGGTGAGCATAAATGGAGGCTTCGGAATGATTTGCCTATTACAGAACAATTTTTAAAGTTTTCTCTTCTGTGAAATATATTGGGTTCTGCTGATTGTTTGTTTGCTTGTTTGTTTGTTTATAATCTCATTATAATACTGTTGCATAGATTAATCCCTGCTAATCCACCATTGAAAAAGTTCTTCTGGGGAAAAAAAAATCAAGTAATACTGAGGTAATGTTGGGTTTAAGGAGGTTTTTTCTTTAATCTTTCAAGTCTATAGGCTGCAACTTTGACATTGTCTGATATTCAACTGTTTTTAGGTATTTGCTGGACTTAATTGAACCACATGAAACACTGTTGGTCCTTGGTGTCCTCTGCTTACAGTCACAGAGACTTACAGCATAGAAACAGGCCCTTTGGCCCAACCTGTCCACGCCAAAGCACTTCCTACTCCAGTATCATATTGGATAACAACTCAGTCCTTTCTCTGCAACCAGTTATTAGCTTAACACACTCACCTCAACCCTTCTGCCACGTATATCCTATGTTGCACAGAATCCCGCTTAGGCATTTCTACTGTGGTTGTTCACAATCCCTAGGTTTAAAATTTCTCAAGTCTGTGCCTTGATCCCTTCAGAAGCCTTACCTGGCCACATCAACAGGAGTTTAGAAGACAGGAATATTTTAGCTGGAAGGTTATCTTTTGAGATGTGCGAACAACCAGTCACACCATGTCCCAGAAGTGCCAGTTGTGTTACCTGAGGTTGAAGAAGTTTTTTCCATATTAGATGCAGTGAGGTGGAAGAGCCTTGAACTCCCACAGGGAACCAGCACTACTTATTGGGGCCATGCCTGCGTGGGTGAGGACTTAGACCTCATTCAGTCTTTCTGAAGAGTGGAGGTGAATGAGCAGAAGATTTCAGAAATCAATCTTAGTGACAAAGCTTTGAGCAAAGGCAGCGAATGTGTACAGGGTGGAACTGGATACTCGTGGTCCGATCACCACCTGATATTTGAATTTCTGTCATGGCTTTTGAAATACGTCACTGCTTTTGCTTTTCAGCCTGGTTTTGGCATTGATGATTAAAATTGATCTTTTCCTTCAGGTCAAACGTTCCAGAAGTAAAGGAGGTTTGGCAGGTCCTGATGGCACGAAGTCTGTTTTTGGTCAGATGTGTGCTAAGATGAGTTCGCTCAGTCCTGATAGCTTGTTGCTCCCTCACAGAGTCTGGAAAGTCAAGTTTGTTGGTATGTTTAGTTATGCAGCTAACTTTTGTTTTGTTTCTTTTTTTTTTGTGTGGGCCACGAGTAGGGGGAGGAGATAAAAAAATTTACTTTGCTTTCTCCCTGATGTTGATTTTAATCAGAAGCCAACTTCCAGCTCAGTGAGAGCCCAAGAAGTGGATTCTAACATCATTTCTTTTGATACTCAAGAATCATAGAATCCCTCCAGAGTGGAAACAGGCCATTTGGCCCAACAAGTCCACACTGCCCCTCTGAAGAGTATCCCACCCAGACCCATTCCCTTACCCCTGCATTTCACATGTCTAACCCAGCTAACCTAAACATCCCTGGGTACTATGGGCAATTTAGCATAGCCAATCCACCTAGCCTGCACATCTTTGGACTGTGGGAGGAAACCGGAGCACCCGGAGGAAACCCACACAGACACGGGGAGAATGTGCAAACTCCACACAGACAGTCGCCCAAGACTGAAGATAAAGTCAGTAACTCCTGCTCCCCCCAACCTCGAAGTGTGGCATATGTTGTTTAAGATTTCATTAGAAACTGATACTTTACCTTGGGGTCTACTTTCCTTATGTGAGCATTCATTGTGAATGTGGTCAGCATTTTACTGGAAAGCATTACGTGCAAACCTAATCTTGACCATACCTAATATCCACATGTGGACATTCACCATATGTTTTTGAGTTTAGTAATTGAATTCATTAAGTGTTTATAATTGCTTGACATGTCCCTCCACCTCTTCTGCAGTCCAAGATGATTGAGGACATTTTTCGCTCCCAATTGCTAAGCTAGGTCAACCTTGGCAATTTCTTGGCCTGTGATTCAATGCCACATCAAGAATCACAACCTGAAATGGTTAGAGAGTTAATTGATACATCAGTTTGCCAAAACCGGTGTCAGAATTCTACTTATTATCAATTATATTCACTCTTTTGTAAGTTTTAACAATGTTCTTTGTTCTTTGTCATGGTTGGCACTCATTAGCATATGCAATTTATACAACACTGCAAAAATTTTGCATCTTAGTTGCTGAGGAACATTTATCTGATTGAAACTTGTTTCTTTGTCCAGGCGAATCAGTGGATGATTGTGGTGGAGGCTACAGTGAATCGATTGCAGAGATGTGTGAAGAGCTTCAAAATGGTTTGACGCCGTTGTTGATTGTTACCCCAAATGGAAGGGATGAATCTGGAGCCAACCGAGACTGCTTTCTATTAAATCCAGCTGCCAAATCGCAATTGCACATGAACATGTTCAGATTTCTAGGTATGTGGGCTATTAATGTGTCTTGAGGTTTGCACTTTGTGTGTTAATTCAAAAAGTAAGCTTCCTTAATCAGTTAATGAATAAATACACCATCCATTGTGATGTAAGGTATGCAGCCCAGAAAAGATGCATGTTGAGTTTCACAATTTCAACTGGAGATAGAGAACAGTACAGCGCAGGAATAGATCCTTCGGCCCAAGACTGTGCCAAAACATATTGCCTCTCTAAACTAAAAACCTTTTGCCTTTGTGATCTGTAGTCCAGTATTCCCTGCCTATTCACTATCTGTCAAGATGCCTCTTAAATATTACTATTTTATCCACCTACCCTGCCACCTATGGCAGCGCATTCCAAGCACTTACCACCCTGTGAGTAAGAAATAAACTTGCCTCTCACATCGCCTTTGAATATTTCTCCCTTTTACCTTAAACCTATGTTGCCTAGTAATTGAGATTTCTACCCTGGAAAAAAGACCCTGTGACTGTCCGTGCCTCTCATAATTTTGTAAAGAGATCACCCCTCATCCTTTGAAGTTTGAGTGAAAACGAGCAAGTTTGCCCAATCTGATATCCTCCAAACCAGGTCCTTGTGAATTGTTCCTGTCCCCTCTTCGAAGCCTCCACATCCTTCTGTTAGTACGGCGACCCAGACTGTATTCCAAATGTGGCCTAACCAAAGTTCTAAACAACTGCATCATAACTTGCCAATTTTTATATTCCATGCAAGGCAAGTATGCCATGTGCCACCTCGACCACCTTATCCATTTATATTGCCACTTTCAGGGAGCTGTGGGCCTTTTAAGCCTAGATCCCACTGTATGTTGATGCAACTAAGGGTTCTGTTTTTCTTCCCTCCTGCATTAGACCTTCTAAAATGCATCACCTCGCACTTGCCTGGATTAAACTCCATCTGCCATTTCTCTGTCCAAGTCTCCAGCATATCTTTATGCTGTTGTATCCTATGGAAATCCTCACTATCTGCAGCTACCCCCAATCTTTGTGTGGTCTGCAAACATCGTAATCAGGCTATCTACATTCTCCTTCAAATCATTTTATATACCATATATATTACAAACAACAGGGTCCCAGCTCTCATCTCTGCAGAGCACCGCCGGTCACAGATCTCCAGTCAGAAAAACACCCTTTCACTGCTACCCTGTGTCTTCTATAATTAAATCACGTCTGTATGCAGTTTATCATCCATGTAACTTCACGTTTTTGTATCAGCCTGCTGTGAGGGAACTTGTCAAAGACCTTGCTAAAGTCCATACAGAGAACTGCTACCCTGCCCTCATCAATCATGTTTGTTACTTCTTTTAAACAAAACTCACTCAATGCTGCCTATAAGTCCAAATTTTTCCAAATGTGAGTAAATCCTGTCCTTAAGAATCTTCTTCAGTAATTTTCCTATAATGGACGTAAGGCTTACTGGCCTGTAATTTTTCGGATTATCCCTGTTACCCTTAAAGGAACAACACTGGCTGTTCTCCAGTTCACTGGAACCCCTCCTGTGGATAAAGAGAATACAAAAATTTCATACAAGATCCCAGCTATTTCCTGCCTCTGTATTCTGGGATGGATCCAATCAGGTCATGGGGACTTGCCTATCTTTAATGTTTTTCAAAACAGCCATCGTCACCACCTTTTTTTTGCATTGACTTTCCCTTCAATATAAATGTGCTGGGATTGCGAAGTTGGGATTTCTGAAGAAAGGTCCCATCCTGAAATGTCAGCTTTCCTGCTCCCCTGATGCTGCCTGGCCAGCTGTGTTCCTCCAGCTCCACACTGTGAACTCTATGTTGAGGCCATTGGACTGTAAGCTCCCGAAACAGAATATGAGGTGGTGTTTCTCTGGTTTACATGTGGCCTCATTATGACAGTGGAGGAGGCCCAGGTTGGACATCCCACCAAAGGAGTGGGAGGGGGTTGAAATAGCTGGCAACCAGAAAGTGGTGTTGATTGGAGCGTACAGAGCGCAGATGCTCCGCAAATCAGTCACCGAGTCTACGCTTGGTCTCTCCGATATAGAGGAGACTGCATCAGGAGCGACTGATGCAATAGACCAGGTTAGAAGATGTACAAGTGAATCTCTGTCGGATTTGGAATGATTGTTTGGGGCCTCGGACGGAGGTGAGAGGGGAGGGCAGGTGTAGCACTTCCCACGGTTACGGGAAAAGGTGCCAGGTGTGGTAGAAGGGTTGGTGTGGAGTGGACAAGGGAGTCATGGAGTGAGTGGTCCCTACGGAAAGCAGATAGGGGCAGGGAAGGAATTATCTTTTTGGTGGTGGGGTCTGATTGCAGGTGGTGAAAATAGCGGAGGTTGATGCATTGGATTTGGGAGATTGGTGGGGTGGTATATGAGGACCGGGGGACTTTATCCTTGTTGCTGGAGGGGGGGGTTTTAGGACAGAAGTGCAGAAAATGCAGGAGATGTGGTTGAGGACATTATGGATCATGAGAGAGGGGAAGTTAAGTTCCTTGAAGTAGAAGCACATCTAGGATGTCCGGGAGTAGAACTTCTCATCCCAGGAGCAGATGCTGCGAAAGCGGAGGAATTGGGAATGTGGGATTGCATTTTTGCAAGAGGGTGGCTGAGAGGAGCTGTAGTCGAATAGCTGTGTCATTGGGTGTGAAATGGTTGTCAGTGCTAAGTCGGTTACCAGCAATGCATGGAGAGGCACCTTTGCCTGCAACCGCAGGAAGAGCTTACCTGCCTGTACACCTCCTCTCTCACCTCTGTCCAAGGCCCCAAACAGTCATTCCAAATCCGACAGAGATTCACGTCTTCTAACCTGGTCTATTGCATTTGTCGCTCCTGATGCGGTCTCCTCTATATCGGACAGACCAATCGCAGACTCGGTGACCAATTCATGGAGCATCTGCACTCTGTACGCTCCAATCAACACCACCTTCTGGTTGCCAGCCATTTCAACTCCCCCTCCCACCCTTGGCGACATGTCCATTCTGGGCCACCTTCACTGTCACAATGAGGCCACACGTAAACTGGAGGAACAACACCTTTATGTTCCACCTTGGGAGCTTACAGCCCAACGGCCTCAACATAGAGTTCATCAGCTTCAAAATCTCCCTACCCCCAGCCTCATTCAATGTCCAGCCGTCCCCCTCATCCCTGCCTCCTTGACCTGACACAACCTGTCCATCTGCCTTAACACCTATCCGCCCCACTCTTTTTTTAACCATTGACCAATCTCTACAACCTCTTACCTGCATCCACCTATCACCATCCCACCTACCTTTCTCCAGCCCCACCCTCCCCCCATTTATTTCTGCGCTCCCTTCCCCCCACAGCAGCCCTGATGAAGATCCCGACCCAAAACGTCAACTTGCCTGCACCTCAGATGCTGTCTGACCTGCTGTGCTCCTCCAGCTCCACATTTTATCGACTCTGACGTCCAGCATCTGCAGTCCTTACTATCTCCTAGGTGTATAAGATGTTGGATGTTGATGGTGTTGGATTGGATCTGACTCCATCACACTGGAAGCTTGAAGAATAAAGTTAGAAATCTTGTAGAAAATAAATCTCTTTTGAGAACTAAAGACATCTAATTTATGCAAGATCAAAATTCTTAAATTTTTTTTTTAAACTTTTAATGACCATCCAGAAAGTGAGTGGTAAATTTTGCAGAGTGCAGTCGAAGCAAAGTACTATCCAAAATTTGTTGCTATCTGCTGTATTGTCCATGAGAGTTAGAATGGAATAATTAGGATCTATTCATGCTTTTAACATTATATTATCCTGGAACTTTCCATTTGTTGTTCTCACTTATAGGTGTACTGTTAGGCATTGCTATACGTACAGGCAGTCCTCTGAGTCTCAATTTGGCTGAACCAGTGTGGAAACAACTGGCAGGAATGAATCTAACAATTGCTGACTTGAGTGAGGTAATTTCTGACATTTCTGCCTATGTCTTTATGCATTTGTTATAAATAAACACATTTTAAGTACTCTATTTTTGTCTGGAGTTAGAATATTCTAACTTTGTTGTATATAAACGTTATAAATCAATAATCCCTATTCACATGCAAACAACCATTGACCCCTGTCTGTTTTTGGCAACCTTGTTTCTAAACCCTCTTTCTTCTACAAAATCCTTTCTGTACAATGTGCTTGAGTCTCTCCAGTCCAGCATCTGCTCCTGTCATAGCAGTGGAACACACTAATCAAAGTAACCAATGACATCTTTTATGACTGTGATTATGGTGCATCGTCTCTGCTCATCCACCTTGATCTCACCTGCAGACTGTACTAAAGTATACTATACCACCATCCTCTAATGCTTGCCTCTGTTGTGTAGCTCAGTGGACTGGCCTCACTTGATTCCACTCATATTATCTAAGTGCATCCAGAGCTTCTCAGCAATGACTTCTCTTCCTGTTTCTGAATTGTCACCCAAAGATCTTTCCTCCACTGCCACCATTTCTAATGTACCCTGAAGATACTGATAGCTTTTTTAAAAAGGGCAATTTGAACTTCCAGTTAATAGCGGAGAGGGTAATGTGACAGATTACATATTATAAGACCTTTACTGTAAAAGATATTAATGCACTATTGACTGAACATTGCTTTTGTAGGCAACTTATATTGTAACCTACAGAACGGAATTTGTAACCTAACTGAAACAAATCAAGGACATGTAACAGTCTTTCAGCCTGGTAATTCTAACCTGGAACTGTCCTTCACCATGAAGATATTATTGGAAATCCTCTTTCTCAGCCTCATTTTAACTCCTCACGAGTTTGGTCATTCAATCTGGGCATTCTGTTGCCTCTGATCCATTTGGTCCCTAGTTGTTCTTTTCCAGAGCTTGGCAAATCCTTCTCAAAATCTGTTTCCATGATTTCTCTACCTTTTTTAATGCTTTTCAAAACACCCAATACCATGTTTTTTTATATTGACATGCCCTTCAATACGAACATGCCCCTCCCTAGACTCCACCATGTCCTTCTCCTTTGTTAGTGCTGATGCAAATTTTACGTTAAGGACCTTACCCACTTTGTGACAATATGAATCATGTTGGTGTTGTACCCAGCTGTCTTTGAGACTCTCGATTCTTTCACTTTGGAACCAAATTGGCACAAGTGTTTAAATCTTAAATTAGTCCCACTTAGAGTCATAGAAATATACAGCCCGGAAACAGACCCTTCGGTCCAACTTGACCTTGCCAACTAGATATCCTGAATAAATCTAGTACCATTTGCCAGCATTTGGCCCATTTCCCTCTAAACCCTTCGATTCATCTAACCATTCAGGTGCCTCTTAAATGTTGTAAATATATCAGCCTCCACACATTCTTACTGCTCTAATAACACTGCTGCAGGCTAGATTAGATTCTACGTTTTTACATTTTAATCCAATAGACAGATCTCAATAACAGCATGTAATCCAACCAAAACCCCACTATACTGTAGATTTGAAAAAGAAAACCAGTAAGGTTACACTTTAAAAAGCCACTTAGCTGCTCCCCTGCTGTGAGTTCCCACACGCAAGTTCCTCCAAGGTCAGCTGTGAATTTTGCCGTTTGTTTATTTTCTTAGAACGAACTCCGATGTTCAGAAAACAGACAACAAAAGCAGCAGCTGTGCAGGTTACTGCTGGGTCAGACAGCAGTGTAGGTTTCTTTTCCCATTTGAATCATTGCCTGTGTGGTCACTGCCCTTTGTCTGTCTTTCTCCTTTTTAAAATGCTGTTGTTTTGATCTTTCTTTTTCCCCCAAAGTTCCAAAACAATGCAACTGTTTATAAAACAGTAATTACTGCTCCTAGAATTCAAGGAAATCAGCTCCAACACTGAAAATAGCTCAAAAGGAGCAGCTGTTACAGCCACCATTTTTTTTTCTGTTCTCCATCTTGGATTGCACAGAATCCTTATTCCAGAACTTTGGAGACAAAGTCTATCCACTGTAAGTACACAGGCTGCTGCTACTGTCTCTGAGCATTAACCATCTTGTATCTTCATTCCAGTAAACCAATCTGGACTTCCTTTAATGTCTAATGGTCACTACCCTTATGGTCAAGCTAACTTCAGAATTTTTTTTAAAAATTCATTCACAGGATGCGGGCATCGCTGGTGGTGGGGTCACATGATCTCCTCACCTTCTGTTAAAGACAGTTCCAGGACATTACAATCTTATAAACTTCATAATTGTAATGCATCATTGATGTCTG
This sequence comes from Rhincodon typus, assembly GCF_021869965.1. Classification (NCBI taxonomy): domain Eukaryota; kingdom Metazoa; phylum Chordata; class Chondrichthyes; order Orectolobiformes; family Rhincodontidae; genus Rhincodon; species Rhincodon typus. Next base: position 15,207,025 of record NC_063337.1, read on the forward strand.
CAGCAGCATTGTCAGTACATTACAAACAAACAAATTATGTTTACATTTCTGACAATGCAATACTGCATGAGCTGCAAATTCCTCCATATAAACTTTGAAAAGACTGGTATCACCTTAACTGATCATGGCTCTGTAGCTTTGCCACTGTCTTTTGGTTAGCCAAGGCTATTTGCCTTCAGCATCTTTTTGACCTGACCTGAGCTCGATATCTTCTCCCAAAGTAGAGATTGCCTGCTTCTACAACATTGCCCATCTCTGCCACACATTGAAACCCTCCTTCTGAAACCCTCATCTCTGGCTTCTCCATCTCCAGTTCCTTCCTGGCTGGCCTTCTGTACTGCACCCTCCTTAAACCTCAACTTGTCTAAAACTCTGCTGCCAATATTCTATCCTATCACAAGTCCTGCACACTGTTCCTATATTGGCTCCTGGACCCCTCATTTATAGGTCATGCAGTGTTTAAATGCCGCGATTTCTGTGGTCATCCCCATCGCTTTAACTTCACCAGTCTAGCAGGCATCGAGATGATTCTGGCTTTGTGTTCAAACCTTTTACTTGCCCCCACTACTTTCTCACATAATTGGTAATTATTGTCATTCATCTTAGTCCTAAGTTCTTGAATTCCCTTCCTAAACCTGTCTTCCTATCACCTTTCTTCCTTTTCAAGCCTTTTTGGAATCCTTATATATTTGACCAACCTCTCCAAATAATACTTTCTTTGACTCAGTGTCGATTTTGGCTAATATGAAATTTCTTGGTTTTTTTTTGTTGTTTACATCGAAGAAAAGTTGTCTTGCATTAATGGTCTAGGTATATTTGATGAAAATACCTATTATTTATCCCATGTTCTTACTCTTAGGTTGACAAAGACTTTATTCCTGGGCTTATGTACATCAGAGATAATGAAGCCACAGCTGAGGAGTTCGAGGCCATGTCTTTGCCGTTCACCGTGCCAAGTGCCAGTGGTCAAGATATTCAGCTGAGCTCCAAGCACACTCATATCGTATTGGAGAACAGGGCAGAGTATGTTAGGCTGGCCATAAACTATAGGTAAAGTGAATCATTTTGTAGCATTGCCTTTTCATAGGCCTATTTTGCAAAGACTTGTCCAGCTATAGTTCCTGTTGTCATGCATATCACTGCGTCATAAGGTGTTGCTATTGCATTAGTTTAAGTTTTTTGAAAAGCTACGTTTAAAAATCAGTTTTAGTAAAACTAATGCTGTCAACTACGTGGTACAAGATTTCACATTCCAGTCCCAGTCAAGTGCTTGAGCACAAAAATTAAGACTGACACTCCAGTGCAGTTATGAGGGAACGCTACACTGTCAGAGGTGTCATATTTCAGATTAGTTTCAAACTGAGGCCTTATGAGCCTGCTTGGGTTGATGTAAGAGATGCATTGCTATCATTTTGGAGGTATCCTTGGTGTCCTGGCCAAACTGTTTATCCCTCAAATAACATCACAGTTTATCTGGTCATTAATACGAAGCTGTTTGTGGGAGTTGCTGTCCTCAAATAAGCTGCCACTCAAAAAAAAATGGCTTGGAGATGTTTTGGTGGTTGTGAAAAATGCTATTTAAATGCAAGACTTTCTAAAAATGTCTTTTCTTGTTTGGTGTGCTTTGTTTGTCACAGGCTGCATGAATTTGATGAGCAGGTTGCTGCTGTACGGGAGGGGATGGCTCGAGTTGTCCCTGTACCTCTTCTTTCTCTCTTCACTGGCTATGAACTGGAAACAATGGTATGTCATTCCTTCTGACAGATTCTAAACTGAAAATTCTTAATTGTATGATTAGCTTAAATAAAGGAGACGTCATTGCTTTATTTTAAACCATTAATTGTTGAGAATTAATTTTTAAATAGCATTGATTTTGAATTAATGCCAAACTATTTCCCCTCAGGCGGGTTGGGAGTGTATTTGAAAGTTTAATGTTGTTTCTACATTATATGCTTTATGTGGTTAGATGTTGTATTTTCAGGTGTGGGCAACTAGTTTCCAGTTTGTATTAGCTGGAACCAGGAGGAAATGGAGTTGAAGCCATGATTTTCGTCAGTGTTGAGGCAGGTTTGAGGGGCCGAATGGCATATTGCTGTTCCTGTTTCTTGTCTTACATTTTTAAAGGAAAAGTTGAATTGAATGGACAACTCTTGAAACACTGCATTACCTAGATCCATTGTCAAAATGTGTTCGCCTCCTGCCCAATTGCTTCTTTCCTCCTTCTAGGTCGGATTTCTCTCACTAGTGATTCCTTCACGATCCACTTCCTTGCCTCCTGCCTACATCATTCACATCAATACAATTGTCTGGAACCCCACGTCAATTCATGGGCAAGCTTCATAAAGATAACCACCCTTCATCCACATAATCGCAGCCTTATTTAAATAAGGCCTAATGCCTCAGATCCAATGTTGGGTATGCGTTAAGCCTATCCATTCAGGTACAGGGATTTTTCCCTGTGCGTACCTAGTCAATGCTGGCACGTTTGACGTGAACAAATTTCAAAACCATTACCAAAAGTTTTTTTAAAAAATCACCACAGTTCCAGCGAGTCATCGGGCTGCTCTCTCATTAGAGAGGGATGATTGGTGGTGGTATAACCTGAGGGTCGTCATGCCTCAGGCAAGGAATGAGATTGAGAATGGTTACCTTGGCCAGTCCAGGAGCTGAATCCATGTTGTCGGTGCCACTCTGGATTGCAAAACAGCTGTCCAGTTAACTGAACCCCATGGAAGTCCCTCCTTCTCCATCCTTTCTATCGCTGAAACATGGTAACTCTTAGGTAAACCACCACAAGTGATCACTGAGAGAGCAGCTTTAGGGTTCTCTGGGACTGTGGTGACTTTAACTTGTATTTATGTACCTTGTGCTAGACCTTTGTTTCATGAATGGATTTGGGCAACGTTTGATCTAATTCACCCAGCCTTTCTGTTTAAGTGATGATTACTAGCTTTGTGATCAATGTAATCGGTTGTATTTAATCGTAGTAACAGTGGCCACACTGCCAAGCCAAAAAGTGAGGAATGAATTCACTGCTGTCAGCAGGATCTAAGGGCTACATCTTGTCAGGAACTCGTGCCACTTGATAAGTGTGGCCACCTACCCCCAAGAGCTGTCTGATAGTTTAGCAGCCTTAACCAGTACCGTTGGGAGCAGAGGCTGCTGCTGGGTCTGCACCTGGAGAAGGAACCCACATTGATGGATGTGCGGAATCTCAAACAAGTGGGGATAGCGGTCACCAAGTCCTGTCTTGCAAGGCGTGACGGCTGGGATTTGCAAGAGAAGGTTGCAGGGGATAGGTCATGACAGAAGGGGCATCTCTTTGACTTGAAGAGTGCCCATGAAGACAAACCTTCCCCCATAGAATTACCCAATTTGACAGGGTTTGCCCGACAATCTTCCCATGGAGTAGAGATCCCTCACCCAACTGCCCTGGAGGCAGGAAGAGTCCCTTAAATAACCACTTAAGTGGCTCAGTTGGGCCCTGGGCAGAAGGACACCTGCCTCCCAATCCTGCTGCAGGCAAGGTGACATGGCAGCAGGAGGACAGTGGGCATACTAAACCCACCACCTTTTTTTTTAAATGAAGGGCTGGAACATCTAACTGAATGTGTTCATCCCTTGTTAGTTGCCATGAGAGAAATTGGAATTATTTTGCAGAAACATACATCGTGGCCTCTAATGGAAACTGTTTGAAGTTCCAGTTACTGCTGGAAATTTTCTCCCTGAATCTCCTCCAGATACAGTGTTTGAGTTTTATGTTTGTAGTAAGAGTTTTTTTAAAAATTAAAATTTTTGGAATTAGTCATAAAATGCCAATGTAGTGTTTAAGCTAAGGAAAAGGTTTGATATGAACTGACAGAAGTATCCCATTCATTGTATCATTGCAGGTATGTGGGAGTCCTGATATACCACTTCACCTTTTAAAGTCTGTCGCCACATATAAAGGAATAGAACCAAATGCTTCATTAATCCAGTGGTTCTGGGAAGTGATGGAATCCTTTTCCAATACTGAACGCTCCCTTTTTCTGCGGTTTGTGTGGGGACGCACACGATTGCCTAGAACAATTGCGGACTTCAGGGGACGGGATTTTGTTATTCAGGTATTGTCAATAGATAAACGTACAATAATGAGGCAATTGGATGGTGGCCTAGAGATGCTCAAACTCCCTATTTCAGTGACAATTGTGGCTCAGCTGACAGTACAAGCTTCCTGTTCAGTCACCACGGACATAGGTTCAGCAGCCTGTAATTCCCGCATTATCCCCATTGACCTTCTTGAACAAAGGAACAACATTGGCTATTCTCTACTCCTCTGGGACCTCTCCTGTGACTGAAGGGGATACAAAGATTTCATACAAGGCCTCAGCAATTTCGTCCCTCGCCTCCCTAGGCATTTTGGGATGGATACCATCAGGTCCTGGTGACTTGTCTACCTTTAATACTTTTCAAAACCCCCAATACCGCCATTTTTTAATGTTGACATGTCTTAGAAAATCAATGTACCCCTCTCTAGACTCCCCATCCACCATGTCCTTTTCTTTTGTTAATGTTGTGCAAAGTATTCATTAAGGACCTCGTCTACTTCCTCTAACACCGTGCATAAATTCCCTCCTTTGCCCTTGACTGGACCTAGCTACCCTCTTGCTCCTTATGTACATATAAAACACCGTGGTATTTTCTTAATGATGTTTTCCAAGGACGTTTCATGGCCCCCTTTTAGCCCTCCTAACTCCTTGTTTAATTTCTTTCCTGTTTTCTTTATATTCTTCAAGGGCTCTGCCTATCTTCAGTTTTTTTCTGACTAAGCTCTTAATTTCTCTCATCATCCAAGGTTTCTGAATCTTGACATCCTTATTCTTCCCTTTCACAGGAGCTTGTTGGTCCTGAACTCTAATTAACTGGTTTTTAAAAGATTCCCATATGACAGATGTGGATTTAGTCTCAAATAGCAGTCCTCATTCCACATTCCCCTAATATTGCCATAGTTAGCCTTCCCCCAGTTTAGTACTTTTACCTGAGGGCTACTCTTATCCCTTATCCATTAGTAACATAAAACTTAGGAAATTATGGTCACTTCCTGAAATGTTCCCTGACTAAAACTTTGAAAGCCTGTTGAAGTTTAAATGTTAAAGTGTAGCACTGCATGACAGTGAAGTAGTCCAAGAATTCAGGAGACTATTAATAGAAATGTGTATATCCAAATATTTTACTCACTTTCTTTCTGCAACATTTAA
>NC_063337.1:15212761-15226490 GCF_021869965.1 Rhincodon typus
GGTTTCTTCAAAAATAGATTAGGCAGGCTTCCTTTATCCACGTCAGCTCACCTCCCAAAATAAAGTAGACTGACATGATGGGGTTGGGTTGTTAACCCAATGTCATTGTTCAGTATATTACTTGAAAATAGCAAAGGTACCCTGGCCAATACACAGCTGTAAAATCCAGAATGGAGGCCAGGTCTTCTTCATAGGCAAGAAAGAAAGTTATAATGAGATGGCTTTGGGGAAGATTTGGACACCTCTGGAAACTAACTGAGGAACAATGTTAGCAGAGTTCTGGATTTGACGCCAGAAGAAGCAGAAGGAGAAGAATTTAGAAATGCTAGGGCAGACTATAATGGAAAATAGTAACTGTCAAACCTGATGAAAGTTTAACAAAATCTATTGGGGAATATTTATGTTGTAGGAGTATATTTAGTGTTTGGGCTGTTTTCTCACTGCCCTTTGCGAGATTGCCTTATTGCCCAATACATTGAATACGGACAGAACCATGGATGAACATTCTGCTGATATGTTCACCCAGTTTGTGCCAGTTGGCAGTCAGCTCATGGGCAGAGAATGAAAGCAAATATGTCCGTTTTCAATGAAAACTATTACCATAGAACAGGCAACAGGCAGACATCCAGATCATATCAATCAGATTCTTCCCTTTTAGAATTGTTACCTTTCATTGAAAATTTAAAGGCAAAGTCACTGTCACATTCACCCCCACTGAATTTCCTAAAGTTCTGAACTGACACAACATTGAGATATATCTTAGAGATAGTAAGAACTGCCGATGCTGGAGTCTGGGATAACACAGTGTGGAGCTGGAGGAACACAGCAGGCCAGGCAGCATCAGAGGAGCAGGGAAGTTGACATTTCAGGTCAGGACCCTTCTTCAGAAATGGGGAGGGGGAAGGGAGCTCAGAAGTAAATACAGAGAGGAGGGGTGGGGCTGGGGAATGTAGATGGAATGGTGATAGCTGAGTGCAGGTAGGGCGTGGTGGGGATTGGTCAGTGAAGTGGGAGGGACGGATAGGTGGGAGAGAAGATTGACAGGTTGTGTCAGGTCAAGGAGGCAGGGATGAGAGGGAGGGTTGATCATGAGATGAGGCCGGGGGTGGGGAGATTTTGAAATTGGTAAAATCCACATTTAGGCCACTCCTTGGGTGACATATCCATCCTGGGCCTTGTCCAGTGTCCCAATGACGCCACCCGGAAACTGGAGGAACAGCACCTCATATTCCGCCTAAGGAGCCTACAACCTAATGGTCTCAATGTGGACTTCACCAGTTTCAAAATCTCCCCACCCCCAGCCCCATTCCATTACCGACCCCTCCCTCTCATTCCCACCTCCTCAACCTGACACAGCCTGTCAATCTTCTCTCCCACCTATCCGTCCCTACCACCTCACTGACCAATCCCCACCACTGCCTACCTGCATATCACCAACCCACTTACCTTCCCCAGTGCTTTATTCCAGGATATACAGAAATATGGTCATCAGCAACAGGGATTAATTTGTTTCTCTTTACTTCCTACCTTTTTTCTTTTGTTTATATGTTCCAATTTTTACTTGATATCTCATCTGGTTGGCTTGATTTCCAATAACATCTGTTAGTTGTGTAGTGATCCCTAAGTTGTGTTGTGATCTCTACCTTTGTCATATTTCCTGAGATTAGACAAGAAGGGTCGCAAGTATGAAGAAATTTGAGATTTCTCTCAGTCTTTGGAAACTTTCCCAGACAGCAGTGGCGTCATCAAATACTATTAAGGTAGAGCTAAATAGATTCTTACTAATGAATGAGTAAGTGGCTGTTGGGGAAGGCAGGAATGTGGAGTTGAGGCCACAGTTAGATCTGTCATGATTTTATTGAATGTTGGAGTAGGCTAGATGTGCCAACTAGTCTACTTGTGCTCCTAATTCATATGTTCATATGAAAGATGGGAGAGTGCTAGCCTGAACTGGAACTTCAGGAGATTTTGATTTCCATAGCAAAAATCCATCTGAATGCAGGGAAACTGGCTGAACTGATTGTAAATACAGAGATAGTAGGAACTGCAGATGCTGGAGAATCTGAGATAACAAGGTATAGAGCTGGATGAACACAGCAGGCCAAGCAGCATCAGAGGAGCAGGAAGGCTGACGTTTCAGGCTTAGACCCTTCTTCAGAAAAAAAGCCTTGACACATCACCTATCCTATCTTCCTCAATATGCTCTGATAAAGTACTTAATTATATATTTTTTTTCTGAAGAAGGGTCTAGGCCCAAAATGTCAGCCTTCCTGCGCCTCTGATGCAGCTTGACCTGCTGTGTTCATCCAACTCTACTGATTGTCAATCCATATTGTTCTGTGCTTTGTGCATTTATTCTATTAAATGTTTGTGATTTTGCAAGGACTTGTAGTCTTGACTGCACATAAGGAGTTTTGTTATTTGAAGAGTATATTTCAAATATCAAGATACATGGAATTTTAACCCTTGAGGTTATAGGTATTATTACGTTACACAGAGCATCCCACCCAGACCCATCCCCATATAACCCACCTAATCTACACATCCCTGAAGATTATGGGCAATTTAGCATGGCCAATCCACCTAGCCTGCACATCTTTGGACTGTGGGAAGAAACCGGAGCACCCGAGGAAATCCACTAGACACAGGGAGAATGTGCAAACTCCACACAGACAGTCACTCAAGAGTGGAATTGAACTCCAGTCCCTGGCGCTGTGAGGCAGGCATTATCTGAAATATTAATTTAGAAGATTGACATCGGATATATAAACACCCATATATAACCACATTGAAATTTTTGGAAAGAACACTTTACACAACAGAGCAGCTCAGATTGACTGCATGCAATTGTTGGGTAAGAAAGTCTAAATTTTTATTTTGTACAAATCTAATTTAATTTGGAGTTGGCATGAAATTGGAATCTACAGTTTAAGTACAATAGGTGCCAGCATTAAGCAGGATTTTAGCAAGGCTAGCAATGAAAGAGCAGGTTAATAATATTCAGCTGAAATTAGATCTTCTTGAAGTGAGTCAGCTAAGCAGTTTGTCTTAGGAGTATATACAACTAACAAACTTAGTGCGACTTAGCACTTATGTGCAACTTACAACAGCATGCCAGTGTCAAATGATTAAGGGAGTCAAGAAGAGGAAGGAAAAGAGATCAAAAACAAAGTTGCTGGAAAAGTTCAGCAGGTCTGGCAGCATCTGTGGAGGAGAAAACAGAGTTAACGTTTCAGGTCCGGTGACCCTTCCTCAGAAGAAAAAGAGATGTTCTCTTCCTTTTATTTTTGTTTTTCCTAACCCTTTTCTATTTCTGAAATTGATCCCGATTCTGGGAAATTACCTTGTTATTCAGAAAGTACATGGTAAAGGACTAAGGTCTATTGTATTTCCAAAGTTCAACCTAGCAACTGGTAGTAAGGTTAGGAAAATATATAAAAGCATGAATGCATAAATCATTGAATAATATAATTAAGTACTTTATCAGAACATATTGAGGAAGATAGGATAGGTGATGTGTCAAGGCTGTTGTATTTGGGAGTCCCTGGATGCCTATTTGGTCCAGAGGAAACATGTCTGTGGTAAGTTTGTGCAGCTTCAGTTCAGATTTTATGAATTGGAGACTAAACTACAGACACTGTGATGCATTATAGAGAATATAATTTATGTGGATTGGTTGTACCAGGAGGTAATCCCACCTTTTCGATTTGGTTCATCTGATTTGGTCAGCGTTCAGGGACAGAAGGGTGTTGACTTTGAGTGAGACAGCTTAGAGGACTCAGAGGACAGGGCAGCTGATGACTCAGCCTTTGTATTTTCAGAACACATTTGAGGTTCTTTCAGTTTGTTTGGATGAGAACGAGGGCTGCAAGGTGGATGAGATCATTGACCATGGCATTGTGATATATTCATTGAAGAGTAGGGAGGAAGGGGCAATGCAGTGGTGGTAGGGTACAGTAGATTAAGGGGAGTAGGGGCAGTAGGGGTGCGACACTGTTCTCTGCAGCCAAGTGGATGGAGTTCAGATGATGATGTTGCCTGCCCAGAGCAGTGTTCGGAAAATCGGCTCAGGTCTGGAGATGAACTTGCAGTGGGAGGGGGAGGATCCAATCATCATGATTCATGTCAGTCCGACCAATTTAGACGGACAAAGGAGGAATTTTTACATTGTCAGTATGAGGAACTAGATGCTAGATTAGAAAGCAGAATTTCAAAGATCATTGTCTCGACATTATTACTTGAACCACATGCAAACTGGCATTGGACACAACAGATTAGGGAGATGAATCTATGGCCACATAAGTACTAAATAATAATTATCACCAGCAAGAGAGAATTTAACCATTGCCCCTTGATATTCAATGGTGTTAACATTATTGATTCTCCCACTATGACCATCCTTGAGGTGAGCATGACCAGAAACTGAATTTGACCAGACACCTACATTCTGTGGCTACGAGACCAGGGATCTTGGTATTGCATAATGAACCTCCTGTTGACCATCAACAAGCTAAAGGCCAGTTGTGTGATAAAATGGTCTCCATTTGCTTGGAGTGCAGCTCCAACAACCCATGCAAAGTTCAACACCATCCAGCACAAAACAGCCTACAGGATTGGCACCCCATCCACCACAGTAAATATTCACTCTCATGTATAGTGGTAGCAGTATACGGTTTACCATGTACATGATACACTGCAACAACTCACCAGGCCTCATTTGACAGCACTTTCCAAACCCATGACCTCTACCAGCTAGAAGGGCAACAGCAGTAAATGCATGGGGACACTACCACCTGCAAATCCCCTCCAAACTGCACACCATCCCCATTTGGAATTATATTGCTGTTCCTTCACTGTTGCTGCATCAATATCCTGGAATTCCCTCACTAGCAGCACTGTGAGTGTCCCGGACCACATCAACTGCAACGGTTCAAGAAGGCACCTCACTAACACCTTCTAAAGGCAATTAAGTATAGGCAGCTCTCTAAAATCCCATGGAGCAATAGAATAAAAAAAACTCACCAGTAGAGTTTGCCTTCTGGTCTCTTACCTACTGTTGCTGATGGCACAGTCAGGGTATATCAGTCTCTGAGCCCCTTAGAGTTGCAAAGCCATAGAAGAAGATTATGAGGGAAATAATTTAAAAGAGCATAAAATCCTATCTTGGGCCCTCTTTGGAAAAAACAAAATTCTGTCTAAAAGCCACTCTTCATTTTCCTTCTACCTGATCTCTTTTTTTTTATCTACAACTTGTTCAGTCAGGTCATAAATATTTTATTTTTTTATTATTGTGACAAAAGGCTTTTCACCAGGCTTTCCTCCTTGCTCCAAAATGCACACTTCTTAGGCCATCTGGCAAATTTATGACACATTTCCATAGCAGGTCAGACTTGAATGCAGACGTTCTGGCTCAGTGAGAGGGAAACCACCACATATACAAGACTCCCCCACCCAGTTGTCTGGATTACTATTGCCAATCCTCTGAAGAATTTAAGGGGAGGAATCTTCAAAGAAAGCCAAAGCAAACTTCTTATCCTTCTCTTGTAATTTAGGTCTCTGATTAATTTGGTGGCTTTGTACTGTCTCAAGAACTACATAAGCACCTCAATTGTGTAATGAGTAGACATAAGCAGTTACTCTGAAAAGGATCATAGAATCCCTACAGTGTGGAAAGAGGCAATTCAACCCATTGAGACTGCACTGATCCCCTGAAGGGCATCCCACCCAGACCAATCCACCTAGCCTGCACATCTTTGGAAACCCACAACAGACAGAATATGCCAACTCCACAAAAACACTCACCCAATGCCGGATTAGAAACCAGGCTGCTGGCACAATGAAGTAGCATTGCTAACCACTGAGCCAGCATACCACCCTAACGTTGGCTGAAGTTATTGTCAGACTAAAAACATTATTGAACCAGTTACTTTGTGAAAATGAAACAAAGACATGCTAGACACCAAATCTACTCATAAAATAGTTTTATTTGTTGTAAATACATTTCACTAAAACACTTATAAAGTGCATGGATAAAGTTAACAATTCTTAAACAGAAATGATAAAAACAAAAGTTGATTTTCTTCAGTGGCTTAATGACCTGTACAGTGGCCTTACCATTCAATAAAGAAATGCTTCATTAACCCTTTGAGTACTGAGTTGCATTTACAGATTTATGAAGGTTATCTCTCTATCCCAAGATGAGTACCATGTGCAATTGCTGCACTGTATATTTTAAGATGGAATGAAGGGAAGATACTGCTGGTGTTGGAGATCTGAAACAAATGCAAAATGCTGCAGAAGCTCAGCAGGTTTGGCTGCAGGAGTGGAGAGAAAAACAGAGTCAGTGTTTCAAATATGATATGACTTTTTCAAAACTCTATGTTTAACCTTATATCTCTCTCCACAGATGCTGCCAGACGTGCTGAGTTTCTCCAGCTTGCTGTTTTCATTTTAAATGGAAATTGGAGACATGCGCGGGGTAAAGTTATTCCATGAGGAAACCGAAACGTTATTTCGGTTTGAATTTCTCACACTTTCCGACACCCCCATTTGGCATAAAATACAAGTGTTAGTAACTCTAAATATCTGCATGACCATTATACATGCCAATCTATATTAAGTGACCTGAGGTGTGATTTGAAAGAGTGGCCGTCCCTAATGATTTTTAATTTCCTTCCACACTGTCCATTGAAATATGCTTGATATACCTACCCTGCTCAACAATACACATGATTTAGCTAGACAGAGTTGCCAAATTTGAATGGTAGTTGAGACCACCATCTTACATGGATCTTTCGTAGAGGAGTGGTGCCATGTAATGGCAAAAGCTACTGATCTGTCCTACTGAGTGGAAAATGTATTAAAGTTTCAGTGTGATAATTTTATAAATGATCATCCGCATAATTGAGATACCCACATGAGTCATTACTCTACTGCATTCTGTTAAGGGCATATTTAAATCAGTAAATGTATAAAATGTCTATTTTGTTTTGGGAGCTTCATCATTTTATTTTTCTCATTTTTGGCTGGAACAATGAGCTGTGAATTGAAGGTGACCGGAGTATTGTGGGCAGCAACTTTTTTCTTAAGAGAAAAGAACAAACAGACTTATATTTGTTTATGGGACTGGCCTGGGAAGTTAATCGCAGGTTGAATGTTGATTCTTCAAAGAACACAGTGGACGTTTCGGATCAGAGATGTATTATGCTCCAAGGCTGGCTGATGTTTGGAAGATAAAAGGGGTGATCATAGGGAGCTGGTGCAGTCTAACAACGAGGAAACAAAAACAGAAAGAGAAACCAAAGTTTGGGATAACAAGATGTAGAGCTGGATGAACACAGCAGGCCAAGCAGCATCAGAGGAGCAGGAAAGCTGACGTTTCGGGTCTGGAACCTTGAATTGTTTATTCAGACCGAAAGGCTGTGGCTGAGAAAACAGCTGGGAGGAGTCTTGGTTGCGCTCCAGTTGTTCATATGTTATTTACTTATTGAAAATTTGGAGAATACAATTCCAATTATAAGAAATAATTGAATAGTCCTTGAAGCTTACGGAAGTATTTGCATTGATTGGTGTCTTTAGAAACCAAGCAACATAAAATCCCATATGCCTGTGATACTATGAATTATACCATGCTTAAGTGAATTGGCAAGTCATATCTTTTATTTGCCTTTTAGTTTATCCCTTAATTGTGTCTGCCTTTCTATGTGTGAGACTGTGTTTAAATCATTAATATTCAGTAGATCACCTTGTTTCATTTCGCTCTGCTGAAGTTACAGTATTAATAATGAACTGTCAATTTTTAAGTATAAATTTTCTGTTTGATATCAATTGTTTGCTTATCTGTTTAGGGAACCATTGGGGCAATTTTTAGGATCATTGAATGTTTTAGAACATAGAACATAGAACAGTACAGCACAATACAGGCCCTTCGGCCCACGATGTTGTGCCGAACTTTTACCCTAATCCTAAGGTCTATCTAACCTCCATCCCTACCTTATACTATCATCCATATGCCAATCTAATAGCTACCTAAATGCCCCTAAGGAGGCCGACTCCACTACCCTCTCCGGCAATGCATTCCACGTCCCTACCACTCTCTGACTAAAGAACCTACCTCTGACATCTCCCCTATATCTACCTCCACTCACTTTAAAACTATGCCCCCTCGTAATAGCCACCTCCAGCCTAGGAAAAAGTCTTTGGCTGTCCACTCTATCTATACCTCTGATCATTTTGTACACCTCTATCAAGTCACCTCTCATCCTTCGTCGTTCTAAAGAGAAAAGCCCTAGCTGTCTCAACCTTTCCTCGTAAGACCTTCCCCCCATTCCAGGCAACATCCTGGTAAATCTCCTCTGTACCTTTTCCAACACTTCCGCATCTTTCCTGTAATGAGGCGACCAGAACTGGACACAATACTCCAGATGTGGCTGAACCAGGCTTTTGTATAGCTGGAGCATAACTTCATGGCTCTTGAACTCGGTTCCCTCTATTAATGAAAGCTAACACACCATACACCTTCTTAACAACTCTATCCACCTGGGTGGCAGCTTTCAGGGAACTGCGGACATGAACCCCTAGATCCCTCTGCTCCTCCACACTGCCAAGAATCTTTCCGTTAACCTTGTATTCTGCTTTCAAGCTTGTCCTTCCAAAATGAATCACCTCACACTTTTCAGGGTTAAACTCCATCTGCCACTTCTCAGCCCTGCTCTGCATCCTATCAATGTCCTTTTGTAACCTAGAACAACCCTCCGCACTGTCCACAACGCGACCCACCTTGTATCGTCCGTGAACTTGCTAATCCACCCTTCCACTCCTTCATCCAAATTATTTACAAAAATTACAAATAGAAGAGGACCCAGGACCGATCCTTGTGGTACACCACTCGTATCTGAGCACCATGTTGAATATTTTCCATCCACTACCACCCTTTGTCTTCTAAGGGGCAGCCAATTCTGAATCCAATCTGCCACATTTTCCCCTATCTCATGCCTCCTTACCTTTTAATTTTACAATGTTGCGAATACAGGGATAGAGAGGCCAATTTGATTTGGAACAAAAACAAAGAACTGAGGAAGGGTCACCGGACCCGAAACGTTAACTCTGTTTTCTTCTTCACAGATGCTGCCAGACCTGCTGAGTTTTTCCAGCAACTTTGTTTTTGTTCCTGATTTACAGCATCCACAGTTCTTTTGGTTCCAATTTGATTTTGCTTGCTGCCCCTGTGTTGCAGCATAAAGGAAAAAGACAGCCACTCTGTGGAATACTCTAAATTCATTCATGATGATTTTCCCTGCGCAGCATTGTTATGATGAGATGAATAATTGCCCCCTGTCCCTGCACAGTGCAGTAGTGGTATAAAATAGCAACCAAAAAAACCCAATTTTATGGTGAGATATGTTTGCACCCGCATTCATTTAGTCAGAAACTGAAAATTAAAAAAAAAACAATGTCCGTATATTCAACTGGACAAATCAGTGGGAAACTAATGTAATTTGGTGCAATGTTTGTTTTACATCTTGCATGATTTACAACAGGCAGAATATAAAATCCAATCCTGTAAGCTTTCCACAGGCAAGTTAGTTTAAAATTATCTTTGGTGTTTTTAGTCAACCAACAATTATAATGACTGATCATTGCCTTGAGATATTTAACCACATGACAAGAACCATATAAACGTAAGTCATTCGTCTGGTGGAATATCAATTCTTCGATATTGCCAAAACATGGAGGAGAAGAAAAGTGAAGCAAAAGGTGTGATGGGATTTGATGGAAATGCAGGATATATAGATAAATGAATGATTGTAGCCAGGGATTTAAACAGCTAGCAAGTGGGTCATACATAAAAATGTTAATGATGTTATAGGCTATTTCATAGAGCAAAGAGTGATGGGACAATTATCAAACAAGAGGATATAGCCATAAAAGAGTTACCAGGAGAAGCAATATGGGATGAAATTGGTAATTAACTGAACAGAGCCAATAGTTGACAGCTACCACTGACTACCAGTGCAAGATGAAAAGATATGGGTAGAAATGGATACAGCTCAAGTCATCGAATACCCATGCAACCTGGTCATATAAAATTTCTCTCTCCAATGTTTTAACAGAAACATTAGCCTATTTTAGTTAGTTGTCTTTGTTAAAGCACCAGAGAGATTTGGCACGGGTGTGTTAAGCATTCCTGCTGTAATTGTTACTAGCAGTGCTTTCTTCCCATTGACAGCTGCTTTCAGAAGAAACAGTAGTTAGAGAAAATCACATTGTGATAATGATTGGGTTTCAATATTCTATAGATAAATTGAACAGATCAGGGATAAGTAAATAGTCTCAGAAATCTAAGACAGACACCATATGAAATGTTAGGTTCAGCTCTTCAGAATTGAAATCAACCTGGAAATGAGTGAATATTTAATTGAACTTGATGCCATAATTGACACTGAAGTTCGACTACTCGAGAAAGACAAATCATTCAAACAGCTTTGGAACTCTAGTATGTATTAACTGTGAAATATCAACAGGAAAAAATGTTGCTTTTCAACACAATTTTAAGGGACCAAGGGACATACAGTCAGAACAATTTAAGAAAAGATGAGGAGCTGTGCAGGCTGAGTTATTGAACACATCTATGGCTGGCATGGACAGATATTTGAAGGGAGTTTTGTTATGGGAAACAGTCAGACGAGCGTTTGGTATGTTTGCCTTTGTTGGTCAGTGCATTGAGTGTGGGAGTTGGGGGGTCATGTTGTGGCTGTGTATGACATTGTTTGGGCCGCTTTTGCAGTGCTGTGTTCGGTTCTGGTTTCCCTGATGTGGGAGGGATGTTGTAGAGCTTGAGGGGGTTCAGATGAGATTTGCAGGGATGTTGTCATGGTTTGAGGATGTGAGCTATCGGCAAAGGAGCATGGACTGTGGCTTTTTTCCCTGGAGTGTTGGAGGATGGCGGGGTGACTTTGTGAAGGTTGGTGGAATCGTGGGGGGGCTTGGATGGGGTGGGTGGCCGGGGTCTTCTTCCCAGAGTGGGGAGTGGTCCGGGACTGGGAGGCATAGGTTTGGGGTGAGAGGGGACGGTTATGGAAGGGACTCAGGGGCTGCATTTTCATGCAGAGGGTGGTGCGTGTGTGGGGTGGGCTGCCAGATTGGGTGGTTGGGTCTGCAGCAATTGCAACATTTAGAGGGCATCTGGATGGGTGCTTGAATGGGAGGGGTTTGGAGAGATATGGACCAAATGTTGGCAAATGGGACTGAATTAATGTAGAATATCTGGTCGGCACGGACGAGTTGGACCGAAGGGTCTGTTTCCGTGCTGTACATTTCTATGACTCTATGACTCTAAGTGGAGTTGGTGCCAAGATCAGATCAACATTGTTCTAACTGCATGGTGGAGCATGCAGTTCCATTAAATACACAGTACACCTTGTGGGCCAAATAGCCATTTCAGCTCCTATTTCTTTTGTCCTTAGAACATGGCAGAGATTGAATTAGTATCAAGTTAAATATACCAAGCCTCAGGAAACAACGGTGAATAAAAACATTGGATTTAACCTAAAGACTGAGAGGACAGTTTTGAAAATACTTAAAGATTCAATAGTGCTGCTTATAGTAAGGTAGTTTTATGTATTTTTTTTAGAAAGGATAAAAACATTATTTTAAAGAGTGCAATATTTATCACTGCCTAACAACAAAGGAGTTAGCAAAATTCTCCACTTGTCATTAGGTGGTTTCCTATTGCTCCACCTTTGCAGTCAAGGATCTGAAATTTGTGTGCGATCGGGAAGGAAACCTGAAAGCCGATGCAGAATCTAGGTCCTGCTTTTCAAGAAAGTTTTGGAAAAATTTGGCAGCTGATTAACTTACTGATTTTTCATCTGGCAGGGTGAGTGAACATTCCAAGGCTAGGAACAATTTTGGAATCATAAATTTGTCAAAGCATGGCAGGTGTAGCATGAGATTCAGGGAGATGGTTAGGGAGGTTGGGTTTTGAAGGTTACAGTGGTTAGTATCAAACGAGAGGGTGAGCCCATGTTTCAGGAGCATGTGGCATGAGGAACATCAGGATAAGCTTGATCAAACATGAGGTAAATCATTTCAGAAGTGAACTTGTGAAGGTGTACTGGTTATTTAATGGAACCCAGAAACATAAACATATTCAGCATTATCAGACAATAAGATAAAATAGTTCAGGGTCAGAATTGTAAGAGGAGAAATTCACCTTGTACGAGTTTCCAAGGCAAATTTCCAAGGCATCAGAATGTATGCTGTAAGATACCAACCCTGAAAACAATCCAAATTTGCAGCTTGTGGAGAGGAATCTCAATTGGATTTGATAAGGGTAGATAATAAGCTTCCCAAGAGGTCAGCCATCCTCAAAGCAGAAATACCATCACATTTTCCTGGGATGCAGCTCAGGTTATTGAGAGAACTAAGGGTGGGGATTGAGGAAATTCTGGCCACATTCTTTCAATTTATGTCTTAGATGTTGAGCTGGGTGTCAGAGGTCACTGCCACTGAAGGCTGTGGAGGCCAGGTCATTGAGTACATTTAAGACTGAGATAGATAGGTTCTTGATTATCCAGGGGATCAAGGGGAGAAAGAAGGAGAATGGGATTGAGGAACTTATCAGCCATGATTGAATGGCGGAGCAGACTCGATGGGCCGAATTGCCTAATTTTTGCTCCTAGGGCTTATGGTCTTATGATCTGGAGGTGTGCAAACATTGCAGATCTGTTGTAGAAATGGGAGAAGGAGGCAAAGCAAGTCAGTCATTTTACTGCTTGTGGCAGGGCAACTTTTAAAGACCGTAATCCGGTACGAAATGTTTGAGTAAGTGGAAATCAGCGCAGATTTGTTAAAGGCAAATTGTGCTTCACTATAACTAGTTGAGTTGTTTGGTAAAGCAACAGAGATGATTGATGAGACCGCATTGGTTCACATACAAAATATTGTTTAATAAACTATAAGTAAAATTAAAGTCCATTGGGAGATTAGCAGCATGGATATGAAATTGGCTGAGACAGCAATTATTTTTCAGACTGGACGAGTTGGCAGCAGTAGGCTCCGGGTTTTCAGGAGCATGTCTTAAGAACATTGCTCTTTTGTATGTATATTTATGAAATGGATCATTAATTTCACTACCTGAAAATGTAAATCAATAGTGAAGAAGATTAAGTACTCTAAGTTCCTAGACTGCTTGTTTCAAATAGAGCACCGCAAAATGATTGACAATCTCCCTGCAGCTGTCACTGCTGTTGCATGACAAGAAATTCTCTTGACTTGGTAAACACCCACGAGAAAGATCATTGGATCTTTCTGGTCAGTTTGTTTTTCACAAGAACAGAAAGAAGATAAGAATTAGGATCAGGAGAAACTGGTTTGGCATTCCAATTCTGCTCTGCCGTTCAATAAAATCATGGCTGATTTGATTGCCACCTTAGATCCACTTTTCTGCCTTTCACTACCTCCCCACACCCCCATAAATCATGAATTTTCTGTGTTAACCTAAACTTGAATATATTCAAAGATCTAGACTTCACTGTATAAAAACTGAAAGAACTGCAGATGCTGTAAATCCGGAACAAAAACAAAGTTGCTGGAAAAGCTCAGCAGGTCTGGCAGCATCTGTGAAGGATAAAAGAGTTAATGTTTTGGGTTCGGTGACCCTTCCTCTATTCTGAGGAATAGTCACCGGACCCGAAATGTTAACTCTTTTTTTTCCTTCACAGATGCT
>NC_063337.1:15226990-15238675 GCF_021869965.1 Rhincodon typus
AGGTCAGTCCAGGGAGGACGGACAGGTCAAGGGGGCGGGATGAGGTTAGTAGGTAGGAGATGGGGGTGCGGTTCGAGGTGGGAGGAGGGGATAGGTGGGAGGAAGAACAGGTTAGGGAGGCAGGGACGAGCTGGACTGGTTTTGGGATGCGGTAGGGGGAGGGGAGATTTTGAAACTTGTGAAATCCACATTGATACCATTGGGCTGCAGGGTTCCCAAGCGGAATATGAGTTGCTGTTCCTGCAACCTTCGGGTGGCATCGTTGTGGCACTGCAGGAGGCCCAGGATGGACATGTCGTCTGAGGAATGGGAGGGGGAGTTGAAATGGTTCGCGACTGGGAGGTGCAGTTGTTTATGTTGCAGATGTTGCAGTTGCAGATGTTCACTTGCATATCTGCTAATGTGGTATACTGTATCCGCTGTTCCAGATGTGGTCTCCTCTACATCGGGGAAACCAAGCAGAGGGTTGGGGATCGCTTTGTGGAACACCTACGCTTGGTTCGCAATAAACAACTGCACCTCCCAGTCACGAACCATTTCAACTCCCCCTCCCATTCCTCAGACGACGTGTCCATCCTGGGCCTCCTGCAGTGCCACAACGATGCCACCCAAAGGTTGCAGGAACAGCAACTCATATTCCGCTTGGGAACCCTGCAGCTCAATGGCATCAATGTGGACTTCACAAGCTTCAAAATCTCCCCTCCCCCTACCGCATTCCAAAACCAGTCCAGCTCGTCCCCGCCTCCCTAACCTGTTCTTCCTCCCACCTATCCCCTCCTCCCACCTCAAGACGCACCCCCATCTCCTACCTACTAACCTCATCCCGCCCCCTTGACCTGTCCGTCCTCCCGGGACTGACCTATCTCCTCCCTAACTCCCCACCTACACTCACTTTTACTGGCTCCATCCCCGCCTCTTCGACCTGTTTGTTTCCTCTCCACCTATCCTCTCCTCTATCCATCTTCTATCCGCCTCCCCTTCTCTCCCTATTTATTTCAGAACCCCCTTCCCCTCCCCCATTTCTGATGAAGGGTCTCGGCCCGAAACGTCAGCTTTCCTGCTCCTATGATGCTGCTTGGCCTGCTGTGTTCATCCAGCCCTGCACCTTGTTGTCTCTTTATTATAAGTAGCTGGCTCCTAAAGGCTGTATATAGTTCTATGATTTTAACATGCTGTTTGTTTTGGGATGGGGAAAGAATGGTAGGTACTTTCTTTTTTTATATTGTTATTCATCTTATTAGTAGAGTAGGACAAAAATACGAGGGCATCATATGATTTTGTGTGATTTTGTTAAACAAGTGATGGCGAGTCAGCAGTCAGTTCTACAACTTTTTTGAAGAAAATTGGAAATAAAAATCAAAGACAGATGTCAACAAGGCTGATGCAACTCATGATTGACCTGAAAGCTACAATCTCACAAAGGCAATATCTACCTCATTTCCCATTTTTCTTTGGGAGTTAGCCATGAGCGTACATTGACATGTATGTTTTTTTGCCTAACTTGCTCTATCTTTTATTTCAAATTCTTTTTTATAACATGAAATAACTGTATAGAGACCAATATCCTGTCACCAAGTTACCCTTTATTTATATGTGCACAGCACACTGAGTCCCACCAGCCAGCTCCAAGCTGGTCCCTACACTGAGGAGACCCTCTGAATCTCCTGCTTCTATCTGCCAGCCAGGGCTCCCTGAATGGCCCAGTTTAACAATCCCAATCAAGGATCTCATGGTCAATGAGGTTCACCTGGCACTGGTTCCAAACACAACATATATAGATGAATGATAGCTATGAATCAAAATTGAATATTTGTATGGAAGCAGTCTATGCTTGCATGTAGTAAGGCTTGGACAATATGCAAGCTTTGTTTAATTGATAAGTGGCAATAAACAATTGTGAAACACAGTGACCATCTCCAACAAGGGAGCATCTACCCCCTTCCCTTTGGCATCCAATGGCATTGGCATCACTGAAATCACCGCCATCAATAACCTGGCGACAACCATTGACATAAAAATTAACTGCGTCCGCCACATAAACACTTTTGGAGGAGGGATGTTGTAATGTCTTTTCCAATTGTATTGATCAATCCAAACTCTCCCCTATATGGTGGCATGGTGGCTTAGTGGTTAGCACTGCTGCCTCACAGCACCAGGGACCCAGGTTCAATTCCACTCTTGGGCAACTGTGTGTGTGGAGTTTGCACATTCTCCCTGTGTCTACATGGGTTTCCTCTGGGTGCTCTAGTTTCCTCCCACAGTTCAAAGATGTGCATGCTAGGTGGATTGGCCATGCTAAATTGCCTGTAGTGATCAGGGATGGGTCTGGGTGGGATGCTCCAAGGGTCAGTGTGGACTTGTTGGGCCAAACGGCCTGTTTCCATACTGTTGGAGTTCTATGATCTATATATTATGAAATGGCTGATGGCATTGGACTGGGAGGAGATTGGCTCCTAATTAGGAAATAATAACTATTCAGTCTCAGCTCTAAATTCAACTAAGTCACTCTGTGGTTAAGAAACTCAAAAAGGACAATGTGAAAAATACTTCCATGGTACACTTTCATTATAAACATAGCATTCCTGGTCCAATCAACAGAATACTTTACCTAAAGTGACTAATAAACTCAAATTATAATATTCCACATTATTATCACAGTAATTTAAGAAGAAAATACATGAACTTTGGACTACAATCAATTGACTTTCCTTTACTTCATCTGGTTTTAACATTACTGAATGAGAAATCAAAACAAATTTCAGCACACCAAAAGTTTGCACAGAGATTGCAAAATAGATCAGTATGATTGGGTTGTTGAAAAACAATGATACAAAGTTGTCAGTTTATACTTATCTTTAATTTCAAGAATTTGCCATTCCACAGTGGCTGTTGGAGCCCAACGATTTTCAGAGAGAGTAAAGTATTTTTGAAGTATAGTCACTGTTGCAAGGTAGTGAAGTGAAGCAGGCAACGTGTACCTTATACAATTCTACAAAAGGATGAGCTAAATTACAATGCAATCTGATACAACAATGCTGACTGGAGGTAAAGGAGTGGCCAGAACGGTGGTAAGATTGCCTTGCTTTTCTTCCAATAGTGCCCTGATTCTTTAATGCCCACCTGAACAGGCAACGTCTCAGCTTAGCACTTCAGTCAACAGTGCAGCTATCACTTTAGCAGTGCACTAAAGTTTCAGTCCAGTTTAAGTGTTTGAGGGGGTTATTTGGGGGGAATGGTGAAAAATATCGCCATATCATTTAGACATGCTGATTTGAGAGTCTGCCTTTAGCCCACATTTCTGAAGCTCATTGATGATTGCCATGGTTTAAACCTGCCTGGAGTCACTAAAACAGAGACCTGCGGGTTTAGCTCTCATGCAATGATGAGGTGCATGGTCATGGTGTGGTTTGTACAGTCTCCCTGCATGTGCTCCTACTGAAGGTGTGCATTGCACTGGCGGACAGACAACAGCATGGAATAGAGAAATGCAGGGACTGAGGGAGAGGCAGCAGTTTGTTAGAGGTGACTCTGGAGGTCGTACAGGTGGACAGGGGACGTCTGTACTCCAAGAGGGAAGGAAACAACGGAGGTATCTAATGTGGGAGATGTAGGAGGAGCTCACTAGGGAGGTCACAACCAAGGTGAGCATCTCTTTCAGGCTGAAAAAACATTAACAGTATGATGGGAATGGTCAATATAGGATTGCAAACACATTTTAGTAAGAGCAATACATTGGAAATCGGAAATAGAATCAGAAAGTGCTTCAGGTACTCAGCAGGGCTGGCAGCATCTTTGGAGACAGAAACAGTTTTAACATTTTGAACTGAATTTGACTTAACTTCAGAGCTGAAGGATGCTTGAAATGTCATGGGTTTTCTATTGTTGAAAGAGGATGGGAAAAGGCGAAGGAAGTGATTATAATTGCAGTAAAGAAGCAATGCATTGGTCTAAAGTCAGTGTGATTGACAAAACAAGGAAAAGTAAAAACATGAAAACCAAGCTTCAGGTTGGCACGTAGCAAAAAAAAAATCAATTGGGACTCTTAACAAGATCCCCTTTATCCTCTGGCTCCTACAAAGTCTCAATATAGAACAACGGCATGGTGCTTTGTTTCTTTTGCTGAAGTCCTCAGAGAATTTTTGAAAGAGATTTTGAAGAAGGTTTGGTTGGACTCTTGCCAAAACATCTCAGAAATTCTCCCAATTTGTGTCAAACACAATGTAATAATTCCTCCTGCATGTGAACAGTGAAAGCTGACCTTGTCTTTAAGAGTTACTCACAATCATCAGCAGTAGTTTCTTTCCTCCTGTTCAGCTGGAAGAGGTTGTTCATTGCAGTGTTATCCAGGAAAATGGTCCACAGCTTCTCTCATGAGAGTTGAGAGCCAATTTAATAAGCCACAAGCCCCTTAATCAACCTTAGGGTGTCCTTTCCCAGCATGTGCTTCAGCTCCTCTGCCAAGATGGCTTCTTATGCTAAAGGAAAGCTCAAAGTGTCTTGCACCTCAAGAGCCCATCTCACTGCCTCAGATGTTCTTTAACTTCTAAAATGCCTGGAGAAAGTTTTCCTTTCCTCGGCTCTTGGAAATGAGATTGCAGACCACAGCTTTCAGCTTCCAAGAAGTGTGCTCATCATTTGAATGCACTTCTTCTTTCGTCCACTTTGAAGTTTTATGTTTCATTCTCTCATGGGGTGTGGGAATCTCTGGCAAGGCCAGTCTTTATTATCCATCCCTAACTATCCAGAGACAAGTTAAGAATCAACCACATTGCTGTGGGTCTAGAGACACACGTAAGCTAGACCGGGTAAGAACAGCAGATCCTTCCCTAAAGGAAATTGGGATATTCTGTGTACCAGAGAAGTCAATCTGAGTGTTCCCCAACTATAAATCTTGGATGAACCAGGAAATCCACTCCCTATTGAAGACCAAACGTGCAGCATTCAAATCGGGTCACCCAACCAATACAAAAAATCCAGATATGACCTCCACAAAGCCATCAGGGAGGCCAAGAGGCAGTACTGGACCAAGTTAGGGGCCCAAACCTACCAAACAGACTCCTACTGTCTATGGCAAGGCCTAAACGACTTTATGGGATACAAAATGAAACAATGTAAGATAGCAGACGACACATCCCTCCCTGACGTGCTCAATGCTTTCTATGCTCGGTTTGAGCAGAATACCATCAGCGTGGCGACGCCTGCCCTGACAGCCCCAGACACACCTGTTCCCTCTGTCACTGCTTCAGACGTCAGATCAGCCTTCCTGGGAGTCAATCCAAGGAAAGCGAGGGGCCTGGACGGTGTCCCCAGTATTCACCAACATCTTCAACCTCTCTCTCCTACAAGATAAAGTCGCCACCTGCTTCAAGAAGACCACCATCATCCCCATACCCAAGAAAACACACACAGTGTGCCTTAATGATTACCGCCCAATAGCTCTGACCCCATTTATCATGAAGTGCTTTGAGAGACTGGTCATGGCCCACATCAAGTCTAGTCTCCCAGCCTGCTTCGATCCCCCACGTTTTGCCTACTGACATAACAGGTCCACAGAGGATATTCCTAGCCCTGCACTCATCCCTGGAACATCTGGATAACAAAGACACGGAAACGGGCCCAACATCATCAAAGACCCATCCCACCCGGGTAATGACCTCCTACAACCTCTTCTGTCAGGCAGAAGATACAGAAGCCTGAACACACACACCAACAAGCTCAGGAACAGCTTCTTTCCGGCCGTTATCAGACTGTTGAATGGACTCTAGCCTCAAAGAATGTAACTTGTATGCCTCTAAGTCTTTTTGATCTGTACATCCTTCGCTGGCTGTGATCTGCCTGTACCACTCATAAACAAAGCTTTTCACTGTATTTGGGTACATGTGCCAATCAGTCAATCAATCAAATGGGTTTCGACAGAATCATAGAGTTTTACAACACAGAAGGCAGCCTTTTGACTCATCATGTCTGCACCAGCTCCTGAAAGAGCTAGTCCCGCTCTCCAGCCTTATCTCTGCAGCCCTCAAATTTAATCATTTTCAAACATATATCCAATTTTCTTTTGAAACCTCCTATGGACTCCACCTCCACCACTCTCCCAGGCAGTGCATTCCAAATCCTAACAACTGTCTGAGTAAAGAAGTTTCTCCTCATCTCAATCCTAGTTCTCTTGCTGACAATCCTAAAATTGTGACTCCCAGACATGCCAACTAGTGGAAACAGAATATCGTTCTTTACCCTGTCAAAATTGTTCATGGTTTTGAATGCCTGAATAAGGTCACCTCTTAATCTTTGCTGACCCAAGCAGAATGCAGGTAGTTCTCCTATAACGCAATAGTTGCATTCTTGCATGACCTCGCGCTATAGAAAATTGTGCAAAAGAAAATCACACTATACAAAACCACGCTATGGAAAACTGCCAAAGAAAGTCGCGTTATATGGAAATCACTATAGAAAATCGCTATACCTGTACAGCAGAAACTTTGTGTTATCCAAACAGCATCCACTATTCATCAATCACTTTACAGCCAATTTGCATTAATGAAACACACATTATAGCAAAACTACCTGTAAGCCCAATTTTTCTAATCTTTCCTTGTATCTAAAATCCCTCTTTCCCGGTATCATTCTAGTAAATCTCCTGTAAACTCTCTCGAGGGCTTTAACATCCTTCCTTAAATAAGTTGCCCAGAACTGAACGGCTGTACTCCAAATGTGGTTTGACCAATGATTTATACAGGTCTAGCATCACTTCTTTACTTTTGTATTCTATGCCTCTGTTTATGAACCCAAGGATCTGACAAACCTCTTGAATGTTTCAAATTGCCTAACCAGCTTCAGAAAATCATGCATTTGAACCCTGAGATCCCTCTGCTCCTGTATTCTCCTCAAAGTCGTACTATTGAGTCCGTATTGTCTCCCTATATTTCTTCCAACAAGAGGCATCGTCATGCATTTCTCTGCATTGAAATTCATCTGCCAGGTGTCTGCCCTTGGTCCAACATGTCAACGTTTCTCTGAAGTCACTCAGTGTCATTCTCACAATTACTATACTCCCCATCTTAAAATCATCTGCAAATTTAGAGACTTTGCCATCAACTGCATTCTCTAAAATTGCTTATATAAATCGGAAAAAGCAAGTATCCCAACACCGATCCCTGGGGAACACTACTTTCAACTCATCTCCAATCTGAGAAATACCCATCTATACCTACCCTCTGTTTCCTATCTTTTCGCCAACCTCTAATCCATGCTGCCAAGGACCCATTAATCCCAAACATTTCTAATTTGCTGAGCAATCTGCTGTGTGGTACCATATCAAATGCTTTCTGAAAGTCCAAATATGCAACATTTGCAGCACTACCCTCATCCACAGACTGTATCAACTTGTCAAAGAACTCAATTAAACTTGTCAGACATGACCTGCCCTTGACAAAGCCATATTGAGAATACATGATGAAAGGAGAATGTGAAATAATAAGTTAGTTAGGTCATTGAAGAAAAATGATACGGCCTGGACCTGGCCACATGGGATTAGGATTAATGCTCATGTAAAGGATAAACACCAAAAAGGGCTGGTTTGGCTAAACAGTGTCTATATTGTCACTTCTGAAATCTTGTGGCCTCTTTGAGCAAAGTGACGAATTTGGACTTGAGGATCCAATTCCTTGAGGAATCTGACTGAGGCTGTCTGATTCATCTTGTAATAGCCTCTTACAGCCAGCAGGTGGAAGCTATCCTCTCATCTTGTTTTGAGCTGGATTCACGTTCCTTTTCATAGCCACTACAGAAACCTAATAAGCCATCTGGTTTTTACGGGGAACTGAGACAAGGTTATTGAATCAAGGAAATCCAATATTTACCTGGAAAACGCAATTTTGCAAGAAGATAAACTAATTTTCAGCAAGAGTTTGCAAATTATTTCACCAATGCTTGGTGGCATACTCCCTGATAAAAGAAAGGATAGTGGAGTACAGTAGAATCTGAGTAAACAAGAAGTAATAAGAAAAGATCTCTGAATATAAAAAGGCTTGTTACAGACATAGTAGGAACTGCCGATGCTGGAGAATCTGAGACAACAAGGTGTAGAGCTGGATGAACACAGCAGGCCAAGCAGCATCAGAGGAGCAGGAAGGCTGACGTTTCGGGTCTAGACCCTTCTTCAGAATATAAGAAGGCTTCTCAGTTAGCCTTGTGATTCCAGTTTGTACAGATCCCATTTTCTTGCTCTCAACAATACTTTAGAGTGATAGCAGTGAAGTACAATTGTTTATCACGTCACTTGGATAAATGGGCCTTACCTTCAAAGCAAAAACTAAGGGCTTATCATAGCTTCCAGCAAAATGACCAAAGAAGGAACAGAAGTGTCCCAGGAACAAGCACAAAACAAAATAATTTATCAATCAGCGCTTATGTAGCTATAAAAAAGCCCAACAGCTTTACGATGAACATTTAGAATTACATTTTTTTTGACCATGCTAGAAAGTTGGTTGAGTAGGTCAAGCTGAGGAGAATTTTAAAATAGTTGAACAATGAAGAACAGGAGGAATGGTGGCCCCTTGTATTCTTACTTCAGTCCCTTAGCGGCTTGGCACTGCATCATTTTCATCACTAGACTACGAGGACAAGCCAGAGCATTGGGGATGTAAAGCTCACTTCATTGCTTTCCCCTTGGCTGCGTATGTCAGAAATTAGAGAGCTATTCAGCACAGCAACATTGAAAATAATTGTCAGTTGTAACAATGGAGAACAGTAGCTGCCTAGTGAATGTTTGTAATTAGTAAGGATTAGTGATGTGGAATACAGCAACTGAAAATGCAGATTAGTGAAGTGTGAAAGGATTCCTGTCTCTCATGACGTTAACAGCAATGTAAAATTCCATCACAGCTGACTGAAGAGCAGAGAGTTCATCAGTTCAAAGCTACTTTTGTAACCTTGATTGAAGTATACGTTGGATCTGTTGACCTGATCCCGATGGAATACTGGAACTCTCCACCCTAATTAAATTTTACGCACTTTAGTTAATTTTCCATTTTCTTCGAGATTGAATATGACGTTCAAGCCGGGAATTAAATAAGAAACCAATGAAGGAACAGCACTTGGCTAGTCTCTGTGAAGTAAAGGCCATCTTTCTCTCACAACTTACCCAAGCCAAATAAGATGAATTATATTTTGCGCAAGTCAAATAAATGAAGACAGATGTGTTGAGAAATTGCTTGTGAAATGACTACTGAGTTTCACAGAAAACTGTGGAGAGTCTGTGCTCACTAAAGATGATCAGGAATCTTTCTGTGGGTGCACATTTGACACCACCATTTACAGACAGAATGAAGACTGATGAGTAATTCCTCATCTATCAAGCCTGGAGACTACGTTGGCATCAGTGGTAAGATTGGTATGGGCATAACTTGTTTTATACAACTATCCCTCTCCTACAGAATTCATTTTGGAGAGATTGTCCTGCCTTATCTGAGAGAAAGGGTATGAAAAATCACTGGCATGTAACATGAGGGAGAATCCCAAGATATTCTATAAGTATACCAAGGGGAAAAGGAAAGCCAGGGAATGAGTACGACCAAGGGGGCAATTTGTGCTTGCAGATAGAGAATAATGGTATAGGGTGTGGAATGAGTATTTAAAAGAGATTTATTTAAGAGATTTATCAGGATGTTGCCAGAATGGAGGGTTTGAGTTATAAGGACAGGCTGGATAGGCTGGGATTCTTCTCACTGGAGCTGAGGAGGTTGAGCGGTGACCTTATAGAGGTTTATAAAAATCATGAGGGGTACAGACAAGGTGACTGGCAAGTGTCTTTTCCCTAGGATGGGGGCCTTCAAGACTAGGGGGCATACTTTTAAGGTGAAAGGAGAAAGATTTAAAAAAGACATGAGGGGGATTTTTTTAACACTTTGAGTGGTTCGTGTGTGGAATGAAATTCCTGAGGAAGTGGTGGATGTGGGCACAATTACCACGTTTAAAAGACATTTGGATAAGTACATGAATAAGAAATATTGGGAGGGATATGGGCCAAGCGCAGGCAGGTAGGACTAGTTTAGTTTGGGATTATGGTTGGCATGGACTGGTTGGACTGAAGGGTCTGTTTCCATACTGTATGACTCTATGGGTATTTCACGTTAGTCTTCACTTTGGAGACAGAGGATTCAAACTTTGGGAAGAGAGACTGTGAGGTTCTTGAGATGTTTGACATAGGAAGAGAGGAGGTGTTACAGGTCTTGGTGGGCTTAAAAGTGGACAAATCCCCATTTCCAGCTGAATTAATTCCCAGGGTGGGAGACGAGGAAGGAAATTATCGGAGCTCTGACAAATTTTTAATTTCTCCCTGCTCACAGGAGATGTGCCAGAGGACTGGAGGACAGCTAATATAGCACAACTTTACAATAAGGCTGGTACATATAGACCAGGGAAATATATAGTCCAGTGAGTCTCACATCAGTGGTAGGGAAAGTATTGGAGAAAATTCTGAAGGAGAGAATTAATCTCCACTTTGGGAGGCAAGGATTGATCAGGGATATTCAGCATGGCTTTGTCAGAGGTAAGTCATGTCTAACAAATTTGATTGCATTTTTGAGGAGGTGACTAGATGTGTAGATGAGGGTAGTGCAGTTGATACAGTTTATTGGACTATAACCTGGTGTTGTGTGACTTCTCGCATTGTCCACCCGAGTCCAACACTGGCACCTCCACATCATATATAAACAATGTAGAAGAAAATGTGAAGGGTTGATAAATAAGTTTGTGGGTGACACAAAGATTGGCTGGGTGGTTGATAGTGAGGATCTTAGGTTACAGGAGGATACAGATTGATTGGGCAGAGAGGCAGATCAGTGGCGGATGGAATAAGTGAGAAGTGACGCACTTTGGAAGAAGTAACAAGACAAGGGAGTATTCAACGAATAACAAAACACTAGGAGGTTTAGAGGAACACAGCAATGTTGGGATGCTTATTCACAGATCCCCAAAGGGAGCAGAACCAGTTAACAGTGTACTTAAGAGGCATACAGGACACTTGCCTTTATTAGTCGTGGCATATGTTATAAGGTTATGTTGCAGCTGTACAAAACTTGGTTAAGCCATAGCTGAAGTACTGTCTGCAGTTCTGGCAGGAAGAATATGATTGCACTGCAGCGGTGCAGAGGAGATTCATCAGGATGTTGCCTAGGATGGAGCGTTTTAACAAAGATGAGATGCTGAATAAGCCCGGGGTGTTTTCTTTTGAGCAAAGAATGTTGAGAGGGGACCTGATGAGGTGTATAAGATAATGGGACATGAACAGAGTGAATTGAAAGCAGCTGTTCCACTTATTCGTAAGGTCATTAAAAAAGGGCATAATTTTAAGCTGAAAAGCAGAAGATTTAGAGGTGATTTGAGAAAAAAAAATAACCAGAGTGGTGGGATCTGGAATGCACTGCTGGCAGGGTAGTTGAGGTGGGAAACTACACAACCTTTAAAAAGTACTTGGTGAACACTTGAAATGTCATAACATTCAATGCTCAGGGCCAAGTGCTGGAAAATGGGACTAGTGTAGATTAAGAGCAGTTTTTATCAGTGCAGATGTGATATACCGAAGAGCCTCTTCAGTATAATTCCATGACTCTATATTGCCGCAGTTGGTAAAGGTACCTTCCAAACAGCCCCTAAAAATAGACTAAAAAAAACTGAAAGACCTGC
>NC_063337.1:15239175-15276801 GCF_021869965.1 Rhincodon typus
CTTCCTTTACTTGGAGTGAGAAATGCCTGCAATAATCCAGCAGACAAAGGTATTTTGCTTTACTCGCAAGACTGTGAAGTGATTAGATGCAGAGATTGCCAGAGGAATAAACTGTGGGTCAAAAGCTCTTTTTTTTGTTTGGCTTTTACACTCTGAATAACTCGCTGAAAATGTATGCATGTATTTCTGACAAAATAACCTTGGCTGTAATTCCACCTGCACAAGCAGTCATGGGTCAGGCTCTCTCATGAAGAATAACTGACATTGGTGGAGGACTGCCGGTCCTTGTGCACATGTGCCTCAACATGTATCTTCTGTTTGATGCAAAGATAATGAAGAGAAGAAAATTCGGAGAAATCAAGTCCTGAATGTCTGCAGATAGGATAATTTGTTAGGAATAGGGGTCCGGATTCTTGGGAAGGCAGGTTTTCCCAGCCCATTGCCCAAAGGGTTGGTGGGAACTGCTTCCTGCCAATACTGGCCACCATGCATTAGTTTGACACTCCAAGGAGATTTAACTGTCTGGAGCTGGGAGGTTCTGTATCTCACTTGAGGGAAGGTCCTGCCCCAGAGAGCTGTCAGCCAATCTTCATGCAGGGAAGTGGATGTGAAGAATATTGGATCAGCAGACTTGAGGGGCTGAATGGCCTACTCCTATTTCATATGGTCTTGTGATCTAATAGTTGGGAATAGGCAGCTCCCAGCCTTACCAGAAGCCGCAGTGGACAGGACTAACTCCTGGGGTTCAGGACCAGTTAAGCATGTAAGTCTTCAGGCACAATGGGAAGAAGAGGGGAGGTGAGGCATGTTGGGCTTGTGGACAGATGGAGTGCAAGTAAGTAATAGGCCCAGGCCTATTTTATGGCAGGTTGTGATACTGAAAGGAGGTTGCAAATGGATGTGCCCCATCTGAGGCTTGAGCAGAGTCACCAGCTCCCTCCCCAACAAAAAAAAAATTTGCCTTAGTGGGGAAGGCTGGTTGGCCTGGGCTTTGCCTCTTCCATGGTAAAATTGCAAAGGAATTAGCGCAGACAAGGGGGCTGGAGGGCAGAATTTTATGGGCTCCCCTGCTGGTTGCAAACCTGCTGGCAGGAGAGCATGAAATCTGCCCAAAGTGTTGGTTTGATTTGATGGTTAACATTGGCTTTATCTTTCACTATTTATGGCAGGTGCTGGACAAGTACAACCCTCCAGACCACTTCCTTCCTGAATCGTACACTTGTTTCTTTTTGCTGAAGCTTCCCAGATATTCCTGTAAACAGGTGTTAGAGGAAAAGCTGAAGTACGCTATTCATTTCTGCAAATCAATCGACACTGATGATTATGCTCGTATTGCACTAACTGGAGAGCCAGCTGCTGATGACAGCAGCGATGACTCTGATAATGAGGACGCAGACTCTTTTGCATCTGATTCCACACAGGACTACTTAACAGGCCATTAGAGGAAGGAACAAAAGGAAAGAAATTAGACTTGCAATCAAGCATTTTGGGTGTACCTCTGGGTAACAACATCTTCAAAATATGCTGCAGGAATTCAGATTCTCTTCAAAGAACAAAAGTGGATGGAATAATGTGGAAAATTTAGAGTTCTCAGAATCAACCACAGCGGACAAATGTAATTATTTATTGCTTACCATAGCCGACTAATACTTTAGAGCCAATGTGTTATTTAGAATATGGTACTTTATCCCTCACAAACACAATGCACATGTTTTGTTTGATGAGGTTTTACTTTTGTTGCACAATACTATATAACCATAGACACAGAATTAGATTTGAGAGCCTCTTCTTTGTGTT
The DNA here is from genome assembly GCF_021869965.1 of Rhincodon typus. Lineage (NCBI taxonomy): Eukaryota > Metazoa > Chordata > Chondrichthyes > Orectolobiformes > Rhincodontidae > Rhincodon > Rhincodon typus. Next base: position 15,240,973 of record NC_063337.1, read on the forward strand.
TACTAATTGTTTGTTTTTTAAAATGTGTTTTAGTCCAGAGGTAACATAGCAACATGAAGTAGCACCCAAAATGAATTTCTTAAGCCCTTTCACTGTGGTAGGGTGCAATGTCAAGTTGTTTAGGGTCTCAATATTTGTTCTGTCATGTGCATTCTTTCCCTGCTGTATATTGAGGTAACGTGCAACAACTGAAAGAGTATTATAAATACTATGTAAGCTGACTTTATTAGCAGTGTTTGTTTATATGACAGTGAACATTTTGAATGTTGTATCATTTAAAGTTCGATATTCTTAAAACAGCAAGAACACATTACAAATGGTCTCAACTCTTAGTACTATTGGTCTTTTTTTCCCTTAAGTTTTAAAATTCTCCTAAATGTGCACAGATTAACTCCATTGTGAGGTATGAGGGCAGTCATTCTACTTACATTGACAAATGTACATAATTTGATAATTGTGCCATGTAAACACACAAAGTAAATTCATTCATTTTCTTGTGAATAAAACCTTGGTTTAAACAACTTAAGTCAAATCTGCCCCAGTTATTAGTTTGTTTTAATGCCACATTATTGTTAGTAGTCCCACTAAAAAAAATCACTTGTATGCTTTTTAAAAAATAGATTTTCTTTACACACACAGGAGCAGTTTGTATTGGCCGTTGAGTCTACTGTACAATTTCAATTGCCATGCATCTCAGTGTAGGTATCAGCTGTGACTCAGTAGTAGCACTTTCACCTTGTCTGAAGATTCAAGTCCAGCTTCAGAGAATTTGAGGATTCTTGACTGACGCTCCAGGGCAATTTTTAAAGTGCTGGCTATTACTTAGCCCTCAACCACCATCAGTAAAAGCAGATTATCTCATCGATATCATATTGCTCTGTCTGAAATCTTACCATCCATAAAGCTACATTTCCTGTATTATAAAGTGATTACATTTCTGAAGTAATTCATCAGCTACAAGGTGCTTTAGGACAAACCGATTGTGAAAGACTATAATTCTGTTTGCTTGCCTATTTCCTACTTCTCAAATATTGACAATTTTTGAAATATTTAAATCCCTTTTGAAAGAATGGCTATTAAAGGTGATGTGTCCTACATTGTCTCAATTCTTTGTAAACGTTTTTAAAACCACTTTGGTTCCATTTCCTTGTTAACTAGGTACTGGCCCAGTCAGCCCTCTAAGACAAGTCTGGCAGCACAGAATCATAGTCCTTCTTCATGCTGAACTTCAAGCTCCAAACTCTCTCCATTATCAAGGCTACATATTTGCACTTTGCAAATTGTCCCCTCTGTATATCCAACACATCCATCCTAGTAAATGCCGCCTTCTCATCTGTTCTGTTTCCATTTAATTTTGCTTCTCTGTCATCCGCCTTGTTGAACTCTTGTTGTCAGTCATGGCTGAGTTGGTAGCACACTTGCATCCGAATCAGCAGATTATGGTTTCAAGTCCTGCTCCAGGATAGTTTATCCTGACAAGCCAGTGCTAGGCAATTAGAGACAGTGGCCTGGAATTTCATCCTCAAAGTGGATGGCAGGAGTCAGGAAAATGTCTGGCTTCACCCTTCTACCTCCCATGAGCAAAAGGGTCCACAAAGACAGGATTTTTATTACCAGCTATAGGGCTAAACTCAGGCCAGTTCACCTCGGAAAGAATTCTAATGTAGCGACTGGCCAGGAGTTGAGGTGGGCTATCTAACTGGTCCACTTTGGTGCTATGGGACTTTGTTCCAGTTATCATATTTTTAAAAAAATGACGTTGTTTAGGTCTCACCCCTCAAAACCTCTCAGTCCACTCCCACGCTCTCTTCTTGCCTTATTCAGGCCTCACCATTCCCCATGGCTTATTGTGACACCCCACCTGCCTCCAAATGACTAGCAAGCCCCCTCCTACTTCTCCATGGCTCCACCTGCCTCTAATATATGTCATTGGCTCCCCCAATGTTCCATGGGTCGTCATACCAGCCATGTCAAGCTGTGCCTCTCACCCGTACCCCATGGCTCCTCGTGCTCCAATGCTAAGCAATGCCTGTACCCAATTATTTCCATTGATTCCTCATGCCTTAATTATATTATGGCACCTCCAAACCCACTCTCACATTATATAGAATCAATGAGCCCTACATTGACAATGAGATGATTAGAAAAGCTTTCCTAAAATAAAAGTATTGATAAATTTCCACTTTGTTTTTAAAAGAAATCTTTTTGCTGCAGGGCAATAAGTGTCAATCATCAGACACTTTAATGTACAATAGCAGAAACTGCAAGCACCTGAAGCCGCCTTCATTGTACAATTGACAGAAAAGTTCAGAGCTCTGAAAGCAGCAACGTTTTCCAGGGAGTCAGCTGTTTCAACAATCTTAATGAATGCCTGTGTGTTCGACAAAGCTGGCAATGGGGTTGGGAAGTCTGGAATCATTTTCCACTCACTGTTTTCACCTGTTCACTGAGTCTCTTCAGCTCCATGAAAGTCCAGGCCCATGAGTTCCAAATGAGACATTCAGCTGTTCTTCCCGTGTATCTGCTCAGGTGGATGTTGAAGGCTCCCGTTAGCATTATTTCAAAGTCGAGCTGGGGCATTATGCCTGGTGTCCTGGCCAATCTTTACCTAACATATAAAAGCAGACCATCTGGTCACTATTGCTGTTTTAACTGCTTCATTTCCTTTATTACAGCTGTGGTTGTACTTCAAGGTATGTATTTCTTTGGCTGTAAAACTCTCTTAGACATGTAATGGTTGTGAAATGCAGCACATAAACACAAGACTTTCTTGTTTATCCAAAAGATGGCTATCTGCTGTCTAGCTTGCTTTCATTCCTGCTCCCATTGACCACATGTTTCTTCTCCTGCAATCACTTGCATTTAAAACGTGTTCAGTTCATTCCAAGGCCTTGTTCCATACTATTGTGACCTTCTTCAACCTTGCATTCCCTCACGCTCACCCCCACTTTGGTTCTCTTGAACTATTTTCCATGCTCCTTCCTATCTCTTGCTACTGGTAACAGAAGCTTGACTTGCCTTGCCTTGGCTGTATTCTCTGGAACTTCCTGCCTGAAGTGTAAAAAAGCCTTTGCAAAGTCCATTAATAGGATCAAGCTTTCAGTCGTCCTAAGTCACGTGCAATCATCTGTTCCTTTTATTGCTTTTTATTTTTCTTTATTTCACCTGAATGTAAAGCACTTACTGATGCTTATAAGTTAATTACGTGGTCATAGGATCAATCATAATTTCATAAAGCACAGAAGCAAGTCATTTGCTCAATTGAAATGTGGCAGCTCTTGGAAACAGCAATTCAAGCAGTAACACAACAGTGACACAATTGTCAGTTGTCTAATTGCCAAGCAGTGTCTTAATTTCTGGTGAGTTAATGTTTGGAGACTTTTAAATATTGAGTTGGCTTCTGAAAAAATACAGCCTTTTTGTGACAGACTTGACATGATCATCAGTGAGATGACATTTTGTGTGTTCTAGGTCACTTGATTAATTGCCAACCTGAATCGCCAGTAGAATCTGAGAGGAGTTTTCAGATTGAAAAAGGCATCAAACTGAAGGGAGGACAGTGTAGAACATCAAAAGGATATTGACACATTGGTGAAGTAAGTGGACAGATGGTAGATGAAGTTCATTGCGGAGAATTGTGAGATGATACATTTTGGGAGAAGTGTAGAGAGAGTATAAGATAAACTACCATTTTTAAATGTGTGCAGGAGCAGTGAGACCTGCATTGGGCCCATCAAAGATGTATAATTAGCTTTTAGGCCTAGATACAGAAGATGCAGAATTCTTAATGAGTGTTGTCTCTGTCTTCACAAAGAAGAGGGGTGATGAAAATATTCTGGCTAAAGAGGAGGAGTGAGAAATATTAGAAATATAAGAAGTATAATGAGAGAGGCAGTACTGAGAGTTTGGCATCCTTGAACATGGATAAAACACCAAAGCTGAATGCATTGTATTCCAGGCTGTTAAAGAATGCTAGGGAGAAGATGGTGGATGCTGTGATGATCATTTTCCAGTTCTCACTAGAAACAAGTAATGTATCAGAGGTTTGTGAAACTTGTGCCATTCACCTTAAAAAGGTAACTAAGGATAGGCTGGTCGGGCTAATTATTAGAATTAATTCTGAGCAACAGGGTATATTGTTATTTAGGCATGGATTAATTTGGGTCAGCATGGATTTGTAAAGGGAAGGTTGTGCTTGACTAAATTGAATTTTCTGATGTGGTAACAAAGAATTGATGAGGGTGGTCCAGTGGCTGTTGTCACGTGGATTTTAGTAAGGCATTTGACAAGAAAAGTAAAATTCCATGGGATTCTGAGAAATGTGGTGCATTAGATCCATACTTGGCTCAGTGACAGGAAACAAAGGGTAATTGTCATTTTCTTATTTTATTCATTCATGGGATGAGGGCATCGCTGACTAGGCCAGCATTTATTACCCATCCCTAATTGCCGAGAGGGCAGATAAGAGTTAGCCACTTTGCTATGGGTCTGAAGTCACACGTAGGCCAGATCAACTAAGGACAGCAGTTTCCTTCCCTAAAGAACATTAGTGAACAGGATGGGTCTTTCCAACAATGGATTCATGGTCATCATTAGATTCATCATTCCAGATTTTTATTGAATATCTGCCGTGGCAGGATTTGCATCTGGGTCCCCAGAACATTATCAGGTACACTGGATTAATGGTCTAAAAGCAATGCCCCTAGGCCATCTTCTCCCATGAATTGAAATTTTACAAATAAATATGGTTTCCAGTGGCATTCAACAGGGGTCAGTGTTGGATCCCTTAGTGTTGTTGTATATGTTTAATGGTTTGCATTAGATTTTCTGTGTAGTTGATACTGAAGAACCTAACTGTTGACTCCAACGTAATGTAAATGATTTGGCTAAGTGGGGAGCAAAGTAGCAAATGTAATTCGATCCAGGGACGTGAGTTATGCATTTGTGAAGGGCAAACCAAACAAGGGAATACACCATAACGGGAGTTTATTTGAGACGGGTAGAGTAAGTGAGAGACCGTGGACAGGTTTGTGAAGGTGACAGATATAGACAAGGTGCTAATGTCAGAATATAGCAACCATTCCTTTATTGGATGTGGTGTGAAATACAAACACAGGGATGTAATGCTAGAACTATTTAAAACCCTGGTTAGGCCACAGCTGGTCACTGCATTACAGGAAGGACACAATCGCTCTGAAGAGAGTACAGGAGATTTACACAAATATCGTGAGGCTTTGAATTGCAGCTATGAGGAAAGATAAGCTAAGGTCGTTTTCCTTGGAACAGAGGAGACTGCTAGGTGACTTAATTGAGGTGTATACAATTATGAGAGGGCTAGACAGAGTAGTTTGAAAACTCTTCTCCCTAATTGAAAGGTCAATTACCATGGGGCACTGAGTGTATGGTTTTTTTTTTTAAGAAGGATTAGAGGAATTGTGAGGAAAAGTTGGTGGATATCTGGAATTGCTGTCCGGTGTGATGCTGGGGACAGAAACCCTCAACATGTGTATAAGATGACTTGCTTGGCACCTTATGTTGCAACCTGCTATGGGGTCCAGTGGTAGAAGCTGCGGTTAGAATGGTCTGCTGTTTTTTCCTTGGGTAGCAGAGACGTGATGGGCTGAATTGCCTCTTTCCACACTAACATTTCTGTGATTCTAAGGTTTCTCTGAGTATAAATTTACATAAAGGCAGGAGAGAGTAGACAATGAAGTATACAATATCATTAGATGTGGCATAGAGTACAAGTGCCAGGTGGTTATACTGAACTTATAAGTTAGAACTAGTTGAACTTGAATTAGTTAGACTTCAACTGCTGTATTCTGTGCAGTTCAGGGCACCGCACTTCAGGAAAGATTTGAATGCATTGCAGAGAGTGCAGTAGAGATGTACAAGGATGATTTTAGGGATGACCCCTCTCATGACGTTATGAACCTCTATAAGGTCACCCCTCAACCTCTTACGCTCCAGGGAAAATAGCCCAGCCCATTCAGCTCAATAGCTTGAGCTGTCCAACCCTGGCAACATTCTTGAAAATCTTTTCTGAACCCTTTCAAGTTTCACAAAATCCTCCCTATAACAGGGAGACCTGAACTAAACGCAGTATTCCAAAAGTGGCCTTACCAATGTCCTGAACAGCCGTAGCATGACCTCCCCAACTGCTATACTCAATGCACTGACTGATAAAGGCAAGCACAGCAAACACCTTCCTCACTATCCTATCTACCTGTGACTCGACTTGATATGAGGAAAAAAAACATTTTCACACAGCGAGAAGATCAGATCCGGAATGCACTCTATGGAAGTGTGGTGTAGGCATTCAAGAGAGTATTAGATGATTGTTTCTGTTTAAGAAATGTGCAGAGTTGCAGGAAAAAGGCAAGAGATTGGTGAAAAGTCATTAATACCGATACAGTGTAGACACGATGGGCTGAATGGCCTTCTGCAGTGTAACATATCCCTGATCAGGGATGTGAAAAAAATAGAATTGTATTTTGAGTGGATACTTTCCACACTTGATCACGCTATTTCTAGAATTGATCTTTGCCTCCGAACTGTTGATTCTTGTTTTGGTTATCCTGAAGCTGACAATCGGAGAAGGATGCAATGCAGAATGAAAACACCAGGCCTGTGCTGGTCCTTTGCACAAGCTATCCAATTAATCCCACTCTTTGATTATTTCTCCATAGCCTTGCATTTTCTTCCCTTCAATTAAAATCATAGAATTCCTACAGTGTGGAAGCAGGCCATTCGGCCCCTCGAGACCACACTGACCCTCTGAAGAGCATCACCACCCAAACCCACACATCCTACCCTATCCTGTAACCCTGCAGCTCCCATGGCCAATCCACCTAGCCTTCACATCTTTGGACCATGGGAGGAAACCGGAGCACCCAGAGGAAATCCATGCAGACTCCGAGGAAATGCAAACTCCACACAGACAATTGCCAGAGGCTAGAATCGAATCCGGGGTCCTGATGCCTCACAGCATCAGTTCTAATCACTGAGCCACCGTGCTGCGTAACCAATAAAAATTGTTCATCTTTCAAATGTTGTTATTGAATCTGCTTCTGCTACTTTTTCAAGGAGTATCCCAGATTACAGCAGTTTTCTTAATTTTTAAAAGGCACATTTCCACATATCATGTGGTAACCACATTTCTGGTTACTTTATCAGTCACCTTAAATTAACTATGTCCCCTAGTTACTGACCCTTCTGCCACTGGAAACTCTTCCTCCTCCTTGATTTTGATAAAGTAAGCAGAAACAATTGCATTGTTTTGATCACTTCTATCAAATCTCCCCTCAACGTTCTTTACTTGGAGATGAATAACCTCAGCCTGTCCAGTCTGCTATGTCACATCTCTGCTCTGTCTTTAGGGCTTACATCCTTCCTAACCTGAGGAGTTAAACATTGAACAGAATACATGAGCTAGGGGCCTAACCCATAAGAGGATAAAACTGTAAATAACTGGCCCCAGTGCTGATCCCTGTTCACTCCACTAGTTACAGGTTACTAGTGATGAAAATCCCCCCTCCCTGCCTTATCCGAACTGTGTCTTCTATTAGTTGGCCCCAATGCCACAGGCTCTTATTAGACAGCCTTATGTGTGCTACTGTATCAAATGCCTTTTGGAAATCCAGATGTATTTCCTCGTCCTCCTTCATCGATCTTGCTTGTTGTCTTCTCATAGAATTCTAATAAATTTATCAGGCATGACTTCCCTTCATAGAGCCACCTGAATCTGCTTGATCATATTATGTATTCCTAAACACTCTGTTATTAATTTCTTTAGCATTTAAATGTTTCATGTTTCATGTTAAACTAATTGGCCTATCGTTACCAGATTTTTGTTTCTATCCCATTTTGAATAAGACATATAAGCAGTTTTCCAATCCTTTGGGATTTTTCTAGAATCTAAGGATTCTTGGGAGATTGATGCCAGGGCATCCACTGTCTCTGTAGCTACTTCCTTTAAAATTCAAACATGCAACCCATCAGGTCCAGAGGACTTTTTGGCCTTTGGCCCCATTAGTTTATCTAGTACTTTTTGGAAGTGATAATAATTGTATTTACTTAATTCCCCCCTCTTCTCCCTTGATTATTTGATATTTTTGGAATGTTATTACTGTCTGCTATCATGATGCAAAGTGTTTATTCAGCTTGACCGTCATTACTTGATTTCCCCTTTTTTTATTTCACCAACCTCATTCTCTAAAGGGCTTAAGTATCCTATAGCCTGTTTATTATAATGACTTACACAAATAATCGGTTGTTGTTTAGCCCAGCTTCCTTTTGTGCTCTATTTTTCTATTAATAAAGCCAAGCATTCCATATGCTTTTTTGAAAGAAACCTTAGAGTGCCCTGCCGCCTTCAACGATCTGTGCTGCCAAGTGTCTCTGTCCTACAAAACCCTCTAAGATTGTATCATTTTGTGCATATTTCCCTCTTTATTTCTTCTTCTAAAATGCGTCACTTCATTTAAACGGGAACTGATGCTGATGATTCTTTCATTCATACCCGTTGTGTCAACATAGTTACATTTTACCACAAATAGCTGCTCTAAGTCAGCCTCTTAACCATGAATCAAATAATGCTGTGATGTATTTAAATCTGCTTGTCACTAAACAAGGTTTAATGTTCTCAGATCAGAGATTAGTTTAAAAATAGAGATTGACCTGATTATGATTGTGCCGTCATCTGGAATTTTTTTTAAAAACCCACTGAATCTAGATTTGATTAAATCAAAGACTTATTGTCTATCAGTGTTGCTTCCATCTTCAGCCATTATTGTGTAGAATTGAGAATGATGGTTTTAATACTCTTTTAACTTATTTTATCAAACAAATATAGCAGAAAAGTAAAGTTTAATAGAGAACAAGGTTAAAATGGCAAGGAATAAATCTTTGAAACTTAATTCTTTGTTGTTTCGATACAAGTTTTAAATAACTTTCATTCAGTCATGAAATGTGCTTGTCTCTGGCAAGGCAACATTTTTTGCCAAACCTAACTGACCATCCACCTTGTTGCCACAGTTCATGTGGTGTAAAAAAGCAGGATTTAGGGAAGAACAAGGAATCTTGGTGTGGCGTCTCGAAACAACTCCACTTCTTTTAGAAACAACTTAAGTTTTCTATTACTCCTTTCCTAATTGGAATCCAACATAGTTTGATCAATTCCATCAGGAAACCAGCAACGTGCTTTTCAATGTTTGCTCAGCTGTCATCCTAACTGGCAAGTATGTCTGTATGTTGGGTACTTTGCATTGGAGTGGGATTGTGGAATTTGTGGAACTTTCATCTTAGGCTATCAGTTCAGTTGTGGGTGTTTTCTTTTCTTTCAAAACTTTTATAAAGTTAAAAATGGGATTGGAAGCTATTAGAATGAGTCATGCCCCCCATATCACCCGTCCATTGCTCATTTCGGAACTGGAACTGCAGTTTTATGTTCAGATATTTTTGGGAGTTGTATATTTAGCTTTTTAAGATGTTTTGATTTGATTTTTTTCTAGGTCTGACTCTGGATTATCTTTCAGCAGTAACCTATTATCTTAACTGTTACAAAACATTGAACCTTTTAGCATTCAAAATTATATGACATTTGGGAACTGTAATTCAATGGCCCAGAACTTGCTGTCACGAGCTGGCTTTAACTAGATTTGGCCTTGCATAGGCACCAGAATAGTGCCAGAATGAAGAACCTCAGGTAAGTGGATATAGCAGGCAGATGAGATTGTCACAAAGCAGGAGGGGTTTCAGGGGGAATTAGTGGTTCACTCTTCATTGGCAGGATTGTTGATAATTATAGGATTCAAGTTTAAGATAATTGGCAACAGAAATAACCCATGGGAGGTAAGGAGAAATATAGAGCTAGGTATAAGCTTGAATTCACTGCCGAAAAGGTGGTGGAAGTTTCTACTTGGCTGCAGGGCCTTTTATCGGCAGTCCCTTGTGATTGAGGATGACTTTCATCCTCTCCACTGTTGGAGCCCTGAGATGACTAAACAATCCAATACAGAATCCACAAACCCTGCCCCAAGTGGTGTTTGCTGAAGCGAGTGTGTGTGCGTGTTGTGGCACAGCTTCACCGACCACCAGGAGACTCAGGCACAAGTTACAACCATTTATTCAAGTGTACACCATAAGACCCAGCCTTGAACAGTCTAAGACCGTGCTCTGAAAAATACTAGAAGTTCTCGTGTATGTACCTTAGGTCCCATATCAAAAGACACTGAAGCTCAGTCAGGGATTAAGAACCCTTTCTTCTATTTTGGTTCATACGCGTATGATAAGCTTTACATTTTGGAGATGAAAGGCACTGTCTATGATTATCAATCTTGGAAGCAAGGAACTCTGACATTGGAACACACAAACTAGCAGTATTTCAGTGAGCTGGTTTTGGCAGGGGAGATAAATTTGTGATTGGGCAGCTTTTTCATGCAGAGGGTGGTGCATGTATAGAATGAGCTGCCAGAGGAAGTAGTGGAGGCTGGTACAATTAGAATATTTAAAAGGCATCTGGATTTATGAATAGGAAGGGATATGGGCTAAATGCTGGCAAATGGCACTAGATTAATTTAGGATATCTAGTCGGCATGGACAAGTTGGACCGAAGGGTCTGTTTCTGCGCTGTACAGCTCTGTGACTATTAGTTTTCTTATTTCCCACTGTACATACATCAAGTAATGTCCTTATCCCCAAAGACCTATTTCTTTGCTGATTTGTGCAGTCAAGATGCCTCCTGTTCCCTATCAATCACTTCTCACATTCCTAGTCTTGCCACTTGCTTCTGAGCCTTATGTGGCTATGGGCAGCAGATACATCGGAACATCACCACCTGCAAGTTCTCCTCCAAGCCACTCACCATTCTGACATGGAAATATATCAGTGCTGCAGGATGAAAATCCTGGAACTATCCCCCTGACCCAATCATATTGCGCCTTGGGAGCCTACAGCCTGATGCCTAAACATAGAATTCACCAGTTTTAAAAATCTCCCCAACTCCGGCCTCATCCCATGTCCAACCCTTCCTCTCATCCCCCCCTCCATGATCTGACACTACCTGTCCATCTCCTTTCCCACCTACCTGCCCCACCCTTCCCACTGACCAATCCCCACTACCCCTACCTGCATCCACCTATCACCATCCCATCTACCTTCCCCCAGCCCCACTCTTCTTTCGTATATTTATTTCCCAGCTCTCTTCCCCCTTGCCAGTCCTGATGAAGGGTCCAGGCCCGAAACATCAACTCTCCGGCTCCTCTGATGCTGCCTGACCTGCTGTGTTCCTCCAGCTCCACACTGTATCGACTCTGACTCCAGCATCCGCAGTTCTTGCCATCTCCCCAATGGAATTGTGGGTGTACCTACACCAAATAGATTGCAGCAGCTCAAGAAGACAGCTCATCATCACCTTCTCAAGGGCAACTAGGGATGGGTAATAAATGCTTGTTTAGCCAATGATGCTTATATCCTATGAATTAATATTTAAAAATTTGCAAAAAGTGCCATTGTTGTGAAGTATGCCCCCTCTCCACTTTCACTCCCATCTCTAAGAGTATGACATAAACTTCGCAACAGTGTCGTTACATTTGCACATGCAGAATGCATGGGGAATCCACACTACTGTCTAAAACAGGGAAAAGAAATTCAATCACACTCTTCTTATAGTCAGGTTGTGATAATAGGGAGAGAGATTAATTTTAAAACTCAGAATCCGCGCATAACATTACATTTAAAGATACACTTCCAAACCATGATAATCTTATAAAGCAACAGATATAGTCCCAAAATACACTCATAAAAATGTCACATTTATAATGACATTCAACATTAATTTTCAATAGGGTTTTAAATACATACAAGGGTTTTGCAAGACTGTGGGCAAATAGCAAGGTTGTGTGAATACATTAATAACTCTTTCAAAGTGTTGGCACAAACATGTTGGTTACGAAGGCTTTACGTGCTGTGTGATCTTAGAAACTGCCAACTGTTTCTGAATCAATTTCATTATGTTAACTGTTAGTTGTGATGATGATGTTGTGTTCTCCCATTATTATTAAAACATAGAAATTTTTATCCCTTTTTAAAGGAATTTAATTTGCTGTTGACTGTCACTTTCAATAAGTAAAGTCTGTAGATGGCTTATTCACTTGGGTAATCATGTACAGTAACTCTCACTGTATCTGAGGTAACTTTCACAGCAAGTATCCAGCAAAAGGAAATTACAGGCATAGATTTCCCCTTGGCTGGGTTTGGAGCTTGTCGGGTTTAGTGATGCTGTCCTCTGCACCTGATTAACTAACAAGAATCATCGTCAATTATGCATTATTTTTGACACCCTGAGAGTAAGATTGTTACAAATTGTGTAAAAGTCAGACGCATTACCCAGACTAATATGGTTGTGCTGCTGCTTTCCTTATTCCTACTTCATTATGAGGAGTTCAGTAAAGTTGGCGCCAGATGTTTCTGTTTAATCTTACATTTTACAGTCAAATGACTTTTCCCAATATTGCCAATTATGATCTCACGGGAAAGTCTTAATTAACTGTAAATGCCTCTGACAAAGAATGAAGCAAGTTGCTTTGATCAAGAAGGGAAGTCAAGTGGACACAGTAGTTCGATCTGGGATTTCTGTTCTTTGCATATTTACTCTCTGTAAAAGCGAATCTGCTAAATTATTTTTAAACTCCATCCAAAGAACTACAGACGGCAATGTGTGACATACAAAAGAGTCACTGGGAGCTGAGACATCTCAGCATGGATCATTGGTTGATATTCACTTGTAATGGGAAGTACAAAAGTCAAATACCAGAAACTTGATGAGCCAGATCCCATTCTCAAGCCTTCGGCACTGGGGCAGAGCTAATGTTTCAAACAGAATTGTACAGAACATAGAAAAAGAACAACTTGCCTTCATTAAGAGAGGGAAATATGTTTTGCTGAAGGATATGATCAAGAGCACTGAGGTCAACAGCAATTGACAACAATGCCAAATAGATGATTTTTTTCTCTCTGTAATGAGAAAAAAAACAGTCAGAGGTAACCCACTCAGATTCATAGAAATACATTTTGGAGATTATAGGCAGGATAAAAAATGTCCTATTAATAAAAATAAATTGGTCAGAAATGGCAATGCGTATGGACAAAATATGTGGGTTTTTTTTTGTACAGCCCCTTTTGTTCTTTACCTTACTGTATTTCTCTCTGTTTCTATTTATGATTCTTACTCTGTGGCACTTTGCTGCTTTACCTAATTTCCATCTCTTGCTTTTTCTCAAAGGCCTTATTGTATGCAGTCAGATAACAGTGTGTGCAAGCGGGTCCACAATGCTTGGGGGGGTGGGGGAGAGAGAGAGGCAGTAATAAAGCTTGATCAACCAAGACGAGCCCTGACAGCTGTGGTCACAAGAAACCAGGAGCTGGCACTATTGCTTGGAGTAGACAGAATATGGGCATCTGGGACTATAAGTAATCAGGGGCTAAGGGGGCATGGAATACTCAGCATGGCTATAGTTTGGATCCTGGGAACATTCAAATATATAAGTTTGTGATCTGGCAGGATAGGAGATGCCCAGCAGAATCCATTACATGAAAGAGTGGTGGGAGGCAGAATTGTTAGCAACATTCAAAAGGAATTTGAATAACACATATTTGCTCTTGACCTCATTAAAGCCTTGGTTCAAACATGGACAAAAGTTTGCCCCTGATACCCAGTGATTCCAGTTTTGCTAGGACTCCTTGCTGCCACACTCAGTTGAATGCAGCCTTGATGTCAAGAGCTGTCACTCTCACCTCACCTCTGGAAATTCAGCTCTTTTGACCATGTTTGAACCAAGGCTGTAATGAGGTCAGGAGCCGAGTGGTCCTAGCGGAACCCAAACTGAGCAGGTTATTGCTGAGTAGGTACTGCTTGATAGCACTGTTGATGACACCTTCCATCACTTTACTGATGATCGAGAATACATTGAAGGAACAGTAATTGGCTGGTTATTTTCTGCAGATGTACCTAGGCAGTTTTCCACATTATCAAGTAGATGCCAGTGTTGCAGCTGTACTGGAACAGCTTGGCTAGGGCGCAGCAAGTTCTAGAGCACAAGTCTTTTGTATAATTGCCAGAAGTTGTCAGACTCCATCACCTTTGCAGTATCCCAGTGCCTCTCTTGATTCTTGATGTTTCTTGGTGTTTCTTGATATCATTTGCAGTGAATTAATTGGCTAAAAACTGGCACCAGTGATACTGAGGACCTCTGAGGGAGACCAAAATGGATCATCCACTCTGCAGTGCTATCAGCATTGTTGAATCCTGATTATTGCAAATAATGTTCCCCTACAATGATTTGGATGGGGAAATTTGTGGACCCTCCTTATACAGTGAGTTGTTTAATTGTCCACCACCATTCACACATGGATGTGGCAGGACTGCAGAGCTTAGATCTGGTCTGGAGATCGTGGAATTGCTTAGCTGTATCAATCACTTGCTGCTTAGTGCTTGGAACACAAGTAGTCATGTATTTTAGCTTCACCAGGTTGATACCTCATTTTTGGGCATGCCTGGTGTTGCTCCTGGGATGGCCTCCCGCATTCTCCTTTGAAACAGTGTTGATCCCCTGGCTTGGTGGTAATGGTTTATGGGCCATGAGGTTACAGATTGTGTTGGAATACAAATCTGCTGCTGTTGATGGCCCACAGTGCCTCTTGGATACCCAGTCTTGAGTTGCTTGTTTTGTTCAAAGTCTATCCCATTTAGCATGGTGATATCACAATGTGATGGAGGGTATTCTCAATATGAAGATGGGATAACGACTGTGGGGTGGTCGCTCTTACTGATATCATCATGGACAGATCCATGTACAGATTGATGAGGATGAGGTCAAGTATAGTTGGTTCCCTCACCACCTGCCACGAAGCCAGTCTAGCAGCTGTGTCTTTTAGGACTTGACCCCAACTCAATCAGTCCAGGTGTTGCCGAGCCACTTTTGGTGATGGACATTGAAATCCTCCACCCAAATTTCATTTTGTGCCTCAATACCCTCACTGTTTCACAAAGGGCGTGCGGGTGGGGTTTGGGTGAAGTGTAGGGATGGTACATGGTAATCAGCAGGAAGCTTCCTTTCTTATCGTTGATTTTATTTGATCTTATGCCATGCGACTTCATGGAGTCTGGATTCGATGTTGAAGGCTTCCTCTATATACCAATATGGTGTCATCTCTGCTATGGTACAAGACATGTCAACGGATGGTGATGGTGTTGCCTGGGCCATTGTTTATAAACTGTCTTTCATTCCTTGAGTATGACTATGTCCAGCTCGACACAGCTCTCTGATGTTAGGAAGGCAGACTTTACGTGTTCGACAGGGCTGTGTTTGCCCTTGTTTTGGTGCCAGGTTATTCATTCCTTTTCTTGAGACTTTCTAGAGGATAATACAACTGAATGGCTTGCTCGAGGGCAGTTGAGAATTAACCACTTTCTGTGGGTCTGGAGACACATCTCAGCCAGACCAGGTGAGGATGGCAGATTTCCTTACCTGAAAGACACGAGTGAACCTGATGTGTTTTTAATTACAATCAGCTGTGGTTTCACGGTCATACAGATTTCTAATTTCAGATTTGTACTGAATGCAAATTCCTCCATCTGCCTTGGTAAGATTCAAACACAGACCATTACCTGTATCTCCGGAGTACTGGTCTAGGGACAAAACCACAATGCCATTGTCTCCCCTTATTTTACCCACTGAGCCTTATTTCACCCATTGACAAACAGGGTAGTTATCTCTGGATTACTACCAGTGCCACGTGATAATGAGGTAAGAAATAGGGAGAGAGTGCAGCTAAACACGTGGCTACAGGGCTGGTGTAGGAGAGAGGGCTTCCATTATGTGGATAATTGGAGCACATTCTGGGGAAACTGGGATCTGGACAGTAAGGACGGGTTGCACCTGAACTGGAAGGGCACAAATATCCTGGGAGGGAGGTTTGCTCAAGCTATACAGGATGGTTTAAACTAGATTAGCAGGGGGTGGGGAACTGGATTTGTAATTCAGAGGATGAGGTATTCAGCCTTCCAACAGACACTCCAGGGAGTGAGGTTGTTAATAAAGAAATGCGGTTGATGGAGCGTAATTGAGGACACAGGGATGGTTTGAAGTGTGTATACTTCAATGCCAGAAGTATCAGAAACAAGGCAGATGAACTTAGAGCATGGGTAAGTACTTGGAACTATGATGTTGTGGCCATTACAGAAACTTGGGTAACTCAGGGACAGGAATGGTTGTTGGATGTTCTGGGATTTAGATGCTTTAAAAGAAATAGGGAGGGCAGTAAAAGAGGCGGGAGAGTGGCATTGCTAGTCAGGGCTAGTATAGCAGCTACTGAAAGGCAGTTCGAGAATGATATGTCTACAGAGTCAGTTTGGGTTGAGGTCAGGAGCAAGAAAGGAGCAGTCACTTTGTTGGGGGTTTTTTGCAGACCCCTGAATAGTTGCAGAGAAGTGGAGAAGCGGATTGGGAGGCAGATACTGGGAAGGTGCAGAAGTCCCAGGGTTGTAGTCATGGGTGACTTCAACTTTCCAAATATTGATTGGAAACATTTTAGTTGTAATAGTTTATATGGAGCAGATTTTGTCCAGTGCGTTTCAGGAAGGATTCCTGACACAGTATGTCAATAGACCCACACGAGGAGAGGCCACTTTGGATTTGGTGCTTGGCAATGAACCGGGCCAAGTGGTAGACCTGTTTGTAGGAGAGCATTTTGGTGGTAGCGATCATAACTCTGTTACTTTTACAATAGTCATGGAAAAGGATAGGTATACACAGCTGGGTAATGTTTATAATTGGGGGAAGGGTAATTACAATTCTGTTAGGCAATAACTGGGTAACATAAATTGGGAACAGATGCTGTCAGGGAAGAGCACTATTGAAATGTGGAGATTGTTCAAGGAATGCATACTGCGTGTGCTCGATATGTTTGTCCCTAGCAGGCAGGGAAGATGCGGTCGAGTGAGGGAGTCTTGGTTCTCAAGAGAGGTCGAATGCCTAGTTAAGAGGAAGAAGGATGCTTATATAGGGTTTAGGAAACAAGGATCGGAAAAGGCTGTAGAGGGATACAAGTCAGCCAAGAAGGAGCTGAAGAAAGGGCTTAGGAGAGCTATAAGGGGGCATGAGAAAACCTTGGCAGATAGGATCAAGGAAAACTCCAAGGCTTTTTACGTGAGGAATAAGAGAATGACCAGAAAAAGGGTAGGGCCGATCGAGGATTGCAAAGGGAATTTGTGTATGGAGCCTAAAGAGATAGGCGAGGTTCTTAATGAATACTTTTCTTCAGTATTCACAACTGAGAGGGACCTAGTTGTAGGGGAGGACAGTGTGAAACAGGCTGGTAGGCTAGAGGAGGTGGATGTTAGTAAGGAAGATGTACTAGGAATTTTGAGGAACTTGAAGATAGATAAGTCCCTCGGGCCTGATGGGATTTATCCAAGGATTCTATGGGAAGCGAGGGAAGAGATCGCAGGGCCTTTGGCAATGATCTTTTCATCCTCACTGTCCATGGGTATAGTGCCAGACGATTGGAGAGTGGCAAATGTCATTCCCTTGTTCAAAAAACGGAATAGGGATAACCCCAGAAATTACAGGCCAGTTAGTCTTACGTCAGTGGCGTGCAAATTATTGGAAAGGGCTCTGAGAAATAGGATTTATGATCACTTGGATAGGCACAGTTTGATTCGTGATAGTCAGCATGGATTTGTGAGGGGTAGATCATGCCTCACAAACCTTATTGAATTAATTCTTTGAAGAGGTGACCAAACACGTGGATGAAGGTAGAGCAGTGGATGTGGTATTCATGGATTTAAGTAAGGCATTTGATAAGGTTCTCCATGGTAGGCTCATGCAGAAAGTAAGGAGGCATGGGCTAGGGGGAAATGTGGCAGATTGGATTTAGAATTGGCTTAACCTTAGAAGACAAAGGGTGGTAGTGGACAGAAAATATTCAACATGGTGCTCAGTTACGAGAGGTGTACCACAAGGATCTGTTCTGGGTCCTCTTCTATTTGTGATTTTTGTAAATGATTTGGATGAAGGAATGGAAGGGTGGATTAGTAAGTTTGCAGACGATACGAAGGTGTGTCGCATTATGGATAGTGTGGATGGCTGTTCTAGTTTACAAAGGGATATTGATCAGATGCAGAGCTGAGCTGAGAAGTGGCAGATGGATTTTAACCCTGAAAAGTGTGAGGTGATTCATTTTGGAAGGGCAAACTTGAAAGCAGAATACAAGGTTGATGGAAAGATTCTTGGCAGTGTGGAGGAGCAGACGGATCTCGGGGTTCATGTCCACAGTTCCCTGAAAGCTGCCACCCAGGTGGATAGAGTTGTTAAGAAGGCGTATGGTGTGTTAGCTTTCATTAATAGAGGGATTGAGTTCAAGAGCTGTGAAGTTATGCTCCAGCTATACAAAAGCCTGGTTTGGCCACATCAGGAGTATTGTGTCCAGTTCTGTTCGCCTCATTACAGGAAAGATGCGGAAGCATTGGAAAAGGTGCAGAGGAGATTTACCAGGATGTTGCCTGGAATGGAGGGAAGATCTTACGAGGAAAGGTTGAGAGAGCTAGGGCTTTTCTCTTTAGAACGATGAAGGATGAGAGATGACTTGATAGAGTTGTACAAAATGACCAGAGGTATAGATAGAGTGGACAGCCAGAGACTTTTTCCTAGGTTGGAGGTAGCTATTACAAGGGGGCATAGTTTTAAAGTGAGTGGAGGTAGATATAGGAGAGACGTCAGAGGTAGGTTCTTTACTCAGAGAGTGGTCGGGGCGTGGAATGCATTGCCGGAGAGGGTAGTGGAGTCGGCTTCATTAGAGGCATTTAAGCGGCTATTAGATAGGCAAATGGGTGATAGTATAAGGTAGGGGTGGAGGTTAGATAGACCTTAGGTTTAGGGTAAAAGTTCGGCACAACATCGTGGGCTGAAGGGCCTGTACTGTGTTGTACTGTTCTATGTTCTATGAGCCATAAATGGCACTTATAGGGACTAAGAATGGCAGGAAAGATATGGAAGATTTTTGTCGAGCTTCATGAGCCTCCCATTGGCCCTGCATCTTAAAGAAAATCCTTTTGAAACAAGTAAACTTAACCATCTCTGAAAAGCCTTCAAAGGTCCTTTTCTGTACTCAAGTATCTTGAAAAAAACCGAAAAACATCGCTGGCTGCTGCACTATTTGTGGCAGATTGATCCAACAATGCTAAATGGATTTGCATGGATCTGTTTTTCCAATTGAAAAGAAAAGCTGTGCAGAATTGGAAATAATTTCTGCATAAAATAATTATTTTTTATGATCAATAAAGAAAAATGACAGAGTTCTGTGTTGAAGCTCTAGGCCAAGAGTCAAAGTTGCGCAGATGTAACCTCTGGAAGGGGTTTTTCCATCTGATTTGCTGTCTTCTTCTCACACAGTAACACGTGCCAGTGCTGCAATAGGATACTGAAATAAGGAGGCACTGGTGAACTATTGGAGGTGCCTTCTTCCAGATAAGACACAAACTGAAGTCTTGTCTGTGCTCTCGGGTGAATGGTAAGGATACCATGCTGTTATTTGAATGGCAAGGGTGACTGCCTGTCGATTGGATTAATACTCAGCTTTCAAACAATTTCACTGAACCTGTTCATTTTTCACATTCTTTTTTTGTACAGCAACTGCTGCATTTTCTTGAACTTCAAAAGCCCTACCTCTCTTTCCTCATCCCACACAGTGACCATTTTTCCCCATTTCATCCTTTCATCCCAAGGAAGTGTTGTTTCACACGGTACATCAGTTTTGAACTCCAGTGTTGTGCTATGTCGGTATACTTTTTAGAGACATGCTCATGTTATCATCACTATATGTGCCCTAAATGTCAGATAATATCTGAACTGAGATCACTTGAATCATTATTGGAAGATTCCTGCTGTGTATTACTTCACAGTTTAGCCCAGACATTTGTGCCAGTGAGTATAGTATTTATATATATTAGTGAGCTGTACTAATTGTCTATTGGATTCTTCAATACCATATTATCCCCTCCTTTTCTTTTACATTATGACAGATAACATTAGCATTGCTGCATCAAGTAAAGATCGCAGTTAAGGTAAAGATCTGAGATGTCACCTTTTGTACATTCCTATCGTTCTTCCTGATTATCATGACAGCACAGCGCTGACATTGACATTATAAACACTTTACACGTGGTCTAACACTCTTGGTCACCTGCTGAGAATTGTTATCTTACACTCCACTCACACCAGTTGTATGATCTTTTGGTCTCTCTGCCCTTGATCTCTCTGCCTATCGACTCTGTGTCTGTGTGCCCTGCTCTCTCATTGCACTTGACAAAGGCGCTGTGCTCCGAAAGCTTGTGTGATTCCAAATAAACCTGTCGGACTATAACTCTGGTGTCATGTGACTTCTGACTCTGTCTGCCCCAGGCCAACACTGGCACCTCCACATCACAGTTAGGCTCAGACCTCCTATTTCTACATAGCCCTCCATCTTATGTATGTAATACATTTTGTGTATCATCTCTGTCTTTTCATATATCATAGAAACCCTTGAGTGTGGAAACTGACGATTTGGCCCATCGAGTCCACACTGACCCTCAAAAGAGCTTCCCACCCAGACTCACCCCCCACCCTATCCCTGTAACCCTGCATTTCCCATGGCCAATTCACCTAGCCTACATATCCCTGGACACTATGGGCAATCCACCTAGCCTGCACATCTTTGGACTGTGGGACAAAACCATAGCATCCAGAGGAAACCCACGCAGACACAGCGGGAGAACATGCAAACCCCACACAGACGGTGGAATCGAACCTGGATCCCTGGTGCTGTGAGGCAGTAGTGCTAACCACAGAGCCACCATGACAAACCATGCTCTACATGTGATGGATGATAGGATAATTTCTCAGCCTGTACATCAAATAGTGCTGTTTGATTAATCTTTATAGCTCCTTTTATTGAATTCCCAATCTATCCCTGGTAAGCTGAAGTTAGCTTTCACAACTCTAACTGTCCCTGAATGCACACGTCTCCCTTGGACTACAGAGAGGAAAGTCCATAGCAACAACAGTTGACTGAGCAAACTTAATAATGGATTAAATGAGATGTGCAGTGCAGTGGCAGAGATGCTCAAAAGAGAACTTACTGTCATACAAAGAACAATCTCAAGGCAAGAAATCCATTTGCTGAACAACACAGTACCAGATAATTGAAAGGTTAAGAGGTGATGTAAAACTACTAATGAAAAAGTGTACAATAAACTGAATGGGATAGAAAACGTGACAAAGCAGATAATAAAGCTACAAAAAGGGGCAATAAATGAAACATGGAAATTTATACAAAAACATTTACAAAAGCCATTAAGAAAAAAAGAGTTGTTACAGGTAACATGGATCTATTGAAAACTGCTAAATATGATGTTTCATTGAAAGTAAGGAATTGATGGACAAGTGAAATAATTGCTAGAATGAATATTTACAGTGGAAAGAGATCAATATATCTCAAAGAAATTATTATTGAATCAGGGCAGGAACTCAACTATATCAACAGTAGTGAAAACATTAATAGCACTGGAGTGACAAATCCCCAGGATCAGATTGTTTCTAAGCTGGAGTTCTAAAAGAGGAATGCAAGAAGATGCAAGTGTTGCACCTATAATCTTCTATAGTTTACTTGATGCAGGAGGCCTTTCTTTTTAGAGATATGTACACCATTCCACTACTTAAAAAAGGTAAGAAAACTAAACCAGGAAATTACAGACAAATTAGTCAAATATATATGTGTTAGGAAATTGCTCATCTACAATAGACGGTGGGGCAACTAAACATCTTGAAATTAGTTGGTTGATCAGAGATAGCAATGGTGGATTTTAAAGAGGTGTGCTAGTCTGACAATACTGACTGAATTTTTGAAGAGGTAGTGAATGTGGGAATACCTATGAACATTACATGCGGGGCCTTCCAAATACAATTGACAAAGCTCCATATAACAGATGCTTAATTAAGGCAATTACCAAAAAGCACTTGATAATGTCTCTCATAAGGGATTGTAACTTAAAATCAGAGCTCATGAAATTGAAGGTAACTTATTGATCTGGTTAGGAAACAGATTGAGTGGAAGGAGACGGAGTAGGGATAATGAGGGAACATTAAATGGAGGAATGTAACAAATGGTGTCCCGTAAGGATCCATGTTGGGGCCTCACTGTATTAATGAACAACTTTAATGATGGGGTAGAAAGCTAAATATCTAGTCAATTAAAGAAATGTATTGTAAGCAGTGTAGCTGAAACATAAACTTGCGAAGATATTAATAGAATTGAGGCAAATGGATTTCAACGTAGTCTTTGAACTTAAAGTTATAGAACAGTATACTTGCTTCACGTTGAAGAGCTAGAAAGAGTGGAGGGCGAAAGAAACAGGATGTGGAGATACACATATCATTGAAATATCATGAATAAATACAGAAAATAAGCACAATCAGATCAACCAATGAATGGAAGAGCAGGCTTGAAGGGCTGAACAGCCTACTCCTGTTTTGATTTTTGATGTTCTTCACTGAATTGTTAGAATGCAGAATGATGCCATTCAGCTCATCATATTTACATTAGCTTTCCAAATCAGCATTATGACTCAGAGCTAATTGTCTATTTACCATAACCCTGCACATTATTTGAATAGAAATAATCATTCAATGTCCTCACTGTACTTGCCTCCACCACAATCTCAGGCAATGCAGTCTTTACCCAAACTACTTGCTATTTGAAAATGTTTTTCTCATATTGTACTTGCTTCTTTTGAAAAGACTTTAAACCTGTGCTCCCTGGCAATAACGATCCTGCTCTGCAGCCTCGAATTCTCCTGACTCGCACTACCCGCCACAAGGATAAATATCCAGACTTAGAACTTGGAGATAAATCTGAAACCTCAAGGAAAATCAGAAAAAAAAGCTAAAAAAATACAGTGGGTTTTGGTAAAGATGACAGAGAGAAACATTCCACTGGCAGGAGGATCAGTGACCAGAGGATACAGGTTTAATGATGATTGAGAAAAGACCTGAGAAGAGATGAAGAAAAACATTTTCAATACTAACTGTCAGATTGGAATTGGTTATAAACTGGAAGAGGAAATATTTTCAGAGCTATGGAGAATAAGCTAAGGTGTGGGACTCCTTGGAAAACTCTTTTTGAAAGAACTAGTGTAGGTTCGATGGGCTCAATGGACTCTTTCTACAACATAGGATTCTATCATTCTAATACTTATCAATGAAGTATCATGTTATTTTACTGTTTGTGGTTACATTATTTTCTGGGGTTCTCCAGGTCATTTTTGACCATCTATTGAGTGCAGTAGCCTGTAGGACAATAGCTTATTTGCACTCAGTGTTATGTTATACCTAACTGGGATAGTGGGCTGGAAATCAACTGTCCCCATTATTCCCAGAGTCATCACAAAATTTAAAAGATATTTTAAAAAGTATTTAAAACATATTTTTAAAAGTTCACCTGTCTTTTAGAAAGCACAGATCAGGTCTCTATGCTTAACAAAACTTACTATCTATTATGAGTTACAGGTACGGTCAAACAGTTATGAACCATTGGTATATAACTGTACTAATTAAAAGTTTCATCCCTTATAACTTCCCCTGTAGTCACACACATGCTCACAGCCAGGAAAAAGAACATGGGTTAAAGATGGAGGGGAAAGAAAGTAGGAAAACAGTTTTGTGATTCCTATTCACAGGGGTTGCTAAGATGATTCTTCTGAATCTTATTCTGATCAGAATAGTACTTCTCAGTTGTCTTTCTCTGGATGCTTCCACTGGTTTGTAAAAGGCATAGGGCGTCTGGTTCACTTATAATAGATCTTTGGATTTCTAGTTAAAAGTCACAACTTACAGCAACTGCTGAGGAATGATATATTGGTTTTCTTCATACTTAAAGAGGCTTTGGTGCAGAAAACATAGAGAACTCCTGAGCTTGTGATGGTCTCTATGACTTATTCACAGCCCCAAGCTGGTCAACTACTTGAGAACTAATCACCCATCGTTGTTGGCAGGCAGAAGACCGCTGTCAGTGGTTCTCAAGAAGGGTCACTAGACCAAAAGCATTAACTCTGCTTTCACTGCCAGACCTGCTGAGATTTTCCAGGCAATTCTTGTTTTTGTTTCTGATTTTTAGCAGTTCTTTGTTTTTTTTTTGTCATTGGTAACTGGTCCACAAACCAATCTGCTATTTGTTGCCAGCCAAAGCTCCATTCATACACAACCTGTTGGCTCCAGTTTGTCTGCAACCATTGCTGTGATCCACAGCCATGCAAACAATGTTCACAATGAGTATGAAGTAATTTGCTTTCAAACCATGCAACAGTCCTTGCAATTCCTACTTTTAAAACAGTTATTTCCTCATTTCAGTCCACCATGAGAGCAACACAAAAACAAAAAGACTTGTTCTTTATATCAGCAATGTCAGGCCATATGATCTTCTTCTCACCTCAGTTCCAAGGAGAAATGGTCAATTTGCTGCTTCTGGCCAGTATTACAAGGT
This sequence comes from Rhincodon typus, assembly GCF_021869965.1. Lineage (NCBI taxonomy): Eukaryota > Metazoa > Chordata > Chondrichthyes > Orectolobiformes > Rhincodontidae > Rhincodon > Rhincodon typus. The sequence continues at coordinate 15,265,549 of NC_063337.1, forward strand.
TAATTTTTGATCCTGTGTGATAAATTGTTCAAGCGGTTGTGCACAGACTGAGGGCCAAATGACTATTACAATAGGGTGGCATTGTCTAAAATTTGTTCTGCACTCTGCTTGCCCTTTTTCCTGATGAAACCTTTGTATCATGATTTTCCAGACAGATGAACTGAATTATTTGTGTAACTTGAGTGATTTTGTGAAAAGAGCATAAGCAGATTAACCACACTGCATCAGAGCCAGAACACAGTGCATAGCCCACGTTTCTTTTAAATCTAGAATGTTCCCTTACTGTCCACACAAGCAAAATTGTGTTTGGAGTTAGATTCTTGACCCCAACTAAAAGGCGTTTCTAAAAGAGGTTTCAAAGGTGTCTGGATGCTTTTGGAAGAGAAACAGGAAATGTTTGTTCAGACATTGGCCAGACTGCATCTAGACCACTGTATTCAGACTCGGGTGTCAAATCCTTGAGGAAAATGCTGTGCTCTTGGATGAGGTAAAGTGCAGAGTCACCGATGATACTGGTGTTTAAATTAAGCTTTACATGGTGCATAAACAGGGCTTGCATTTCCTGGTACTTAGAAGATTGATTGCAAATGCAGTTGAGCTGTTTAGAGTGAAGGAGTTTAATAGGATCGATACAGAGAAGCTATTTTGTCTGATAGGGGTTGCAGAAAAGGGCATAACTTTAGAATTAAAACTAAGTCAGTAAGGAATGAAATCAGGAAGCACCTTTTCCATAAAACGTATGATGGAAATTTCTCCCTGAAAGGTTATAGTTAGTGGATTAGAAGCTTCAAGATTGAGAGGTGTTTGTTCGTAAAAATGCAAGTTATAAGAAGAGATCTTCCTTCAAAGTTAACAAGGTGTAGAGCTGGATGAACACAGCAGGCCAAGCAGCATCAGAGGAGCAGGAAACCCAGGGTCTAGACCCGAAACAAGCTTTCCTGCTCCTCTGATGCTGCTTGGCCTGGTGTATTCATCCAGCTCTACACCTTGTTATCTCAGATTCTCCAGCATCCGCAGTTCTTACTATCTCTTCCTTCAAAGTGTTGTTTCCTCATGGAGAAACTGTAATTTTAAAAAAAAGGTTCCATGGAATGTGGGCCACACATACATTGTTCTATATGCCATTTGGACAAAGGGTATGTGTGACCACATAGTTTCACATTGTTCTTTACTCCATCCCCCTGGGTGGGCAAAAGACCAATTGAGATGGCAGCAGGGCAGCCATTTTCTTCGAGCCTCTGTAAGGGAGGCTGTTCCCTTTATTATATATAAGGGCAACCTCTTAGGGTTTCAAAACCATTCTGCTCTTCCTCAGTCTTTGCACCTTCCCTCTACTGGGTGATTTATAAAACCTAAACGTGGTGTCATCTAACTACTTTGCGCATTCCCTATCTCTGTAGCCTTCTCTAGCCATAGTGCCCTCTGAAATACCTGTGTTCTTCCAATTCTGGCCTGTTAAGCACATCCAATTTTAAGTTCTTCATCATTGTTGGTCATACCTTCAGCTGCTTAGTCATGCTGACTGAAACTAAGCTTACTTTTGGACATATTCAGTTTTTAATTAAAACTTGTGTTTTTTTTAAATTAAAGAGGTGATGTAGCCAAGAGATAATGGTGGATATAAATTCAGTAACTGCCTGGCAAAGCCCTGAGAAGACCATGGAATGTCACACCTAAAAAGGGAAATTCAAACAACAACCTTTCAAAGGGAGAGGGCAATTCAAAATGGACCTGAAATAAAACAAAGGACTGCAGATTCTGGAAATCCAAAATTAAAAAAATGCACAGAAATTACAGGGGAAACTCAACAGGTCTGGCAGCATCTGTGCAGAGGAAACAACATTCTGAAGAAGGGTCACTGGACTCAAAACGTTAACTGTTTTCTCTGCACAGATGCTGCCAGACCTGCTGAATTTCTCCAGCAATTTCTGTTTATGTTTCAAAATGAACCTGACTGTGAGACCCTGTATTACATTTTATTGCCTTTTTTCCCTGATTATTGACAGATAAACTCCAGCTTTCTTTAACTCAAGCCTGGTCAATTTGGCTCCTGTTAAAACACAAATACATTTGGATGTGAAAAGGGAAGGGATCCTTTCTCATTTGACCTTGTTGCAACCAACTGAGAGAAAGGCAGTAAGTTTATACTTCCTCACCCAGGAGTTGGGATCTAGTTCAGAATCAGAACCAATTGGGGACCTGTTGTTACACGAGAATTCCTAAGAATTCCAAAATCCCTAAGCCCTGGAATTCCTTCTGTAAACCTCTCTACCTCAGTCTCCTCCTTGAAGACCCTTCTCTAAACGTACCTTGCTTGGCCAAATTGTTGGTTGCCTGTCTTAATATCAACCCACTCCCCACCCCCCACTCTTGGTTTCAACACGTTTTGCTCCAGTGCACAACTTTAGACTCTTTTTATTATTCAGGGGATGCGGGCACCAATGGCTGAGCTGGTATTTATCGCCCATTCCCAATTGCCCAGAGGGCAAAGAAGAGTCAATTACATTGCTGTGGGCCTGGAGTCATATGTCAACCAGACCAGGTGAGGATAGCATTCTGCTTTCCTGAAGGACATTAGTGAACCAGACGGGTTTTTCCCAATAATCAACAATGATTTTGTGGTCATCATTAGACTCTTATTTCAAGACTGTTAGTGAATTCAAATTCTACCATCTGCCATGGTGGGATTCAAACCACGGAGATTAGCTGGGTCTCTGGATTAATAGTCTAGCAATAATACCATTAGATCATCACTTCACTAATTTGAGACACTACAGGCTTTCTTGAAGTCCGGATTTTTGTTGCTGATATGTATCTATGTTTTTCTCTCTTTTTAACATCATCGTTAATTCTTCACTAAAGTTTGTTGTTTAGAAACAAAATTCTGTTCATTGTTGCTATTTGCAAGATTGATTAACCTTTTGTTTCAACAATCGTGGAAAAGTCCAGAGAGAAACTGGCTAATGATCAAAAAGAGGGTTTTCTTTTTGAAAGAATGCTTTCATTTGGCATTAACTTTCCAAATCTTGAATATGGTTTTTAAAACATCGAAGGAATCACAAGTCAAGCACAGGATCCCAGTACAAAAACCGATACTGAGCTAACTGTGTGAATTCCCTTAATAGCTTCAGTGTTCTCCCTCATTACGAAAAGTCATACGGCAGTCATTTTACCCTCTGCTTCGAACAGAAAAGTAGTCACACGGTAGCTCAGGCTTTTGAATGTGTCGGCATGTTGGGAGCTGTGTGCTAAATGCGTTAAAGATCTGTTGAACATTAGCAATAGATCTATTGTAATATGTCATATAAATTGGCAGGGAGGGATGCTGAAGGGGCATTTCTTCTTATAAGCCTGGGGGACCTGGTTCAAAAATTACAGAATCTCTTAGTTAAGATGGAGAGAGGAAGAAATCTTTTCTCTCAGAGATAGTTTGTCTTTGGAACTCTCTTCCCGTGAGAGTGGTGGAGGTATAGTCATTGTGTGTTTTTAAGGCAGGAATAGACAGCTCTTGACTAACAAGGGAATTAAAGACTCTGGGATTAGGCAGGAACATGGCCTTGAGGCCACAATTAGATCAGCCATGGTCATATTGAATGGTGGAACAGGCTTGAGGGGCCAAATAAGCTGTTCTTGCACCTAATTCATATGTGTTGTATGTTCATATGTACGTTACGGGCTGTAACTATTAGAAACAGAGGGATGTGGTAAATTGCACTGCCCTTTGCTGAAACAGACTGATTTTTGTTTTAAAATTATTCTTCCTTTTGATGTTAATACAAAGCTCAGGAGCAGGTAGGACTTGAACCCAGACCAAGAGCAGAGATACTACCACTGTGCTACAAGGCAGCCCACCACTGCACCATTTTTAGATTATTCTTTCTTAGAATATAAGCAGCAGTGGCAAGGCTAAAGTATATTAGTGAACCAGATGGATTCTAAGGACCCTTAATGATAGGTTCCTGGTCACTATGAATGAGACTATTTTTGAGTTCCAGATTTATTAATGAATGGAATTTAAATTCCACGAGCTATCACAGTGGGATTTGAAACCATGTCCTCAGGACATTAGCCTGGGACTCCTTGTAATTCATTACCCCAAAATGCATTGGACACTGAGTAAATTTGAGGAGGAGCTAAATTTTTAATTAGTAATGGGTTAGCATGTTATGTGGGGGCCCTCTTGTGGTATAGTGTAAGTGTCCTTACCCCACCACTCCACCCCATCTGAGAGATCCAGGTTCAAGACCCACAGCTCCAGGGATATGTAATAACATCTCTGAACTCATTGGTTAGGAAAAATGGATTATGTAAAAAAAAACAACTAGTGTTCTGGAGAGCAGCCAGGAGAGTGGTGTTGAGGCCAAGGTGAAATCAGCCATGATCATATTAAATGGAAAGTAGGCTTGAGGGGCTGAATTGCCTACTCCAAGTTCTTATGTTTCTATCTCTCCTTCCAAGCATTAAGGATGTGTCAGCTGAAGTACTAAACCCTGTAAGGGTGGCAGATTCCATTCTCTAAAGGGAGAAGGTGACACAGTGGTAAAATCACTGAATTAGTAAATAGAGAGGCAGGCCTAATATTCTGGGTGTGGGTGCAAGTCCTTTCATGGAAAATGGTATAATCTCAACTCAACAATAAATTTGAATTAATAAAAGTCTTGAATTGAAAGCTAGGCTGTATGGCCCCAAAACTATTGTTACAATCATGATAACAATTGTTGTTAAAAACCCATTTCATTCACCAATCTGCCACCCTTACCCATTCTCGCCCACACACGACTCTAGACCCTATAGCTGTCTCTTAACTTATCCTCTGTAATGGCCTAGCAAGTCTTTCAGTTCAAGGGCTGTTAAGGATGGGTAATGTATACATCTTATAAAAAAAGAACATTAATAAACCACACGAAAGTTTTCAATGTTCAATGACAGCATTATCAGCGTTACTGAGACTAGTTTTCAAATAGATAAGATCATGTTTAAAAATACAGAGCAGTTGAGGGCAATGGGAAGCTGTCATGAAAGTGGAATCGAGGGCTTGGGGCAGTGAAGCCAAAATCTTACAGAATGGATAGTTTGGCTTGATGGGCTGAATAGCCTACTCTGTTCCTGTTCTTCTGTTCAATTCTAGATTTATCAATTGAAACTAAATTCTAGCAGTTTCCATGGTGAGATTTGAAACTGGCCCTGAAGCGGGTTCAGAGGAGGTTCACGAGAATGGACAGAAATGAAAAGCTTAAAATATGAGGAATGTTTGAGGACTCTGGGTCTATATTTGATGGAGTTTAGAAGGATGAGGGGGGATCTAGTTTAAACTTACAGAATACTGAATGGCCTGGACGGAGTGGATGTTGGGAAGATGTTTCCATTGGTAGGAGAGACTAGGACCCGAGCGCACAGCCTTAGAGGAAAGGGAAGACCTATTAGAACGGAGATAAGGAGAAACTTCTTCAGCCAGAGAGTTGTGAATCCATGGAATTCATTGCCACGGAAGGCTGTGGAGGCAGGTCATTGAGTATATTTAAGACAGAGATAGATATGTTCTTGATTGTCAAGGGGATCAAAGGTTACGGGGAGAAAGCGGGAGGATGGGGTTGAGAAACTTATCAGCCATGATTGAATGGCAGAACAGACTCGATGGGCTGAATGGCCTAATTTCTGCTTCTATGTTTTATGGTAATATCCGCAGAGCGGACAGTTGGGCTTCTGGATTGCTAGTCCAGTGATGTAATTGCTATGCCGCCATCTCCCCAAATACTGACAATTAGTCGTCGGGGGTGAGGGGGAGAGACAGCATGCAGTCAGTGACCATTTTGTGAGTACATCCTTACTTGTCCCAACTTCACTGAAGGGAGGAAAGTGACCTTCAGGAATGTACAGAATTGCTGGTGTGGGTTCCAAACAGTGGTTCATTTGTACCTTATCAATGCATCACCTCTTGTACTCAATGTGCTTTGGAGACTAACAGACTGTCATGCGACAATGAAAGAAATGGGGTGTACAGTGGCTGATGGCGTGTTTTTTTTTCCCCTTTACTCATTCACGGGCTGGGGGCATTGCTGGCTGGACCAGCATTTATTGCCCATCCCTAATTGCCCAGAGGGCAGTTAAGAGTCAACCACTTTGCTGTGGGTCTGGAGTCACATGTAGGCCAGACCAGGTAAGGATGGCAATTTCCTTCTAAAGGACATTAGTGAATCAGATGGGTTTTTCTAACAATCAACAATGGATTCATGGTCATCTTAATTCCAGATATTTATTGAATTCAAATTCCACTATCTGCTGTGGTGGGATTTGAACCCGGGTCCCCAGAATGTTATCTCGGTCAATAGCCCAGCAATAATACTACTAGGCCATGCCCCCCCTCAAATTCTTTGTTCAGCTCTGTTCTTTTCCAATGTTGGCAATGAATGCGTAAACTAAAACTACCAAATACAGTTGAACCTTCTCAAGCGCAACTAGGGACAGGCAATAAATGCTGGCTAGCGAGTGACACCCATGTCCCACAAGAGAATGAAAAAGGGTGGAACTACTGGGTTGAGAATGAAAAGGTGTTTCAGTTACTTCAAAACAATTTCATTTCTTCCAGGAATAGCAAGAGCTAAGAAATGTCTTGATGTGGGATAATGCCAAAAATAAAAGGTAACATTTGATGAAGTATCCCAAAGCATTTCACTGGAACATTAGAAAACAAAGTACGAGAGCAAGTCAATGAGGAATATACCCGGAAAGCTCTCAGGTTTCTTTTCTTAAAGGACATGAATGACCCTGTTGATTTTGTATTGGCTATACACCAGTGTCACATACATTTTTAAAGAGACCTGCATTTTACTTCCAGATTTTTTAAGATCAAAATTGAAATTCTCAAAACATGACAGCAAGTACAAATCACTAAAAGCTACTGGACAGCTGCCAAAGACAATTAAAAGAGCTAATGGAATGTTGGCCTTTATCTCAAGGGGTCTTGTCTACAAAGGAGGGGAAGAATTATTCAATTTCCATTATATTCTTGAACAAAAGTAGCAGGAAGACAGGATGTAGGAGCAGGAGAAGGCTATTCAGCCCGTTGATCCTGCTCTGACACTCAGCAGGACAATGTCTGACCCACCTCAATGCCCTTTCCCTCTAGTCTCCCTGAATCCCCTGATATCTTTAAGGTCAAAGTTAAGTGGGTGAAGTTGGGGTTGTTCCCCTTAGAACAAAAGGGCTTGAGAGGATATTTGATCGAAAATCACAAGATTATGGCAGGTTTGGCTAAAACAAATAAAGAAAAGCCGGTTCCATTATTTGAAAGTCCGAGGACAAGGGGACACATATTAAATGAAAATTCGGTGGGATTAAGAATTGTAAGGAGGATACAAGGAGGCTTCAAGATGATTTAAAGAGGTTGAATGAGTGGGCAAACGCATGGCAGATGCAGTACAATGTGGCTAACGTTATATAATTCAGTGAGAAAAACAGAAAGGAAGATTACCAATGACGTAGCAGTATGGATGTACAAAGGGACCTGGGTGTCCTTGTGGAATCGCAGAATCCCTCCAGCACAGGGAGATGCCATTCAACCTGCACCAACTCTCCAAAGATAATCCTCCCCAGACCACCATCATTCATGGCTAATCCACCTAGCCTGCATATTCTTAGACACTACAGGACAATTTAGCATAGCCGAGCCTCCTAACCTGCACATCTTTGGACTGTGGGAGGAAACCACAACACCCAGTGGAAACCCGTGTAGACACAGGGAGAATGTGCAAACTCCACATAGACAGTCACCCAAGGCTGGAATTGAACCCTGGGTCCCTGGTGCCATGAAGTAGGAGTGCTAACCACTGAGCCAACATGGCTGCCTCAGACAATTGAACGCCTGTTAATAAAAACAGATAGGCAGGTGCAGCAAACAATTAGGAAGCCAAATAGTACATTGCTCTTATGCAAGAAAGTTTAAATTCAGAAGTAGGGATGCCTTACCACAGTTATACAGGTCTTGATGAGACCACACCTGGAGTATTTCATGCAGTTTTGTCCTCCCTACCTAAGAAAGGATATGTTTGGCATCAAGGGAGTGCAGTGGAGGTTCACTAGTCTGTTATAGGAAAGGCAGCAATGTCCTATGAGGACAGACCATTTGGGAATGTGATGTAGAAAGATTTCTTCACTCAAACAGTAGTGAACGATTGGATTTCTCTACCACAGAAGGCTGTGGAGGCCAATTCACTTAATACAATCAGGAAAGAGATAGATAAATTTTTAGATATTAAAGGCATTGGGGACAAGGGGAGAAAGGGGAGATGGAGGATTAGCCATGATCATATTGATGGTAAAGGCTCAAAGGGGCTGACTGGACTACTTCTTTCCCTAGTTTGTATGTTTGAGGTTTTGGGAAGAGATGCAGAGGAAATATAGGGATGAACTTTATTTCACAGTGAGTGGTAATGACTTGGATCTCACTGCTGTGATGCTGGTGGAAACAGAGACAGTCAGTTATCTGAAATAGCCACTTGATTGAACTTTGCTGGAAAGGATACAGCAGATGAATGGGACTGACCAGATTGCTCCATGTATAGCTGGCATGGACACATTAGGCCAAATACTCTTTTGTGCCATTTATATATATATATATACCGTTGGTGCTGACTTTCAAAGAAACAATATGCCCTTTCATTGAACCTAGTGTTTGGCTGTAGCTTCCATTTCCCCTTTATAATGCCCTCTGTATATTAATGCTGCTGAATGCTTTTTTTTAATTATCTCAAGATAGGCAGGAAAAAGACTTGCATTGCTTGCATGGATCAAAGAAGTTAAGCGTCAAAGTTAACTGTCTCTGATGGGATTACTGAGCTACTCAGTCAAAGGTTAGCGAGGGCTGAAAACTTTTGACTTCTTCGAAATAACCCCCGAGTCAAGTCAGTCAGAAACCCAATCAGGCATTGATGCAGGGTGCTAAGGCTAATTGACGATAAGGAAACAACATAGTAAGAATATTTAAGTGGGAAAGAAATATTTTACACTGAGCCACTAAGCATCATTAAGAGACTTATGTATTAAATGCTTATTGGTGACTGCAGAGGTAAGTAGCCCCAATTTCAGATACAATGGTGGGAAACTATAGCTTGATGCAACAATGATCGAATTCACTTCAAGTGGGGTTGTGATTTAAAAATAAAGAGAGCTTGGACAAGATACCATTGATTCTGTGACATTCTGGTTGAAAGATATACCTTCATTTGGATCAGAGGAACAGGGTGAGGCCATTCAGCCCCTCAAGTCTACTACATTGTACAATTAGATCATGGCTTTTCCATATTTCAATTCTATTTACCCATCTTGCTTCCACAGTTTTGCATATCCTTCTCTAACAAATAAATATTAAATTAAAGTCATTATTAAATTCCAGTTTTGATATTTTTCACTTGACTCAGCCTGTGCAGCTTTTTTTTGAGGGGGGGGGGGGGTGTAGTTTCTGATTGCCTGCACTCTTTGAATGAGGAGGGGTTTCCCCAGCCATACGTCTGATGGGTTAAGCTCTAATTTTAAAGTTAAGTTAGATGGAGAGAGACAGACTGTTATATTTCTTGGTCATCTTAACCACTTCACCACAGAAACTATTAGTTGGAGTACTATGCCTCTCTCCAGAATAAAGGAGATAAGGTAAAGCTGCCATAGTCTTACCAGACCAGGGATGCTCTCCCATTAGACAGAGGTGACTGGTGGTGGTTTAACCTGAGGGTCACCAGGCATCAGGCGAGAGGAGAGTGGTTAAGGAGGAGAGCCCTTCATGGTAACTTCAGCCAGTGATGGCAATTGAACCCGTGCTGTTGACATCACACTGTTTCGCAAACCAACTGTCCAGCCAACTGAGTTAGGCTTAAAGAGATGAAGTGGTGAGGGGGGAGGGGTGGTGTCATCAGGTCAGCTGCCTGGGTCCAGGTTACCTGTCATTTCCATCAGATTCTGCCCATTCTGTCTCATGTGGAGTCTGGAAGGTGGGGAAGTAATTGGAGAAAACATCCACGTTGATCTTAATTTCGGGGAGGATCATCATATTGGTAGGGCTGAATGGCCACTTGTCCTAGATCTTACGAGACCATCCCAAATTTGTGACCGTTCCAGGATCGTTCGGACCTTGGAATCATGTGTAAGTGCAGTATACAGCTCTGTTGTTTTCCCTCGGGAGCCCACACTCAAACATTTCCCAGTACACTTCATCTCTCCCACACTTCATCTATACCTCCTCCGCCCCCACCCTTTGAAGTGATGAGTTCATTCATGCTGAAATATCCTTTCGTTTTTCCACTGACACTTGCCCCAAGATTCTGGTAGTTTCAGTGATGTGTAACTAAATATCCAACTCCCTTGGATATGGGAGGGGATTCCCAAAAGACTAGCTCTTGACATAAGGTGATACTCATGGGTGAGAAATGGTGTGAAGAGAGAAGTTTCTGACCTGATGTTGTTCAAGAGAGTGAGTGGAGGCTGAAGGAATGTGGAAAGGTCCATGGATCTGAGAGCAAAAAACAAAGGAATGGGAATGACAACTAGACCCTGTGGTCCCCAACATTTTTGTGACATTATTTGTATCCTCCATTGTGAAGGCAGAACCAAAGTATTTATTGAATTAGTCTGCCATCCCTTTGTTCCCCATTATAACTTCCGCTGTTTCTGAAACAAACCGTAAAAGTACAAAAGCAAATCAAGAACACTATTTATAAAAGAAAAAGCATAAAGTTACATTAGATTGTAAAGACATAGGAGCAGGAATAGGGCATTCAGTCTCTTGAACCTGCTCCTCATACTGTCATTCAGAAGACCACAGCTGATCTTAAAAGCGACCCTAACTCTACTTCCATGCCTGTTCACAAAACCCTGGACTCTCTTGTGAAAACAATCTGTAACTTAGCCTTGCATATATTCAATTATTCATCCTCTGCTACTCTTTTTGGAAGAAAATTGCAAAGTTTAACAACCATGAGAAAAGATTCTTCCTCATCTCCCTCTTAAATGGGAGGCCTCTTATTTTTCAAAGGTGCCCCTTAGTTTTAGATTTTCCCACAATGCGAAAAATCCCCTTGTCATCCACCATGTCAAGTCCCCTCAAATTTACGTTTCAATAAGATCACCTCTCATTCTTCTAAACTCCCATGAGTTCTTGCGTAACTGAGCAGCTTGGGGTGTGAAGATTGATAGAAAGCATTGGACTCTCTGGAAGCGAAGGAGCTCTATTTTGATCTCCAGTAAAAGTATCTCAAGCCTGAAGAT
>NC_063337.1:15296801-15327915 GCF_021869965.1 Rhincodon typus
GTGTTATCTCTGATTTCAGCATCTGCAGTTCTTACTATCCTGAGAAGATTGCAAGAGTTTCTTTAGATATAAAAAGGGTAAAAGAGAGGCAAAAGTAGAAATTGGGCTGCTGGAAAATGACATTGGCGAAGTAGTAATGGTGAACAAAGAAATGGTGGAGGAACCGTACAAATACTTTGTGCCAATCTTCACATAACATCCCAAAAGTTCAAGAGAGTCGGGAGACAGAGGTGAGTCTGGTGGCCATCACCAAGGAGAAGGTGCTGGAAAAACTGAAAGGCTTGAAGGTGGATATATCACCTGGACCAGATGGACTACAAACCAGAATTCTGAAGGAGATAGATGAAGAGATAGTGGATGTGTTAGTGGTAATCCTTCAGGAATCACTGGAGTCAGGGAGAGTCCCAGAGGACTGGAAAATCACTAACATAACCCTCCTATTTATGAAGATAGTGAGGCAAAAGAGAAAATCTTGGGTGGTACGGTGGCTCAGTGGTTAGCACTGCTGCCTCACAGCAGTGGGAACCTGGGTTTGGTTCCACCCTTGGGCAACTGTCTGTGTGGAGTTTGTACATTCTCTCCATGTCTGAGTGGGTTTCTGCTGGGTGCTCCGGTTTCCTCCCACAGTCCAAAGATGTGCAGGTTAGGTGGATTGGCCATGCTAAATTGCCCATAGTGTTTAGGGATGTGTAGGTTAGGTGCGTTAGCCATGGGAAATATAGGGATAAGGCAGGGGAATAGGTCTGGGTGGGATGCACTTCAGAAGGTCAGTGTGGACTCGTTGGGCCGAATGGCCTGTTTCCACACTGTTGGAATTTTGTGGACTGAAGACAATGTCCTACTATCAGATGAGATGTTTAAAGCCAAGGCCCCGCCTATGCACGCTCTCTTTATTAGGTGACAATAGGAGAACCAGTGTCATTATTTCGAAGAGCACAGTGACAGTACCCGCAGTATCACGATCATGACTTACCTCTCTCTCAACTTCATGAAAAGAGATTATCTGCTCATTGCCAAACCACTGATGCTGGAAGGTTGCTGTGTGCAAATTTGTTGCTGTATTTCCTACTAAACAGCAAATAATTGCAATAAAAAGTACATTGTTAGCTGCAGAATGCCTTGTGACATCATTGTGTTGTGAAAGATGGTTTGTGAATGCAAATCTTTTTGTTCATGCCAAAACATCTTGTCATTAAAAATGTAACATAATTTCTAATCCTCATTGAGCTGCAATGAAAATTTGGAAAAAATATTTTCTAATATATATTTGCTACGCATTCATTACAGACCCAATATCCATCACCAACTAAAAGGTCCAATTGGTGGCATTAAGCCAGCAATAGTTAGTAACAAATGATGATATCTAGCAGCAGGTGGAGCTCATATCACACATTTCCCTTTGGTTTCATTATTTTAATAAAATAAGGAAACTATTCCAGTGAAAAGATGCTTTTGACAAGCTGGTGTAACATCAATTGTTGGCAAACTCTGAGACAATGATTAAGAATTTAGAAATACAGTGATTAATTAAAGAGATAGTATTGATTTATTAAGTTTGACAGGTTTAAATGTTTTTTTTGAACAAAGTGCCTGACTGTTAGATATAAGCAAGGTAGCTGATGTCTTGTATGTGGACTTTTAAATAGTGTTCAGTAGAAATGAAAGGTGGGAGTGATGCTGCCAATTTGCTATCATTTGTCTTACTATATCACACAATTTAAGGAGAACTCCTGCTGTTCTTCACATTCTATCTTGGGATCCTTTACATCCATTTGAACAGACAGACTGGAGGCTAAGCTGGTTACAGGCGCCAGGGATTGTGATGGATGATTAACCCAGATTGAATTGCAGGCAGTGAGCCATCTTCATGCACCCTGCTGTGTGTGGTCAGTGCTAGCCATGATGTGCATTGGCTGCACACAGGGCACCCCAATATAGTAACTTCCTAACATCATCTGAAGCTAGCCAGCCCTGTATAAACCTAGTCAGCAAGCTAGACATTGCTCTAAGCTAGTTAGCAAGCGAGATACTCCTTAGTGCTAGCCAGTGCTGCTTAAAGCTAGTCAGCAATAGCCTTGCAGTGTTATAACTAGACTATTAATCCTGATACCCAGGTGATATGGACTCAGGTTCAAATTCCACTGCGGTAGATGGTGGAGTTTGAAATGATAAAAAACCAAAAATGTAGAATTAAGAGTCTAAGACTTGTGAAACTGTTAATTGTCAGAAAGGCCATCTGATTCACCAATGTCATTTAGGAATGAAAACTGTCATCCTTATCTGTTCTGGCCTACATGTGACTCCAGACCCACAGCAATGTGGGTTACTCTCAACTGGCCTCTGGGCAATTAGGGCTGGGTAGTAAATGCTGGCCCAGCTAGCGATGCCCATATGCCATGAATGAATTAAGAAAGCAAGTTAGACACTACTTTAAAGCTCACCAGCTCCTGCTTGCAAACTTTCGAAGAGTGACACTCCTGCTGAGGTGTCAGTATCTGAAAGGTAGGTGGTATGAGAGGCAGCTTTGCTGATGCTACCTCTGAGGCCTTTCTTCCAAGATTGAGTGAGTAGGTGGCTTTCAGAAGAGTCGACCATTTCTCCACTGAGGCTGTGGCGTGTTGTTCTGGGAATGATGGGAAGTAGGATAAGGATAGCATTTAAATCAATTTCAAAATTAATGTGCAAACCAAGCAAGAAGCTAATGATTTTTTAAAAAAAAAGCCTTTCTCATGCAGCAAGTAGTTGAATGCAATGCGATGAAATGTTGTCAAGGCAAGTTCAATTGAGGCATTCAAGAGGTCGTTGGTTATTTAGATAGAAATGGTGTGTGGGAATTTGGGGAAAATGCAGGAGATTGGTGTTTGGTAATAAAATCAGTGCAGGCTCAGTGGGCTTCTGTGCCAAAATGATTCTGAGCGTCTAGATTTGGGTGATAGCGGTGCAATAAGGTCAGGGTTGATCATTAATAAGTGAGCCTGGTAATATACGGTGAAAGACCATGCTGATCCTTGCAGCAAGAAAGGCCCCCAAAACCCTGGTGAAACTGACACTGCCAAAAAATAGTAAGATTCAATACCATGTTCCGATTTACATCCTTGTATCTTTTCAATCATGCATTTTACATCTACAACTGCTTGCCTTTTTTTAGTGTCAGATAATTAGATATATAGATAATTAGGAATTTAGATAATTAGGTATTTAGGTAAAGGGAAGAGAGAAAAGAGAGAATCCTACTGCTTCCCAAATTGTGTCAACAATATAATTGTTGGGATATGAATGCCTCTGGTTATAATGCACAATGGCCTTGTAAATTAATATGTTCTTTCAGCGACTGTCATCAGTATTAATGATTACCATTTGGAGGACATCTTCAAAATGCATTTACTTGCAGCAAAATCTTTATCCTTCGAGTAAGCACCCATGGTGTCCTCAAAATAAATAAAGATCGAATTCTATTTTGTGGTGGTACAGACTGGATAGGCTGAAGTCCCCTTCTGTATTGTCTGTTTCTGTCTATTACTTAGGAAATAATGAATGACAACAAGTTGCACTACTGTCAATGCTACCTCTATGACTTTTAGAAGAAAGCTCTGCCCTAGATAGCATAAATTTATAGGAAGTGATTCTTGAAGGTCTTTTGACAGGTTTTGCACAGATATTTTTCTGTTTGTCTTCTCTAACTCAATTACTCTTATTTCACTATCAAAGGTCTCTGCTCATCAACAAATAGCATTCCCGTAAGAAAATAGCGCATAAGTTTTTGAAGAAGTAACAAAGAGGATTGATGAGGGCAGAGCAGTGGATGTAATCTATATGGTCAGAAATCAGATGACGCCAGGTTATAGTCCAACAGGTTTATTTAAAAAGACAAGCTTTCGGAGTCTTACTCCTTACTAACACTGAAAGATCCCAAAAGCTTGTATTTTCAAATAAACCTTTTGGACTATAACCTGGTGTTGTGTGATTTCTCACATTGTCCATGCCACTCCAACACCGGCACCTCCACATCATCGTAATCTATGTGGACATCAGTGAGGCATTTGACAAGGTTTCGCATGGTAGACTGGTTAGAAAAGTTAGTTCACATAGAGTACAGGGAGAGCTAGCCATTTGGATACAGCACTGGCTTGAAGGTAGGGGACAGAGGGTGGTGGTGGAGGGTTGCTTTTCAGACTGGAGACCTGTGACCAGCGGTGTACCACAAGGATCGGTGCTGGGTCCACTGCTTTTTGTCATTTATATAAATGATTTGGATGTGAACATAGGAGGTACGGTTAGTAAGTTTGCAAATTACACCAAAATTGGAGGTGTGGTTGACAGTGAAGAAGGTTACCTCAGAGTACAACGGGACCTTGATCAGATGGGCCAATAGGCTGAGGAGTGGCAGACGGAGTTTAATTTAGATATATGTGAGGTGCTGCATTTTGGAAATGCAAATCAGGGCAGGACTTATATACTTGATGTGAAGTTCATGGCGAATGTTGCTGAACAAAGAGACCTTGGGGTGCAGGTTTATATTTCCTTGAAAGTGGAGTGACAGATGGATAGGATAGTGAAGAAGGCATTTGGTATTCTTGCCTTTATTGGTCAGTGCATTGAGTATTGGAGTTGGGAGGTCATGTTGCAGCTATTGGTTAGGCCACTATTGGAATACTGTGTTCAGTTTTAGTCTCCTTGCTATAGGAAGGATGTTGTGAAACTTGAAAGGGTTCAAAAGAGATTTACAAGGATGTTGCCAGGGTTGGAGGGTTTGAGTTATGGGGAGAAGCTGAATAGACTGGGGCTATTTTTCCTGGAGACCATTGGAGGCTGAGGGGTGACCTTTATAGAGGTTAACAAAATCATGAGGGGCAAGGATAAGGTGAATAGCCATGGTCTTTTCTCTGGGGTGGGAGAGTCTAAAACTAGAGGGCATAGGTTTAAGGTGAGAGGGGAAAGATTTCAAAGGGACCTAAGGGGCAACTTTTTTCCCGCAGAGGGTGGTGCATGTATGGAATGAGCTGCCAGAGGAAGTGGTGGAGGCTGATACAATTACTACATTTAAAAGGCATCTGAATAGGTGTATGAATAGGAAGGGTTTAGAGTGATATGGGCCAAATGCTGGCAAATGGGACTAGATATATTTGGGATATCTGGTCGACATGGATGAGTTGGACTGAAGGGTCTGTCCTGTTTATCTCTATGACTCCATGACTGTCAGTTGCACTGATTGTCAATGCTACCTGTGTGACATTTAACAGAAAGCTCTGCTGTAAATGGAATAAAATTACAGGAAGCGATTCTTGAAGGCCTTTTGACAGATTTTGCACAGACATTGTTCTGTTCATCTGCCCTAACTCCTTTACTCTTATTTAACTATCAACGGTCCCAGCTCATCAACAAACAACATCCCCCGAAGAATTACCCTGGGGCATGAGAAGTTTGAACTAAGGACTAATGGTAGATTCTCTATTTTATAAGAAAAGTATAAATACTCCTGATCTTGGGCCCTTTTACCCTGTTCAACATGCTATATAAATACATATTGTTGTTGATCATTATTACTGGTGCCTTTCAAAATAATTCATTTTAATGCCTATATGTTGCACCATGATACCATGCTTCATCTGTTAACTCCCAAAGCCCAATGTCAAATTTTGTCATTTACTGAGGCTAATTAAAGGCAACCAAGCCAGACACTTTACAATGTTTTCATCTTTTTGATGAAGAGGTAACATTGCTTTGATTAGATGTGAGTCCCTGCTGGTGGCCTATCTGAATGATGGCCTTGTAGGCTGTTCCAGCAGCACAGAAAGCTTGTCTGACATTGCATTGTGTCTGTTGTTGATTCAGAATTCATTTTTAAATCTGATTATTGCTGGCAAGAGCATCATTTGTTGGCCATTCATGGTCACCTTGACTGACCGTCTTGCTGAGCCATTTGAGAAAGAGTCAGCTACATTGGTTAGGACTGAAGCCACATCCAGGCCCAATTGGATGGGAGGCCCCTAAAGAACTTTAGAGAACAAGTTTTTGGTTTTTACCTCCATCCAACATTGCTGCCTACATTTTTTTATTTTTAGCTTTTTTTTAAAGTAGCTATCTCAAATTGCCAGAGTGTGATTTGAACGTGACCCCAGTTGTTGTTGTGTTGTCCTGTTCAGGCCTCTGAATTATTAGAATAACATAATTACTAAACCTATCATTGTCTGTATGAATAGTGTCAGGCATCCTTTCTCTTTGGTCTGACACAAGAATGCAAAGTGTTTGTCTCAAAAACTCTCCTGTGCTAACCCTGGGATCTATTTAAAAATGTCAGACCATTTGAGGCTTTTAATAGCTTCAAGTATGCTCATCAAGAATGGAAAAACCAGCTTGGCAGCCATTAACATCCTGCGCTGATCTGAGCTGGGTCTATTTTGTCACTGTTAGTGACAAGTTAGTTGCAGCTAATTAAAGGCTTTCCCATGGGATCCTAGTTAGAAATCTCTACTAAAGGTCACTTCAGTGCTGCAATTACAGTAAACTCTAAAATTAGGTAGAAAATCTGGTGCAAAGATTACTGAGTTGCTATAAGAATGGTGCTGCTGAGTGGAAATCAGCTCTCCTTAATCCGGATAATACGCTTCAAGGTAAAGCACTGTAAATAGGGACTAGATGTTGGATAACCTTGTGTTGTTCTAGTTCCAGACTGCTCTTGTTCCTTGCAGTCCTTTCTACATAACAAATCTCAAAGCACTACGCAGGTCATCCTGCTGAACGTTCGCAGCATCTTTGTTAAATTTAGTAATGGCCCAAACGTTCCAATCACCATCGGAATCTCTGATTTTGACACTGACCAGACGAATCAACTCAGAGCATTGCGGACAAACTCAGCAGCGTCCGTAGAGAGAGGAACAGAGTTAATGTTTCGAGTCTGGTTTGAGTCTTCTTCAGAACTGTTCTCAATCAAAAAAAAGAGAAATGCGGAATGTCACCAATAAGCTTATTGTGACAAGCGTGATGTGTTGAATGGAAGACTTTGAACTAACAAAGTGACGGTGACCCTCGCTGAATAGATCCAGGACAAGGGGTGATACGGTGGCTCAGTGGGTTAGCACTGCTGCCTCACAGCACCAATGTCCTGGGTTTGATTCCACCCTCGGGTGACTGTTTGTGTGGAGTTTACACATTCTCCCTGTGTATGCGTGGGTTTCCTCCCACAGTCCACAAATGTACAGGTTAGGTGGATTGGCTATGGGGAATGCAGGGTTAGGGTAGGTGGGGCTGGGTCTGGGTGAGATGCTCTTCATGGTTATGGACTCAATGAGCCAAATGCTTCCACACTGTAGGGATTCTAAGCCAATGGCCATGTGCCATAATAATCATGACCACTGATTAAGGGAGGTGCTGCTAAAACTGTGCAGGGCATTGGTGAGAGTACTCCATGCAGTTCTAGATCTCCTTATTGTAGAAGGGATTTACTTGCTTTGGAGAAAGTTCAGACAGTGCTCACGAGGTTGATCCCCGAGATAAATGGCCTCCTTAAGAGGAAAAGTTGAGCCAGTTGGACCCATGTTCATTAGAGTTTAGAATAATGAGTGATCACATTTGAAACATTGGATTTTGAGGGGTTTGAGGGTTAGATTTGTAAACATGATTACAGGCTGGATTTTGATTCAAATAAAGGTAGACAACAACTAGAGTGAGTAGAGTGAAAGTAATAATGCAAGATTGAAGAAACACAGTGCTTAACTACGGTCTTCTTGGTAATTGCTTCCCAAGCTGTTGTGATATAAGTGATGTCTTTGGACATCTCTTCCTGATTCTTCTGTGTCTTTTCAAACTTTGTTACCAATGCCTTTTAGCTTCCTCCTTCCTTCTGTTCAATTCTTTCCATTTCATATTTGGCCATGTTCCAACATTACCCATTTGATGGGTCAGGCGTGACCACACAAGCATACAAAATAGGGCCAGAGTACACCATTGGCCAATGAGTGTGCTCCACCATTCACTAAGATACCTCCAAGATAGTGACAGAGTGGGACTCCTGAGCTGGAGCTTGTTCACTCCATCCATTTTTTTTCTTTTTTTTTCTCTTGCTTTTCGTGATTTTCTTTCTTTTTCTTTTTATCTCCCATTCTCGAGTGACAATAAAACTCATTCTAATTCTAAGACTTAGCTGATCTGTGTTTCAAATTTCTCATTCCCATATAGCCCTGATAACCTTTGATTCCCTTGCCTCATAAAAATCTGTCCTCCTCAGTCTTAAAAATATTTTAATCATCCCAAAGTTGTACAACATTCTGAAGGAAATTTCTCCTCCCCTCTGTCCTAAAAGGGTGACCCCTAATTCTTAAACAATGAGTCCCCACCCCCTTCTTCCAGACTCACCTAGAAGAGGACACATTCTTTCAAAATCTACTTGCCAAGATCTTTCAAGATCTTACACATTTTAATCAATCCGCCCCTCACTCTTCTAAACTTCAATGGAAACAAGTCCAGCCTGTCCAACTTATCTTCATAAGATAACCCACCCTTTCCATGTAGCAATCTGATAAATCTCCACTGAGCCATCTCCAATGCATTTAAGTCTTTGCTTAAATAGAAACCAAGGCAATACACTGTATTGGAGAAGTGATCTCACCATTCAGCCATTTTCACTTCGTCGATTAGGTTAAGCAATTGTTATCTCAATCCTGCTTCTGCCCAGTACATTCTGCAAACAGTTAACTTTGATCAAATTATGTCAAAATTATCGATGATATTTGTGCATTAGCTTTAGCGTGAAAGGACTCATTAAAAATGTAAGGAAGTTCATCACAAAAAAGTCCCACTAAGTCCTACGAAGATGGACAGAGGAGGTTTCATTTTGTAGAACAATCGAGGCCTGGGGGTCACAGTCTCATAACAAAGGGTCTCCCATCCAAGATGGCTGAGGATCAGATTTCTCTCTGATGGTTGTCAAATCTTTGGAATTCTCTTCCTCACCTCGAGCAGTAAAGGGTCTGTTAATGAATATATTCAGTAACAGTTGGGGTCTATGAGGGAGAGGCTGGAAAATTGGTAAAACCAGGAAAACGTGGAAATGACCATTTTCTGAATTGGTGTTCCTTACCTTGAAGTGCATATCTGGTTTTGACCAGAACCTGTCACTTTCAAGATCTACTGGCTATTTCTTTTGGGATGCAATGAAGATGGATCAACCACGATCTTATTGCCGGATGGAGCAGGCCTGAGGGGATGAATGAATGATATCATTCCCTCATTGTCTGGCTGTCTATTGTCTGCATATTGTGTGTTTCCAATGATCTTTGGTGGGAGTTATTTTTCTGGTGTAGGCTGACTTGCAGCATGTGGAAGGATCCTCGGGGACCACGAGAAACTGTAGAGCCACAGGTCTCAAACATAAATAATTGGCTAATATTTTGGTTTCCTGTACTGCCCAGGCAGCTGCCTCAAGATCTGACTTTGAACGGTGACTCATGTTCCTCGTTATGAATTATAAGCAGCAGTAAAGCAAAAAATAAACACAATTAGCATCTGCATTAAACTTTATATTTCTCACATCTTCGCCAGATCACTTACTTTTGTGTTTAAAATGAATTTTTAAGAGGGTGTGGGTGTTTGGAGGAATTGCAACCTCTTCAGGATGAGGAATTGAACACCTTTAGCTCTATCTGTCTAATGCTTCAGACTCAGGAGAGCAACAAAGTAACTGTATCTAGTGTAATGTTCTCCGTTTACCATACCAAGATCGTCAGTTGCATAACAACTTTCTGATTGAATTTTTTCATTTGCTTTTATTCCATAAATTAGAATAATAATGAATGTAATATTTATATAGTGCCTTGCATGCTCTCAGCTTGTCATATGAGGAGTGGTTGAGGACTCTGGGACTGTACTCAAAGGAATTTAGAGGGATGAGGTGTCATCTCATTAAAACCGGATAGAGTGGACATGGAGAAGATGTTTACACTAGCAGGAGAGACTGTGACCTGAAGGCACAGCCTCCGAGTGAAGGGAAGACCCTTTAGAACTGAGATGAGGAAGAACTTGATCAGCCGGGGGTGGTGAATCTGTGGGACTCACTGCTGCAGAGGGCTGTGGAGTATATTTAAGATATAGATATGTCCTTGATTAGTAAGGTGATCAAAGGTTATGGGGAAGAACCAGGAGAAAGGGGGTGGAGAAATATATCAGCCATGATTCAATGATAGAGCAGACGTGATGGGTAGAATAGCCTAATTCCACTCCTATATCTTGTGGTTTTATGGTCTAGAGCCTCTCAAAGTGGCATGTATGTGCCTGTCAAAGTAAGATGGCAGCAAAGTAGGATGCTCTTGTCAGAGTTCCTCTGTTTCACCTGTTCTCTTTACCTCCTTTTTCCTTTTCTCTACTTTCTTTATATTCTTCTCTCCCCTCAGCACTGGAGCTGGCAGTGAGTCCTTGTGCCCCGGAACACTGCGAGCAGTGAGCCCTGCAGCAGCGTGTGGGATGTGAGCCCCAGAGCAGTGTGGCGAAGAGCCCCACAGCATTGCATGGGCTGCGAGTCCCAGAGCAACACAGGGAGGAGCCCCACAGCAGTGCATGGGCTGCGAGTCCCAGAGCAGCGCAGCCAGGAGCCCCGCATCAGTACATGGGCTGCGAGTCCCAGAGCAGCGCAGGGAGGAGCCCTGCAGCAGTGCATGGGCTGCGAGTCCCAGAGCAGCGCAGGGAGGAGCCCTGCAGCAACCCTTGGGCTGTGAGCCCTGGAGCATCGTATAGGCAGTGAGTGCAAACCAACAGTGTGAGTGGGAGCAGGCAGCCTATCGCGGCGATGGAGGGGCCATGTCCTTGTAGCGATGGAGGGGGCTGTGTCCCCGGAGCAATGGAGGGGCTGAGGTACGAATCCTAGTACAGCACGGTTGCTGCTGGGTACCAGTGAGGAGTTGACTGGAGGCTGTTGCGATGTGGGACAATTGCTGGACTTGGACCTGACACCACATGCTGAGCTGCTGTTATCAGACTGTAATTTAAAACCTTTTCACTGTGTTGCAACTACCTTTGTAAGTAATACTTATACTTTCCTTTAATTCTCTTTGTGTAAGACCACCTTTTTTTTTTACTTTGTAAGATTTGTACCTAGTTTCATGTACCTAAGGTGGCGCCATTTAAAGGCAGCCTTTGTAAAAACTTTTCACTGTACTCCTATACTTCTGTATTGTAGTACAAGTGACAATAAAGGATATTCTAATACTTTGTTGAGAGCAGTCCTTTGTCTGAATCAGAAGGCTGTAGCTTCTGTCATAATTTTAGATATCTCAAAACAATGCCAGAGGTGACTCTAGTTTCTCCAGCGTGCAACAGATTTATTTACAAGAGCTTTCAAATATCTCAACAATCATAATCTCTGCAATCATATTTACATTTCAACATATAGGTCATTCTAAAGTGTCAATTTTCTTAGTCTGAGTCTACATCAAGGCTTAACCAATCCAGCAGTGAACATAGATCAGTTACCAGACTCAATTAACTAAATTCAGAACAATTGAACATCACAGTGCCAGGTTCTTCTGCAAAGATTTCAGCACAAAGACTAGCTTGACTGCAGTTTGTTCTTTATATTCTAGATTTCCCTTCTAATCCATCAACTGTCTTCTTACATGATCAGCTGAAATCTGCTTTTACATAACGAATAACCCAATTTTCTCAATTCTTTCCTTGTAGCTCAGACCCTTGGCGCAAGGCTTGAAATCTCATGTGATGATATTTTGGTCTGAGGTCAGGTAACTAAACTCTCTCACTATCAGATAAATCATGATTTTAGTGAATGGTGGAACAGCCTTGAGCTGCTCAATGGCCTATCCTATTCCAGTACTCGAGAACTGACCCATCAAACACGTCTTTACACTGAATTGTCTCAGGTTGTGCCAAGTGTGCTGTTCCAGAAACCAGGCAATAAGACCATAAGAAATAGGATCAGGAGTGGGCCATTCAGTCCCTTGAGCCTGCCCCACCATTCAGTAGGATCAAAACTGATCTAACATTGGACACGTCCACTTTCCTGCTCTTTCCCCATAACTCTAGATTCCCCTACTGATCGAGAATCTATCTCAGCCTTAAGAATATACAAGGACTCCTTGCCACAAAGAGCTGTGGGGGCAAAATTCCAAAGACACTCAATCCTCTGAGAGAAGAATTTCCTCCTTATCTTAGTCTTAAATTGTTGCCCCTTTATTCTGAGACTATGCTGTCTGGTCCTAGACTCGCCCTTGAGGGGAAACATCCTCTCATCATTTACCCTGTCAAGCCCCTTTAGGATCCAATATGTTTTAACGAGATCACCTCTCACTCTTCTAAATTCCAACAAGTAGCGTCCCAACCTGTTTAATATTTGCTTATAAGACAATCTCTCCATATTGGGAGATCATCCTAGTGCACCTTCTTTGAATCGCCTCCAATGAAATAATATAATTCCTTAGATAAGGGGGCCAAAACCACTCACAATATCCTGCCTGTGGTCTCACCAGCACCTTGTACAGTTGCAGTAAGATTTCCCTACTCTTATATTCCAACCCCTTCGAAATAAGGGCCAGCTTCCATTAACATTCCTGATTGCCTGTTGTGCCTGTGTTTCTGTGTTTCGTACACAAGTACCCCCAAGTCCCTTTGTGTTGCAGCTTTCTGCAGGTTTTCTCCATTTAAAGAAAGGCGAAGATTAATAGGCCTAGAGCCAATCTTTATAAGCAAATGCTTACAGAAGTGTGTAATGTAAGCATAGTACATATAATGCATGTTTATAGTTCAAGGGAGCAGGATCTGAATCTATCCCGGTCAGCAGTGATTAAATCCTGTGCTGTTGGCATCAATCTGATTGAAAATGGTTATCCAGACAACTGGTCTACCCAAGGAAACCAAGTTGCTACGGCAACATATATTTCTGTAAGCATGAAGAAACCCAGAACAATGATCTGCGATGGCAAAGGTTGCAAATTTCTTTCAATCGCTTGGTTGACCAGGAATCTCTCCTGCCCTTGGTATATGTTGGAAAGATCACACGTTGATATTCGTTTGCCTGTGTCATGAGCACACCTTCCTTGGCCATTAAATACTGGAGTGGGACTTGAACACAGAGCTGCTGGCTCGGAGACAGTGATGTTCCCCACTGCATCATAGGACCTCAAACATTTCAACTAGCCTCCTGGGTATTGTTTGGAGTTTAAAGCCTTTAAGTAAATCAGCCCACTAATTGAGTTATCAATCCCCTTCACGTGGTTAATGTCGGTAGAAAACACAACATACAATGGCAAAGTCACCATAGTCTTTACCAGACCATAGATCTGCTCTCTCATTTGAGCAAGACAATGGTGTGGAGATAACCTGAGGATCATCATGCCTCAGGCAAGAAGAGAGGATGTGAAGGAGGATCCTTCATGATAACCTCAGCTGATGGGAATTAAACCCACACTGTTGGTGCTTCTGTGCGGTGCAACCCAGCTGTCCAACCACCTGAGCTATATCAACCTCTGTAGCACATTTTCTTGACCATAGGACTTCCAAAGCTTTTTTGAGCCAATGAAGTGTTGTTGAAGTATGTTTTCTGTTGCAGTGGACTTGTGCTGCAGTAGAAACATCAGTACATCTGGACAAGGAACTCGGTGTTCAGGTCCCACACCAGAACTTGTTGGTCATGGAAAGATGCATTAATATCATGGCCATGCAAGTCAATTATTTGCCTGTAAATCCTTCCAGTATGCTTGATGACTGATGGTAAGATTGGGAGAGTTTCCTGCAGAAGGCAATGGCAAACCACAACAGCACTTTGTCCATAAGTATGGCCCAATTTGTGGAAATCTATAGCCCAACCTTCAAACAAGGAGAGAGGAAAGGACAGACAGGAGCTTTGGAGATCAAAAAAAAAACATTTCAGGGGTCCATATACACAGATCATTAAAATGTACTAGTAGGATACAAAGATTAAAGGACTAATGGGAAGCAATTTTCATAGAATCCTTACAGTGTGGCAACAGGCCCTTGGGCCCAACCAGTCCACACCAAACCTTAAAACATCCCACCCAGACCCACCCCACAATAACCCACCTAATCTACATATCCCTGAACACTACGGGCAATTTAGCATGGCCAATCCACCTAGCACACACATCTTTGGACTGTGGGAGGAAACTGGAGTACCCAGAGGAAACCCAAACAGAGACAGGGAAAATGTGCAAACTCCACACAGACAGTCACCCAAGGGTGGAATTGAACCCAGGTCCCTGGTGCTGTGAGGCTAACCACTGAGCCACCGTGCCACCTTTCTACAGCTATATGGAATCCTTGTTTGATCACATCTAGAGCACTCTGCGTGAGGTTCAGGCAATTGCAACTTGTGCAGGATATATCTATCTAAAGAGTACAGCGTTGATTCACCAGAATGCATGTCAGGATTTCAATGGTTAAATTATCTGTAGAAGTTGCATAAACCAGTCGTGTGTGTGGAACATGATAGGTTAAGGGATGGTTTGAATGTCATTTTTTTTGAGTTTTGAAAGGAATTGATAGCTAGTCAGCTGGTAATATTCTCCTCACAATAGTTATTTTTGGGGAGTCTAGGAGAGGAGAAAAGCTTGAAATCAGAGCCAACATTTGGAAAAGAAGTTAGGGTACACTTCTTAATTCAAGCATTAGATTCTGGTTCAAACATAGAATGATAGATTGGTTACTGAACGAGGGAACAGGATAGCCTCTTGTCTCCATTTTGAATCTCCTCAAGAGCAATTCTTCAACTTGCTAACCTTTATCCTGCAGCAGTGAGAAATGTAATGATAACAGATAATGCTGGAGAAATTCAGCAGGTCTATCTAGTATCTGCAGAGCGAAAAACAGTGTTAACGCTGAGTCCAATATAAGTCTTCCCTAGAACACTACAGCATTTTCTGGTTTTAATTCAGATTTCCAGCATCTGCAGAACTTTTATTTTAATGAAAGATATTGTTATTTTATGTCTGAGATTATTACATTTATGTTAGTTGAGAGTATGAGGGATATGGAGCAGTTGGGTGGGATTAGGATACAAACTAGTCATAAATTTGCTAAATGGCTGATGAAGCTTAAGAGCATGAGTGACTTTTTCCTGTTTCTCACTCAGTGAGTTTGATTGTATTTTCACTCATGTTTTGGCTAAGACAGTTGGTTTCCAGTCAGAATCCCAGAATTACTATGCCACAGAAAGAGGCCATTTGGCCCATCTTGCCTATACCAGCTCTTCAAACAGCATCATTGGTAGTGAGGTAATCTCCTGCTTTTCCCCCATATCCCTGTGTGCTAATTCCATCTGAATAATCATCCAATGTCCTCTTGAATGCCTCAGCTGAACCTGCCTCCACCACACTTTCAGACAATCCATTCCATACCCTAGTTAATCAGTGAAAAAAGCTTTTATTTTGTCACAACACTTTAAGTCTGTGCCCTTTCTTACTTCTTTTACAAACAGAAATCTCTTTTCCCTATCTATTGTATCTAGTTTTCTCATGATTTTGAAAACCTCTATCAAATCTCCCCTCAACCTCCTCCCCAGGGTGAACTGCCCTCTGTTGTCTTCTTCAAACTATCCCATTTCTGGAACTATTCTTGTAAATCACATCTGTACTCTTTAAATGCAATCACACGTTTCATAGAATCATAGAATCCCTACAGTGTGGAAACAGGCCCTGAGGCCCAACAAGTCCACACTGACTCTCAGTGAAACTGATCCAGACCCATCCCCCCTATAACCCACTGAATCTACACATCCCTGAACACTACAGGCAAGTTAGTATGACCAATCCACCTAGCCTGCACATTTTTGGACTGTGGGAGGAAACCAGAGCACCCGGAAGAAACCCAGGCAGACACAGGGAGAATGTGCAAACTCCACACAGACAGTCACCCGAGGGTGGAATCGAACCTGGGCCCCTGGCACTGTGAGGCAGCAGTGCTAACCACTGAGCCACCGTGCCACCCCAAAATGTGCAAATACCATTAAACTTACGGAGTGAGAAACAGGAACAAGTCACTTATGCTCTTGAGCTTAATCAGCCATTTAGCAAATTTATAGCGTGGCACTCACAACTGTGTACAATACTCCAACTGAGGCCTAACAAGTCTTAAACAAGTTAAAAATCACTCCTTGTGCTTGCACTCTATTCCCCTATTTAAAAAGGGCAAGGACACTGTATGCTATATTCACTGCTTTCCCCACCTGTCTTGC
The DNA here is from genome assembly GCF_021869965.1 of Rhincodon typus. Taxonomy (NCBI): domain Eukaryota; kingdom Metazoa; phylum Chordata; class Chondrichthyes; order Orectolobiformes; family Rhincodontidae; genus Rhincodon; species Rhincodon typus. The sequence goes on from NC_063337.1 coordinate 15,312,991, forward strand.
CGCCTTCAATAATCTGTGCACATGTACACCTAAGTTCCTCTGCCCATTTAGAATTGTATCCCCTTTTTTATGTTGTCCTTCAATGTTCTTCCTGCCAAAATTCATCACCTCACCCTTCTCTGCGTTCACCCTCATGTGCCACCTCTCCAACCACTCCACCAACTTGTTAACGTCTGTTTGGAGTTCCACACTGTCGCCCTCACAGTTTACAATTCTTCCAAGTTTCATGTCATCTGCAAAGTATGAAATTGACCCCTGCGGACCAAGATCCAAATCTTTAATGTATATCAGTACCTGGATATTGGGGAAACGGCCCATTCTTTTAGCTGGAAGCTATGACTCAAACTTCTTCTTCAATACTTACTATGAAGCAAGGAATCAAAAGTTTCTGGACCTAAAATTAATGATATAACTGGGATTGTATGAGGGCTCTTGTGGTGTATTAGTTATGTCCCTACCTCTGACCTGGGAATTCTGTGTTCAAGTCTTACCTACTCCAGAGGTTTGTTATACTGTATCTGAACAGGTTGAATATAAAATATCTATCACTGGAATTGATCAAATCCAGGGCAGCCAGTACTCTTTATCTCCACCATGCGGCAGTGTAGACACACTAATAATGTCTCAACAGGCTGTTGTTCAGCTCCTCACAGGTTTTGCAAAGAAGTCAAGGTTGCACATGCTGCATATTTTAGCAGCATACTTGAATTACATCTGGCATACTACCATTTCCATTTTACAATGAACTTTACGTATTATTCCTTATTATTCTCCTGTCCTTGAACCTGAGGTCGTCCAAATTTGTCCACTGACTTGCACCTATCACCCCAGTGCTCCCTATCCTGTGGTAGCTCGATTTAAAAATTCTCAGCCTAGTTTCCAAATGCCTTCATAATCGCACCCCTCTCTATCTTTGCAATTGTCTTCAGCACCACAGCCTCCAGGATACTGTGCTGCTCTAATTCTGACCCCTTTGAGCATCTCTGATTTTATCTGCTCCATCTTTGGTGGATATTCCTTCAGCTGTTTCAGCCCAAAGCTGCCAGATACCCTTGCCACACTTCTCTGACTCTCTATCTCACTTCCAAAATTTATATTGGAAACATTAAAACATACATACTCCCCTTTGATCAAGCGTTTGGGCATCTGGCTTAATATCTCCTTATATTTGATTTGAATTATTATTGTCACTAGATACAGTGAAAAGTTTTGTTCTCCATGCACGACCGTACAAAGACCACAGGGTGACTGAACAGAGCAAGGAGTACAAAGTTACGGCTGCAAAGAAGGTGCACAAGAAGCAACATCAACATTAGATTTGAAATTTGAGAGGTCCAATGTAACTTGATGTCATAGTTTGTGTTCTAGTGAAATGTTTCACAATGTTTTTACACTGTATTAAAGACACTCTAAAAATACAAGTTGTTGGTAATACACTTGAGGCTGCAATATTAACCATGTGTAAATTGCTGACTGACTTTGAAGGAAACAAAGGAAATATGTCTCATGATTAACGTATGTACCTAAAAGAGACAGTATCTGAGTTCCAATACATTTTCTTAGGCTGTGGAGGTAAAGTTGATCTAAGTTGCTTTCACAGCTGACACTACTACTCGATAGATTACCTGTTTAACTAGTTTACAAATTGCCTTCTATGTCTACTTAAGCAGTAAGTAGGATTTTTGCAAAAATGTATGAGTGAACGGTGCAGCTTTGTTTATTTTTGCGTGCACATGAAGTAAGGATAAACAAGTTTTCTGTCTTGATTGATAAGGTTCCAATACTGGCTTCTTACATAACTGTCAGAGTAGGTCTGATAAAAAGAGTGTGCTAATGCTGCCAAACAGGTTGACAATCGATCAGTAAATCCTTCTGATACACTAATGATGGGCAATAAGTGTGTGAGGATTTCCTGGTCAGCCAGAAGTGTGCAGCTGCATTATGGCATGGATTCCAAACCAGGCAGGCTGTGTACCTTTATGGCAGTTACGTGACATCACAACAAGGGATGGCACAGTACAATCATCAGCGGTCCCTCACAAACAAGGATGACTCTCTTCCACTCAGGGTGAGCCTGTAGGTGGCTGTACAGACCGATATGGCTTCCACAGGCTCTGTTACACTTGGGGCAGAAGGTGGTTGTGGGAAGGGGTGGGTGGGGTGCTGGTGTGGTGGCACACTCCTTATGCTGTTTCCGCCCAGCTTCCGCTTTTTCCCAACGGCAAGTCTCGAGGTGCTTGACACCTTCCCGGATGCTCCTTTTCCACTTTGGACGGTCTTGGGCCCAGTGATTCCCAGGTGTCTGTGGGAATGCTGCACTTCACCAGCAAAGCCTTGAGGATATCACTGAAGCACTTCCTCTGTCCACCTGGGGCTCACCTGCTGGTTCGAAGCTGGGAGTAGAGCACCAGCTTGGGGAGTCTTGTATCGGTTGTGTGGACAACGTGCCCAGCCTGTTACAGCCGATCAAGAGTTGGCAGCACCTCGATGTTGCTGAGGATGTTGCTGGTCGAGGATGGTGTTGGTGTGTCTTTCTTCCCGGTGGATTCTCAGGATCTTGCGCAGGCAGTGTTGGTGGTTCTGTTCCATGCCTCGAGGTGTCTGCTGTAGACAGTCCACAGAGCCCTATAGGACGGTGGGAGTCACCACAGCTCATTAAACCATAAGCTTGGTGTCAAATCTCATGTTGTTGTTCTCGAACACCCTTTCCCTCAGGCGGCTAAAGCACACTGAAGGTGATGTTGGACCTCTTCATCAACAGCTGCTTTGGTCGACAAGATAGTCCCGAGGTATTGGAAGTGGCCAACGTTCTCTAAGGCCTCCCTGTGGACCTTGATGATCAGGGGTTCACTTCACAATGCCAGGCCAGGTTGGCAGAGGACTTTTGGTCTGGTGGATGTTCAGAGTGGTACAATAACACCCATCTCACCATTAGTCAGACTCCTAGAGTAATGTTGTCAGTGTCATTTGTTCAGTCAGTCTGTTCAGTGTATGTAATGTACAGTAACAAAAATAAGCACAGAACCCATACTGTGGAAGTCTGTGATTTTATAGCAATGTATATAACTATTGTTGTTAATAAATTTCAAAATATATATCTCAACAAGAACCTGATCTTTGTTGTAGATGTTATGTGATCTAACATAGGGCAGCATTCAGATCAGATCATTTTGGTCATTGTATTTGTCCCAAGAAACCATATCATCCTGGTGGCAAGTAGGTACTGAAAGCTAATGGTCACAGCCCATTATTGGCAGCTGGTAGGTAAAGTAAACTAAAGTCATCATGGTCCCACGCTGCCTTTAGAGGGAGAGAGAGAGAGAGAAACATGTGGTTTAACCTGAGGGGCACTATGCCTCAAGCAAAGAGCAAGATGGAGAAGAAGGAACTTTGTGGTAATGTCAGCCAGTCCAGGAATTGAACACAACTGTTGGTGTCACTCTGCATCACAAACCAATTGTCAGCCAACAGAGCGAGGTTAACTGGACAGCTGGTCTCTCATTAGCAGTATCATTCAACAATACAGCTTCTCAATATGGACAACTGAAATCTTTTACATCATGGATACATCAAGACCTTCAATTATTCCAGTGCAAGATGGCGACTGAGTAACAGGGCGGCATGCAGACTCCTGCCCGAAACCCATCCGCTCCCGTCTGCTTTCCTTTGTTTTACTTCTGCTTCTGCTCTTTTCTTTCGCTTTATTTTCCTTTTTTCTTTTGTCTTTCTTTTCTTCTTTTCTGTGGTGGGTTGGTTGGTAGCACTGGCGCAGTGGTGAGAGCAGGCCGCGTGTGGAGTGGCAGATGTGGCTTCTCTTGTTCTCTCGCCGTTCGGAGTCTGTGGCAGCGACAGCAAATGCGTTCTCCTGGTGATTGATCAATTGATTGTCACACGTACTGAAGTACAGTGAAAAGCTTTGTTTACGAGCAGTACTGGCAGATCATAGTAAGCAAGGTTGTACAGATCAAGAAGGCTTAGACAGAGGCATATAGGTTACATTGCAAGGGCATGTGCTAGGTGAGATCAACATTAGCGAGATCAACATTATTTGAGGCTAGAGTCCATTCTTCAGTCTAATAACTGCCATACAGAAGCTGTTTCTGAACCTGCTGGTGTGTTCAGGCTTCTGTATCTTCTGCCTGATAGTGGAGGCTGTAGGAGGGTGCGATAGGTGTTTGATGGTGTTGGCCTCGTTTCCGCAGCAGCAAGCCATGTAAATGGAGCCCATGGATGGAAGGTTGGGTTCTGTGATGGTTTGGGCTGTGTACACACCACCTTCTGTCGTTTCTTACGGTCCTGGGCAGAGCAGTTGCCATGCCAGGCCGTTATTCACCCGGACAGTATGCTTTCAATGGTGCGCCTGGAGAAGTTGGTGAGGGTACTTATAGTGTTTGGAGCCGGCGGCAGCAAAGCTCCTCCAGCGATCGGGGATGACAGCGGCACTAGCGGCTCTTCAAGATGGCAGCACTGGCCAGGTGACGTATGTAGCCGAAGCGGGACCTTGTGGCCTGGTGGCAGCCTGGCCTGGCAGCGGAGCCAGAGGCTCTTGGTTTGTAAGGTGAGTGTGGGTTCAGCAGCAAAGAGATGTTGCCTAAAATGGGGTGACTCCTATGTTGGTGGATCCTTTGCAGACAACGACGAGACAGTGGTGGTCTCCCTTGAGGCTAGGGGCTGGCAAGGACTGGGCATCCTTGTACTCTTTTATAGGAAAAGTGTTCCCACTCTCTAAGGGAAATGGGGAATGCTGTGTTACTGCATAAATTCCCAGGCAGGCAGTGTAATTGTCTTAAATGCATTACAACATGTGACATTGCACTAAAAGTTTTCGCCTCACCTTGAATCACTCTCTGTGTAATGGAGCCAGTGCATTGTTTTTAGTCACTCGGTTAGGTGCATGTAATGTATGTAGCATCAGTAAGCAAAGAACCCAGAGTACATGTAAGCCTGTGATTTTATAGTAATATTAACAACACTAAGATATATGTTCTTAACAGTGAGTGAGAGACAGACAGGCACATAGAGAGAGAGATAAACACACAGGGACATACTTCAAAGGCAAATCTGGTCAAACGAGACATAAAATCTGAGTTTGTTGTCATAATGTGGACTAAAACTTTATAACTTTCATCTCTTTTAATTTTAATCAATATGTTAAGATGCACTAAAAGTAAGAACTGTGCGAGCATGCAAAATAGGAGCAGAAGTAGTCCATTCGCCCCCCCCAAGCCTATTCCATAATTCAATAATCATGCCCCATCCATTTGTGTTTCATATTTCATGTTCCCAATGACTCCTGATAGGTTGGGAATCAAAGGCCATCTACCTCCCTAAAATCTATGTACCTCAGCCTTAAAAACAATGTTATCACATCTCCACTGCCTTCTGAGTTAGAGAGTTCTAAAGTTGTATATCCTGCTGAGAGAAAACAAAAACTCCTTAAATGGCAACCGCCCCCCAGTGTTAAAGCAGCACCCCCTAGTTCTGGAGTCATCTGAGACTAAACATCTTTTCTACTTCAACCTTGTCAGGTTTATTTAAGATCTCATACACTTCGAAGATATCACCCCTCATTCTTCTAAACTCAAATGGAAACAAGTCCAGCCTGTCTAACTAACCCTCATAAAACAATCCACTAATTCCGGCTATCAATCCAGTAAACTTCCTCTGAATTACCTACCATGTATTTACATCCTTCTTTCAAGAAGGAAACCAAAACCGATCACAATATTTGTCATGTGGTCTCACCAGTGACATATCAAACTGAAACATAACAAACTTGCAACATTTTTCACTGTAGTTTGTAACAAGATAGATGTGACAATAAATGAAATAAATCAAATCTTCTTCCTTTTATGTTCAATTTCTCTCATAACATTCCATTAAAATAAAACAAAGAGCTGCACAGGGCCTTGTCGCATCTATGAAGAGAAACGAGTGTTAATGTTTTGAACAAACACAGAAGTTGCTGGAAAAGCTCAGCAGGTCTGGCAGCATCTGTGAAGAGAAAATCAGAGTTAATATTTCGTGACCCTTCCTCAGAACTGATGGTAGCTAGGAAAATATTGGTTTATATGCAGAAGATAAGGAGGGGGATGGGGTAGGGAGTAAACGATAGGATAAAGGATAGAGCCCAAAGAGAGTGACAAGCAATTGAATAGACAAAGGAGTTGATAATGATCTGACTGGGAGGGTGAATAGATGTCAATGGGGACTAACAATAGGTAGTGTGTAATGGCAGGTTATGTGATAACAAGTGTGTTGGGTAGGGGGCTAGGACATGGGAGAGTTTAGGCCCTAAAATTATTGAACTCATTAATGTTTTGAGTCCAGTGACCCTTCTTCAGAAACAAAAACAAAGTTGCTGGAAAAGCTCAGCAGGTCTGGCAGCATCTGTGAAGAAAAAAACAGAGTTAATGTTTTGGGTCCGGTGACCCTTCTTCAGAGTTCTAACAGTCCATCAGTGGCCTTGATTATTTGATCAGAAAGACCCTTCATTTCTGAAGAAGGGTCTAGGCCCGAAACGTCAGCCTTCCTGCTCCTCTGATGCTGCTTGGCCTGCTGTGTTCATCCAGCTCTACACCGTGTTATCTCAGATTCTCCAACATCTGCAGTTCCTACTAGCCTTGATTATGTGTTTGTTTCTGCATACCAACCTTTTGTGGCTCATATAATGGAACATCTAGACCCCTCTGCATTTCAGAATTCTGCAGTTATTGTCTGTTTAGGGAATACTCTTTTTTTTAAAATTGTTTCTACCAAAGTGAAGAATTTCACTGTTCCCACATTATACTCCATCTGGTAGATAATTGCCCACTCATTCAACCTATGACTACCAGTCTACAAACTACTTGTATCATCTTCCCAACACACCTTTCTACCTAACTTCATGAGATTTGCTAATTTAACCACTAGACATTTGATCCCCTCATCAAAGTCATTGACATAAATTGTAAAAAGATGAGCACAGATTCCTGTACGAGTCCACACATTGCATTATGCCAGTCAGAGAAAACGTCCATTTATGCCTGCGTTAAGCCTCATATTTTAAGAGTTGGGACTTAGGAAAAGCTGTTAACCTCAAGATTAAATCTTGCTGACATTTAGTTGATAATTTTGGAAACTGATTTGCATTTATTTCCATGAAGGTTATGTAACTATCTATGCTTTATTCTATTTCAAAGAGCATGGTATTTTTAACAGGGCAGTAAAATTGATAGACTGCACCTGCCATTTAAACTCACTTTGTTTAAAACTAAATAAAACCATCACCATATCAGCAAGTGAAATCTGAGCACAGCACATACAGTATTAAATTACGTAGATAAAGTAATCTCAGATTATTACTACAAAGTAAGGCAGCAAGTGGAATCAGAGGACATGAATAGAAATTAGTGAAACAACAGTTTAAAACAGATCAGGAAAATCTTCTTTAATCAAAAATGAATGAAGGTTTGCTATAATATATCAGAGACAAAGGGTTGGGAATTTTAAAGCCTACTGTCAGTCATGGATTATTGATAAAAATTTTGTCTCGGAGGCAAGCAGCTTGTAGGTTGAAGACCCATCCCAAGGGTTTAGTACAGCGTCTAGGCTGATGCTTCTGTGCTACTGTGTCACGGGTATTACTATTTCGGGGAGACAATAAATTGAGGACCTGTTTGTCTTCATCCACCCTCTTCTCTTGTCCATTTGTGAGTCTTCTGACTTTTTTTATGTTCGTTTCACAATTCCCAGTTTTCTGACCCTAGCCGTTTCCTTTCACTGTGGACACCCAATGCATTCACGTGTCCAGCTCCTATTAGGATGGTCTGAAGGCTCTCTGCTTCTTCTTGAAAGGAGGCCTGAACTGTCCCCATGCACACCACCGCCCTCCTTTGCCTGGCTGAGCTGTTCCCACTTTGAACAACTTTTCCTCTCACTCATCTCACTTTCTCCAAGTCAAAACTGTACCTATGGTAAGATCAGCACGGATCCCAGTTATGCCTGGGAAATTCCTTATTCCAGTTTTACTCGGCCGTACTCAGCTACAGCTCTTTCTTTGGAATGTCAATGACATCATCTGTGCTGCTATCTTCTCTTGTTGGAATTGGGGAAAAATAATCATCAGTTTTGCTTTCAATTTCCAGCCTTTAACCTGGTCCATCTCTGACTCTTCCTTTCCATGACCACAAATATTCATTAGAATCCTGCCAACTCCTACGGTTACCTTTCCGCACACACATCTCTGTTAGGACTCTATTCTGTTCTCCCACTATCTCTATTTCCATTGTATCTGTTTTGATGATCTTATCTTTCATGGGGGTGCCACTGTTGTGTCCTTCAATTTCCCACTACTTTTAACAGGGTCCACAGCCATGTCTGACCCATTTCCCACACATCCGCCCTCATGCTTTCCCCTTCCTCCCAGAACAATAGCATTCTCCTGGTATTCACTTACCACCCCACCGGTCCCCACATTCAAAGGATCATCCTTTGCTATTCTGCCAACTCTAGCAGGATGTCACTGCCAAATATGTCTTCCCCTCCCCTCCCTGACCAGCATTCTGAAGGGCCCATTCCCTCTGTGACACCCTGGTCCACTCTGGTAGGCCTGGAGCTTGGACTCAGGGCAGTGTGTGGGGCATTGATTGCGGTGGTGGTGGTGCCCAGAGCCAGAAATTCTGGCTGCAGTAGGCCCAGAGCGGAGACTCTGACTCTGTCAGCTGACATGTCATGTCCAAATATTAATAACATATGCAATGAACATTAAGCTTTTAGTTTCATTTTAACATGTGATTTCTTTTTCAGCCCATGACTATGTCAAAAGGATATTAGAGGCAGTTCCATTCCAAATCCTGTCTTCAACTTGAGAAATGTTTCAATGACAAAAACAGGAATTACTGGAAAAACTTAGATTCTGCCAGACCTGCTGAGTTTTTCCAGCAACTTCTGTTTTCGTTTCTGATTTTGAGCATCCATAGTTCTTTAGAGGTTTTTTTTAAGTCTTTCATTGAAGTGTTGGCTATCTCCATGATGGTAAACTTGAGGGACGTACTCAGGACTATAACCTTCATCCCTACTGAATCTGTGATGATCCCAGTTGATATTATTACTGAACAAGTCTGTTCTCATACTGAAATCCAGCTTGATAGATCATGTTTTGTTTTTAACAATATTATTTTACTGTAACACAAGTGCACAATGCTGGAGATTTGGTTTCGACAATAAAATAGAAGCTTATTGTCCAAAGGAAATTAAGATAAAATAGAATAAACCAAACTATTTACACTACACAATTTTAAAGATTTCAAAATATGCAGTAAAATAAAATCACATTCATCCTAACACCATCCCTTTAGAAGGCTCAAACAACAAAGAAAGTTCTCTTCTCTATCACACATACATATGTTTAACTGAGCTGATGCTACAGTTACCAGTCTGATAACCACTGAGTCTTCATACTTTTGAGCTTAGACTTTCTCAGCTTTAAACAACCCCCTGTTTTGACAGACAATTAAATCCAACAACACCCAACTTGGGACAGAGTCTTTGATAAAGTCTGGTGGCTAGGGTTCAGCTCTACTTGTGTCAGAAGAACACAAACCCTACAGCTGAACAGAGGCCTATGTTGTCTTGATTGAATTTTGTGATCCTGTGAAAAAGGTTCTCAGATCTTCGCAATTAGACAAGTTGGTGGTAAGTTAAAATTGACTCAGTTTTTGTTTCTTTATTTGCTTTGATGACACAATCTACATTTTATTTTGTTAGAGAAATATGCACCTGGACAACAAAAGCCAGATCAAGATAGAACTAGCACGGAAGGCAGATCCCCCTCAAATGACTGTGAATGACCACCTCAAAGTGTCAGCTGAGAACAGAGATTGTGGGGATCTGAAGCTTCTGGAAGGCTTTTGTGAGCTTCTGCCTAGTCAGGATGGAGAACAGGGTTGCTACCAGAATGGAGCTGTAGCATGTGAGCAGTACACCCTCCACTGTGAAGAATTCAGCCCAGTCATTCAACAGGAGTGGTGAGTTTGATGCTTTGGCTATTAACATGATAAAGTAAATGTATAGGAGTCATCAATATAATTATTTCTGTTGTGCCAACATTTGATACCTTATATGAAATGTACATAATTTGTGGAAAGGGACAATTCTTTATTCTCACTCCTCCTTTTTATGCCATTAAAAGGAATTATAGTCAGATCATTGATTTTGATGTGAAGTAATAAACTGTGATAAACACTCAAACCTCCCACAACTATACCTGATTGCTGCTTGAATATCCTGGTTTCTGAGCAATGTTTACTGACAGCTGTTAACTCGCTCTAATTATAAATAGCTCTTATAGAACCATAGAGTAATATAGCATGGACACAGGCCCTTCAGCCCAAACTGGTCTATACTGACCATGGTGCCCACTCAGCTAGTTCCAGCTGACTGCATTTGGTCCATATCTGTCTTAACCCTTTCCATCCATGTACCTATCCAAATGCTTTTTAAATGTTGTTATTGTACTTGCCTCAACCACTTTCTCCGGCAGCCCATTCCATACACACACAACTCTCTGCGTGACAAAGTTGCCCCTGAGGTCCTTCTTAAATCTTTCCCCTCTCACCTTAAACCTATGCCCTCTAATTTTCAATTCCCCATCCTTGGGAAAAAGATTATATGCTTTCATCCTATCTATGCCCCTCATGATTTTATGCACCTCAATAAGGTCACCCCTCATTCTCCTACGTTCCAAAAAATAAAGTCCTATCCTGGTCAACCTCTCCCTATAACTCAGGCCTACCAGTCCTGGCAACATCCTCATAAATCTTCTTTACACACTTTCTAGTTTAACTATGCCTTTCCAATACACGGCGACTAAAACTGTACACAATATTCCAAGTGCGGCCTCACCAACGACTTACACAACTATAATATAACGTCCCAACTCCAATACTCAATGCCTCGACCGATGAAGGCCAGCATACTAAATGCCTTCTTCACTACCCTGTCTACCTGTGACGCCGCTTTCAATGAACTATGTACTTGCACTCCTAGGTCCCTCTGTTCCACAACACTCCTCAGGACCTTACCATTTACTGTATAAGTCCTACCTTGGTTTGACTTTCCAAAGTGCAACACCTCACACTTATCTGTATTGAATTGCATTCGCCAATCCTCAGCCCACTTCCCAATCTGTTCAAGATCCCTGTGTAATTTTTGATAGCCTCCTTTACTGTCAACAATATCTCCTAATTTTGTATCATCTGCAAAATTACTAATCATGCCTTGTGCATCCACATCCAGCTCATTTATGAAAATAATGAATAACAAAAGTCCCAGCACCGACCCGTGTGACACACCATTAGTCACAGGCCTCTAGTTCAAGAAACTACCTTCAACCATCATCTTCTGCTTCCTGCCGTTTTGAATCCAATTAGCTAACTCTCCCTGGATCCCATGCAACCAAACCTTCATAACTAGCTTGCCATGTCAGCCCTTGTCAAAGGCCTAACTAAAGTCCATATAGACAACTTCAAGGTTTTGTGATGTTTCATTTTCCAACTAGATGATTCCTTATGTGAAACAAAAAAACCCTAGAAATTCCCTGAGAAAGCGTTTGATCTAAATGGGTCTCAGTTCACCCCATGGCCAAGTAAGTGTCAGAATTGATGGGAAGTTTACACATGCCTTACCCTGTACACAAGAAATACAGCTCTTGCCACTAAGACTTCTGCTATACTGGCACCACTCCTGTTCCATTCCCAAATTGCTGACCTTGATTGATAGGTAGACTTGGTAAACCTTGACCACTGGTTGCCTAGTATGACCTAGTGCATTTACCTTGAAGTATTGATGGCACCGTTGTTTGGAATGGTTGAGTCATTTAAATAGATAATGATGGAGGTGAACTTATACATTCAACTACCTGTGCTCAAACTGAGACCTAACCATCCTTATACTCATTTCAACAACACATCTACACCCAAACTTACACAGAATGTGCTCATATGGTGCAGTAACATCGTGGTTATATTATTGGGTTAATAATCCTGAGGTAGTAATGAACGTTTGTTTCTGACACTGATACTATGAAGCTACTCTGCCTCACTAATGTCTTTTAGGGAAGAAAACCTGCCGACTTTATATGGTCTGACTTGTATGTCGCTCCAGACCCACATCAATGTTGTTGACTTCTGAAATGACCCAAGAAGCTGTTCATTTGTATTCAAGAAAGTAACCCCTGTGGCTATCACCAAGCTCTTTCCCATTGCAAAACTCAGCCTGCACCCACCCTCCCCAGCAATAAGGCACCCCAGCAATAAGCCACATTCTCCCAAGGTAGCCAGGTAAATCATGGACTTTCCCAACTCTTGCTACCTGCCTTGAGGATGAAAATGCAGGCAGAGACACAGAAGTCAGCTGCTGCCATGAAAACTATTGTTTTTAAAATTTATATGTTAGCCACTGAACAGAATGCTGGTAAGAAAGAGTTCTATGTTTGAAGAGATTGGTGTTGTGGAAGTTGAAGTACAAGGAGTCACCAGACTGGAAGCTAGTTTGGGGACACACGGAACACCGGGTGAAACAATTTTCACAGAAACTTTGGAAGTTTCACCTTGATGTGGTACAGTGTAAGGAGCTTATTGAAAAGCTGGGAGCACCATGAAACTTTAAGGTTATGTATTTACTGGGAACTTGGTGTGAAATTAAAAACTTATCACAAAGTTAGTTGATAGTTCCTCGGGAATTACCTTTTCTCTGCTTTAAGTATTAGTTGCCTGTTCAGTAATAGCAAATCTATAATTATTTTAGTTTGTTATAAAAAAAGACTTAAAATGTGAAATATTGTTTTGCAATGTTTTCAGTTGCTGGTAAATTAATTTCTTTTTGTTTCAGAAATTATTGGGATCAAAATATAAAAAGTTGAAGTCACATGGTCTTACCAGACCATGGGGCTGCTCTCTCATTAAAGAGAGATGATTTAACCCGAAGGTCACAATGCCTCCGGTGAGGGGAATGATTGAGAGGGAGGCTCCTTCAGAGCAACTTCAGTTGGTGCAGGAATTGAACCCACGATGTTGGTATCACTCTGCATCACACACCAGCCATCCCACCAACTGAGCAAATGGAAAACAGTACATATTAAACACTGTTGCTGATCAATATCAAAAACTACATCTTAAAAGAATTAAAATATGTACTCATAATATTACTTGATGGAGATTTGATGAGTTTTAGAATAAGTACTCATAATATTACTTGATGGAGATTTGATGAGTATTGGCACTCTCATGTACATTTTGCTGCCTCAGTTACTTTATGCTTATTGACAAGGTCAATGGTATAGTGCCATGCTAGTGGTTAAAAATGGACCATCAATTTGATCTCTGTCATCTGATTTTTGTTTTTATACTTGACTCCTGTCATAAACTAAAAGGTTTTAAGAAAAGAAAATAAAAGCACTGAAAACAATGATCACCTGAGCACAGGTTGAGGCATTTGAACAAAATATTAATGAACAAGAACCAGTCCGAAATGTCTGAAACAGTCATTTAGCTCTGGAACGCCTATTTGATTCACAACATTCCTGGAAGTTTCACAGACTGGGATGAAAGTTATCTGCAGAATTTGCAGTGTGGGAAAAAAAACAATGAATTCTGACATGGAAATACACAAAGCAACAGTATTTCAGGTAACAGTTTGTGGGCAGAGAGAGTGAGAGAGAGAAGGAAATAGATTCATAACAGCAGACCTGGAAGGTTTTCTCTCACTCTGCTCTCTCGTGTGCGCTCTCTCACTCTCGTGCTCTCTCTCTCACTTTCAACAACTGGTGAGAAGCCGATTGGAGAAATATTCATTCACTGAGAATGTATAACAGTCTGTAAATTTCACTACTACTAAGGATACAAGCCATCATTTAAATAACTGTGGTTTCAGGTTAAAATCTGACACTTCAAAAATTCTAAGAACTATTTTGTAAAACTTTCCTATTCTTTATCTTTCTTTTTAACTGGGCAAATTCCCTTTTTTAAATTTTGTATGTTTAATACTGCAATTAATCATTTTTCTTTAATTCATGAACAATAAAATTTGTCTTGCTTTTCCTTTCAAAAGATAACTTGTAATTGGATCCTTAATATCCGCTCGTACTATGTTTAATTTGTGTGATATTAGCTGCGTGCTGTAAAGAATTAAAAAGCTTTGTTGCAGCTGACCGAGGTGTGGGTTAAAAAGAGGGGAGCCTATTAATTTTTTCTCATGCCTAATAACTGTTATAACTCATGATACAGTGCATCATTGGAATAAGAAAACAGATGTATTCAGTCCCTTGAGTTTATAGTGCTATTCAATTTGAACATGTGTTATCAGCTCCTCAACTTCATTTACCAGCCATTTGCTTCATTTGATTCAGTGTCTGGTGATCTCCGTCCTGAGAAATTCAAGTGCCCTTATTTCTGAAAAATTTTAAACTTCCCTTTGGGACATGTATATAAATTAGGGGAGCTTTTCCTATTTGTTAAGCATCCTGCTGTGATATTGCCTTTAATTGGAATGTTCAGCTCTCCTTTGGGAATGAGAACCTGTGCTTATCTTCTGCTCATTCTAGGTCACCTATTCTCACATGTACATTATCTCTGAGCACTGTCACAGTCACTGTCTCCTGCCCATGCTCAGATGGAGGCATTAACTCAAAGTTGCTCTTACAAGTTTTTCACTTCTGTTCAATTCAGCTGTTAGAACGTTTAACTTTCCAAACGTGAGTCTTAACAATGTGGCTCCATTTTTTTGCAAAACTGCTTGAAAGTTGAGATAGTAGGAACTGCAGATGCTGGAGAATCTGAGATAACAAGGTGTAGAGCTGGATGAACACAGCAGGCCAAGCAGCATCAGAGGAGCAGGAAGGCTGACGTTTCGGGCCTAGACCCTTCTTCAGAAAATTTCTGAATTTCT
>NC_063337.1:15328315-15351680 GCF_021869965.1 Rhincodon typus
CATGGTCTTATTTGAAAGCAAATCATATATCCTTGAAAATTGAGAGTTTTCTTGGAAGCAATCTTTTCTATTTTTCTCTTTTTATTTTCATTCCTTTCTTCCCTCATCTCTCTTTTATCTGTCCCCAAACTCTTTCTCATTCTCTTTACCCCTCTCTCCATCTTCCTCGACACTCTCATCCTCTTCTCCTCCTCCATGAACAGTCTCTCTTCTCCTCTCTCATCTTCCTCTCTCACCCTCTCTCTCACACACACTCTTCTCCCTCTCTTCCTCCTTTTCATTTCATTTCTTCCTCTGTCTACCTTTTTCTTCTCCCTCTTTTACACAGACACATTCACGTTTCTCCCTTTCTCTTCATCTCTCTCCCTGGTTTTCTCCTACACTTTTTTTTTCTGTACACCTTCCTCTCTCATTCTCTATTAGATCACACATTGTTTTGTTTTATGTATCAAGCCAGATCTCAGTCTGGGATCTGACTTGTACAGTACTAAATCTTGGGTTCATAGCAGCTTGCATTTGGCATCACAGGGAGTCCAGATGGGTCAAGATGGAAGGTTTCCATCCCTAAAGGACATTAGTGAACCGTAATAATATGATCATTTCATTGTCCCCTTTACTGAGGCAATTTTTCAATTCTAGATTCTTTAACTTGATTTTAAATTCCACCAGTGAGATTTGAACCTGTGATCCCAGAGCATCACTGGTCCAGTGATAGTAATACGATGCCCCTGTTTCTGTGAGATTTTAAAGGACAAGTCCCATGGTCACATGTAAGGTCACATGCCCAAGAATGAATTGAAAATGTTACAGGAAGAATCAGACTAGCTGCTACAGAGAAACGAGTGGATAAAGGTAAAGCCACCATAGTTCCAGAGAGAGATACGACTAATGGTGATGGGGTTAATCTGAAGGTCACCACACATTGGGTGTGGTTGAGAAGACAGGGCCTTCTTGGTGACCTTAGCCTGCAATTTGGTGTCACTCTATATTGCAAACCAGCCAGTCAGCCAACTGAGCTAACTGATCCCTGAAGAGAGCATAGCACACAAGGGAATTGATATCCTTATCCAATAAGGTGTTGCTTCATTTAGGGCATAAAAATCTGCTCTGGGAACAAAATAAGTACTTGAGTAGGAAAGTTTTGCACGCTGTACAACTCCATGATTTAACCCAAAACTAACCACACCTTGCCTCAGGAAAGAGAAGATGTTGTGCAGGTGAGTCTTCCATGGTAACCTCAGTTGGTGTAACTATTGGCATCACTCTGCATTGCAGTCCAACCAACTTAAGATAGCAGAATTATAATCTGGGATGGGTGTGAAAGCCAGCAACATTGGGCACTATTGCAAAGAGTCTTATAACAGAGAGACTTATTGAAAAGCATCTCATCCAGAAGTTGAGTCATAGAACCCCTAAAGTGCATTTAGAGGCCACTCAGCCCATCAAGTCTGCACTGACCCTCCAAAGTGCATCCCACCCAGACCCACTCCATCCCCATAACCCCACATTTACTGTGGCTAATCCACCTAGCCTGCACACTATGGTTAATTTAGCAAGGCCAATCCACATAACCTGCACATCTTGGATTGTGGGAGGAAACCAGAGCAACCAAAGAAAACCCATGGAGACATGGGGAGAATGTGCAAACTTCACACAGGCAGTCACCCGAGGCAGGAGTCAAACCTGTGTCCCTGGCACTGTGAGGCAGCAGTGCTAACCATTGAACCATTGTGCTGCCCTTGAGTGGTGACGTTTATCAATAAATATTATGAGTGATGCAGTTGAATTCCTGCACGTGTTCATCAGAGGACTTTAACAGGGCTGACAGCCTCTCAAGTGGCAGGCTGAGGGGCGAATCAGCATGAGGCACTGTCTGGTATGGAGACCTGTCCATTCTGCATGTAGGCATCACTATTCCAAACATCGTGAACAGAGGAGGCCACAGAGGATGTGGGCAGGAGTGCACCCACCCACATTTCCAAAACCATTTATTTCCCAAGTTGTGCTGAAACCAGTGCCTTCACTGAGCCAGGCATTGATTGTTCAATGCATCCCCCTCTGTTTAAATACTCACCGTAGCTTGCAGTCTCAGTAGTTACCTTGAAATGTTTTCAGAATCGTCCAAATTTGTAGATGTTGTCATTTTCCAGCAAGGTAGTATCTCCATTCTTAGTGGGAACAACTCCAAGTTATTACGACGAGTGCCACAAGCTCCATTAGCATTCTCTGCACATATTGTGCAAGAGAGTTGAAGACAATTACAGTTGTATGGCAGAACCTGTGAAGTATTTATTGAGTGAGTGCTACCTTCAAAGGTGGATTCAATCAGGGCCATTCATCATTTATTAAAAAAAAGTCTGACTTGCACAGTAAATCCTGGCTTGATGTCAATCTTTTTCATGCAATACGACTGCACATGAAGTCATGCATTTACAAACTGTTATTTTTGTACTTGACGAGAACCCTCCTCCTCCAGTGTGGACGGTACAGATGAAAAGAACAGGGACGTAGGAATGTGCAGCATCAGGATGTGCTATTCTGGTCTAAGTTGCCAGAAACAGCGTAGGGGAGGGAGGTGCTGTAAATTGAGAAGATGAAGATTAGAAGAGAAAGGAAACATTAAGAAAGGTAAGGAGTTCACAATTTTGAAGAACTTAAAGAGAAAGTTAGGAAAGAATACAGTGTGAAAACTTTCTTGATTGAGGGTGGAGGACACAGATTGAATGGTTATGTCTGGATCTGAGGAAGAACAAGAGAAACGTTTGGGAGAGCTCATGATATAATAATAGAATAATAGATAACCCAGGATCTGCCATCAGGAAGGTTCTGAGGAAGGGTCACCAGACCCAAAATGTTAACTCTGAATTTTTTCTTCACAGATGCTGCCACGCCTGCTGAGGTTTTCCAGCAACTTTTGTTTTTGTTCTGGAATACTAGTGGTTCCTGGAGTGAGTTCCAAAGGGCAGAAATATGAAAGTAATAAATGACGCATGATACAGGCAAGAGCAAGCGAGTTCTCACAGTGTTCTAGCCCATACTTAGCCCTCAGTGAGTGTCAGCACTGAGTCAGAAGGTTCTGTGTTCAGTTTCCACTCCAGGGCTTAACACCAGAAATCTGCTCTGATACTGAAGGTGTTGTACTGAGGGAATGCTGTCCTTTGGAGGAAATAGTAAACTGAGGGCCTGTCTGCCCCTTCAAGTTGATGTACAAGATTCCATGGCACTATCCAAAAGGGCAGGGATGTAATCCCAGGTGTCCTTGCCAATATTTACTCATAAATTATCACAAAACAGATCATTTGTTCACTATTATCACACTGCTGTTTGTGGGTGTTCGCTGTATGCAAATTGGTTGTTGCATTTCTTGGATTTGTAACACGGTGCCTCAGTGGTTAGCACTGCTCCCACACAGCGCCAGGGACCTGGGTTCAATTCCACTCTCGGACAACTGTCTGTGTGGAATTTGCACATTCTCCCCGTGTCTGCCACATGCATATGTTTCCTCCACAAGCTGTGGTTTTCTCCCACTGTCCAAAGATGTGAAGGTTAGGTGGATTGGCCATCGAAAATACAGGGGTATGGGGATGGGTCTGGGTGAGTGCTGTTTGAAGGGGTGGTGTGGACTTGAATTGCCTGCTTCAACATTGCAGGGATTCTGTGATTCAACAGTGACTGCAGCCCATGCCTGTAATGTGTGTCTGAGTTTGTAACAGTTATATAAATAAAAATTTGTCGGTTCTTTCTTCCTTATCCTTATTAATGCTAGAGATAAACTTGCTGTGTAAATAATGATAATCCAACAGAGACTCTGAAAATGGACTAAATTAAAATAGGAAAATAACCCTCCACCTCCACCCTCTGTCTTCTACTGTTAAGCCAAGTTTGTATCCAATTAGCAAGCTCTCCCTGAATCCCATGTCATCTCACTTTACTAATCAGTCTACCACGTGGAACGTTGTCAAAGGCTTTACTAAAGTCCATGTAAACAGTATCTATCGCTCTGATCTAACAACAACAGGCCTATTCTAAGGTTAGAGAAAGAAGACATCTTACAGGCTGAGGCTTCTATCCCACATGATCTGATGTCACTAAGATGTTGTTTTCTTAGCACATACTGAGTCACTATCCTTAGGTTCTGTGTACTCTACACTGCCTAGCATCACAGTTCCAGGAACCTGATTTTATCCCAACAGAGGTCTATGGGTTTGGAAGCTAATGCCTGGTCAAGAAACTCACTGAATTCTTTCAGTCGGTGACAAAAGGGACCATCCATCAAGAATACAAGGACAGCTCCATCATCCACCTTTGGAAGCAGGAAGGGACTTGCCAATCTTATGACAATTCTGAAGGAATCTCACTTCTCCCCATTGTTGGCAAAACCTTTGCTAGAATCCTTCTGAACCTTTGAGTGCAACATCTCAACTAGGATCTGCTGCCAGAGAATCGATGCAGCTTCCTAAACAGTCAAGGAACCACTGATACGGAATCACTGATACACTGATTTGGTGTCAGACAGCCCCAGGAGAAATCCAAGAACAGAACATTGGAAACTCTTTTCATATTGCGACCTTAACACTTAAGTCTCTGCGTCATTCTGGAGGTCAAAGAAAAGGGTACCGAAGCCTTCACTGAGGAGTTTTGTTAATAAAATAAATTGTGGCTTTCTTCAAAACTCAAGTGCGTCATATCAGATAGACATTAAGCAAAGAGAGGGATCTTGAGCCATCAACCTGTCCAGAACTCAAACGTCTGCAGCATCTGGTCCGATATGCAACGGAAAGTTTTGGGTGAAGCTCAGCCTCACGATTAGCCCTGAGAATGATTGCGGTCACCTTTGCCTGGAAGGACATGATGACACAGCTGTCAGACTGTTTGTCAGGTAGAGTTTGCTTACTGCAGATCCTGACATTCCTGCAGATGAATTCCATGTTCAACAATGACTGAAATGTTCAAATACTTTAAATATTTTAAAGAAGATTGCCTTTCAGCAGCCGCCCAGCTCTGTACAGCCCTGCAGCTGCAGATTAAAATTCCAGACAGCGCTTGGTCATGGAAATCCTGGCCAGTGTTCAGTGAGGTGTGTGACTTCAAAATGAATTAATTACTACCTGAGAGGAAGATGACCAAATTCATACTGACACTGAAATGTTAAGGATGGTTTTGAAGACCATCATTTTCAACAGTAATTAATCTAATTACTCATTGCTACCTCCTCCATTATGCTGTGCTTTTAATGTGGTGCTAATAAATTCAGTGGTTTGTAAGCTTTTGTTCCAATTCATGTACCCGTAAAGATTCCGTGTGTGCAATTAGTTTTAAAATGAGTTTACATTCACAATTCTGAGAATGGTTTCTGAAACATTCAAAGCAGCAGATTGGCTGGCTTGTGTTCATTTCCCCTCCCCACTCCACCTAGAGGTGCATGGTCGCTCAGTGGTTAGCACTGCTACCTCACAGCACTAGAGACTCATGTTCAATTCCACCCTTTGGTGACTGTCTATGGAGTTTGCACATTTTTCCCAGGTCTGCATTGGTTTCCTCCCATAACCTAAAGCTCAGGTGGATTGGCCATGCTAAATTGCCTGATGATGTGCAGGCTTAGGTAGATTAGCCATGGGAAATGCAGGGTTACAGGGCTGGGGTAGTTGTGTGGGTCTGCGAGGGATGTGCTTTGGAGGGTCAGTGTAAACATGATGGGTCGAATGGCGTGCTTCACACCGTAGGGATTCAATGAAATCTTCTTCCCAATAGGTTGCAAAGATGTGGCTGCTTCTTTGTGAAGGGTAGACCATTCGCTGAGGTCACAGAGGCACTACTCTTCTCTCTTGGAGTGTGTCCACTGCTTGACCTCCTGCCTGTAAAAGATGAGAAGCTAGCAGAGCGAAACTGGGAAGCTGCAGAAGTCACTTTGGAGGTTGAATTGTTGTCTAATTAATGGCAGTGATGACTGTGGATATGCACGCTCGTCTCTGTGGTACACTGTGATGTAACTGTGTCCTCCCTGTTCATGTGAGCAGGACTGTGCTAGAAGGTTGGAAATCCAGCTGTTTAGGGCAGAGATAGCAGCTGCTGAAACTCCATGCGTAGACTGTTGATGAGTACTGTTTGAAGACATACCTTGAGGTCTGGGCTGAAGTCTGCTGTCTGAGATGAACCCATACGAAAACAGTTGATGTCTAGTATTGGATGAAGTAAAGGCTATTTGTTGGCATTGAACAATATACACTGAGGCAACAGCAGGATGAGACTGGGTTCCTTCACAGTTGGAAAGTGTGCAGTTTCTGATTCTTTTCTGTGACTGGCAGTAGGCCAGGACATTTTCTGTAGGATTTTGAAACCTGTCGTTAGACTGAAACTGGGAATCAGTCACTCAAGAGATTTTAATGTTAGAAAGATAGAAACTAGGAGCAGGAATGGGCTATTCAGCCCTTTGAGCCTATTCTGCCACTCAATATGATCATGGCTGATCACCTATCTCAATGCCATATTCTCACTTTCTCTCCATTAATGCCTTTTAATATTGTAAAATTTTTCAATCTCTTTCTTGAATATACTCAGCAACGTGGTCTAGACCACCTTGTGTGTTAGGGAATTACACAGGTTGACCACCCTCTAAGTGAAGAGGTGTTTCTTCATCTCAGTCCTCAGTGGCCTACCTCCCATCTTGAGACTGTGAGCCTGGCTCTAGATTCTCCAATCAGGGGAAACATCCTGTATTGGTAATAGGTTCTGGCCTTGTGGCTGCAGAACCCTCTCGGAACCTTTGCTGAGGAAGGCTGAGCACAATTAGGGGGAGGTGATAGCCTAATGGTATTATTGCTGCACTGTTAATCTAGAGATCCATGGATTGTTCTGGGGACCTGGGTTTGAATCCCGCCATGGCTGATGGTAGAATTTTAATTCAATAAAATTTGGAATTAAGAGTCTAATACACCACAAATCCATTACCAATTGTCAGGGAAAAAAAAACATCTGGTTCGCTAACATCCTTTAGGGAAAGAAGCTGCCATCCTTACCTGGTCTGACCTACATGTGAGTCCAAACCCACAACAATGTGGTTGACTCTTGACTGGCCTCTGGGCAATTTGGAACAGGCAATAAATGCTGGCCTAGTCAGCGACACCCTCTTCTATGAATGAATAATAAGAAAAAAATTGAGTCTGATCAGGTACTTAACTGGCCAGCATCGGGCATTCCCTGGGATTTCAGAGCTCTGGATGGCAGTCCCACCTATCCAGATAGCCAGGGATTTCTTATTGACTGTCAGCACAATTGGGAATGGTTGGCTTTCAGTGAGTAGCCTTCCCAAAGCTGGATTCCTGTTCAGGCATCCAGAGAGTGCTGAGTCTGTGGCATTCACTATCGCAAAGTGTTTGATGCCAAACATTGTGTTTTCAGGAAGGAGGTAGATTCAGCTCTTGTGGCTAAAGGGATCAAGGGATATCAAGGCAGGAGGGTGGGTTTAAGGTTTTGAGCCTGATGATCAGCCATGATCACATTGAATGCAGGAGAAGGTTCATTGGGCCAAATGGTTTACTCCTGCTCCTATCGTCTATGTTTCTGTACATTGAGTGCCTTCAAACAAGGACCTCCTTAACATTGTCAAATTCACCTTAATTTTATTCTTTTGTGGGTTGTAGGCAATGGAGGCATCGCCAGGATTTGTTTTCCATCCCTAATTACTCTTGAACTGAGTAATTTGCTCAGATATATTTGAGGGCAGTTAAGAGTCAGCACAACATGATGGAATTGGAGTTACAAGTAAAACTGCAGATTTCGTTCCCTAAATCATGTTAGTGAATCAAGGCTGGTGTTTGTGAAAATTAATAGCATTTTCATGGTCACAGATTAGCTATTAACTCCAGATTTATTAATTGGATTTAAATTCCACTGAGTGCCGTGGTGAGATTTTGGGGAGATGGTAATGTATCGATGGTTAACCAGATAAAAATCATAGTTATCTCTGAATTTCTGAAGAAATTTCTCAGCATTTCTGGAGAAGGGTCTAGACCTGAAATGTCAGCTTTCCTGCTCCTCTGATGCTGTTTGGCCTGCTGTGTTCATCCAGCTCTACACCTTGTTATCTCATAATTAGCTCTCTACCTGGCAAGGGAAACTTTCAATCCAGAAGGCATTTGACAAGGTGCCACATAAAAGACTGATCCAGAAGCTTAGATCCCAGGAGTTGGGATAGAGTTTTGGCTTGGATTGAGGATTGGCAGATTGACAAAGCTGAGGGTGGGTCTTTCTCTTGATGGCAAGCTGTAATTAGTGGGGTGTCGAGGGGTTTGGTTCTTAGACCTCATCTATTTACAATCTATATAAAGATCTGCAAGCAGGGACAGAGTGTCACATAGCAGGCTGTATTGAGGAGATAAAGAGTTTACAAATGATATTGATAGGCAAAGAGGCTAAGACCAGAATCGTTTTTAATGTGGATAAGTGTGAGGCGTCCATTTTAGCCAGAAAAATTAATATTATCATTTAATAAATTATTATTTAAACAGGAAGCAGATTCAAAGTGCATCTGTGCAGAGGGATCTTGGCGTCTTCGTGCATGAATCCTGGCATTTATTACTAAAGGACTAGATTATAAAAGTATTGTTGTTACAATTATATAAGGCATTGGTGAGACCACACCTGGAGTATTGTGTCTGGTCTCCTTACTTGAGGAAGGATGTGGTGGCACTGGAGGCAGTTCAGAGGAGGTTCACCAGGTTGATTCCAGGAGTGAAAGAACTGTTGTACGAGGAGCAGTTGAATAGCTTGGAATTGAACTCTGGAGTTCAGGAGAATGAGCGGGGTGGGGGGAGGGATCTGACAGAGGTATATAAAATACTAAAGGGGATCGATAATGTGGATGTTGAACAGATGTTCCCCTTGTGGGACAGTCTCGAACATGAGGACATAGGTATAGCGTGAGAGGAGGTAGGTAGGTTGAAAAGTGAGATGAGGAAAAGTGAGAGAGTCGTTAACCTGTGGAACTCACTGCCCCAGTGTGCAGTGGAGGCAGAATCAAACAGATTCAAGAAAACAATAGACAGATTTCTGATGAAAAGCAGGATAAAGTGCTATGGGGAGTAGGCAGGAGAATGCAATTGAGACCAGGATAAGTTTAGCCGTGACTGCGTTAAATGGTGGAGTATGCTGAAAAAGCTGAATTGCCTACTCCCACTCTTAATTACTATGTTCAATTCACAAAAAGAAGGCACAGCCTTGAAAGTTGCTTTTTAAAGTCCCTTATGCAGCAATGCTGATATTCACATTTTTCTTGTAGTTTAATGAAAATGTATATTGGATTAAGATGGTGATGAAAAGCATGATTGAACAGGGACATCTGCAGTTGTGTGCATTAGACTGTGACAGAGACAGTGAGAGACCTAGTTACAAAGAGCAGCATTATGTGAAACAGTGTAAATAAAAGAATTTGCAGAAACCTGCCAGAGTCAGCCAACCGTCATTCTGAGGTAAAAGGGAACCATTTCAGGCCACAAACTATCAGAAGAGACATGGATAGCCCTCTGTCCAATGTGCAGAATAGAACCTCTGGTCACAAGTATCATGGCAATGTAAACAACATTATCTTCAATCTACGGGAGAATATTATTTTGTTATAAAAAATCTGGTGAAAGAAAACCACAATTCCCAATGATGAATGGACCCTAGTATCAGTCTGGCATTTAAACAATTTTCTCTGATTAACTTTCCTATTCCTTGATTATGGAGTCTGAATCTTGCCTTCTGCCCTGTTCCTGGGGCTTGCACTGACATCACCAACTTGTATTTCTGTAGCATCATTAACATAATTAAAATTCTGCATGTGATACAGTATTGTGTTATAAAACAAAATCAAACATTGAAGCACATAAGGAGATTTTTGGCTAGATGACCCAAAGCTTGGTCAAAGAGTTAGTTTATAAGAAATGTTTTAAAGGAGGCAGTAAAGGTTGAGGGATGAGGGGTTGTAGGGTGGGAGGATTGAAGGCATGGCTACCAATGGAGGGGTGATCTAAATTGGAGATGGTCAGGAGAACAGAATTGGAGGAATACCAATGTCTTGTGTTGTGTAGTTAGAGGACATTCCAGAAGTAGGGAGAAGATAAGGACATGATAAGATTTGAAAACAGGGATTTGAATTAGGTGAATTCCTTGAGAATCTAGACATTAAACTTCTTGTTGCCTTCAGGCTCCTCCTCTTCTTATGACCTACATTTACTTTATTTTGTTCACTTGAGAATGGGATAGTTCATTGTGTTAAGATTCAGGTGTTTAACAGTAGAGCAAGGAGGTGGTAGGGGGTTGATTGGATAGTTCAAAGGTAGAGGATGGGAATGAAGTTGTTTATGGAATGGGAAGTGAGACATGATGGGAATGAGGAAGGGTCAGGTTGTAAGCATTAGTAAGTGTGGGGTTGGGGTGCAGTCAGCATGTAGTGAGCAGAGGATAGGATATGATTAGAATCACTGAAGGCCATACTTTCTATGTAATCTGAGCTCCAAATGATGGCAACTTGTCCTAACACATGATGCTGCACCACTACCTTTCACCTGAAAAGAGAAAGAGAAGGAAAAACACAAATATTTATAAAGGAAACAAAGCTGAAGAAAAAAGAAAGGAAAAGGTTAGAAGAAGGAGATAGAGAGGGAAACGGAAGCATGCGGGCTGCAGAGGCACACCATATAAGCACCACATTCTTATATGTGCAGCAACATGATAGATGAATAAATATCTTATTGGAATTTTTTATGTCTGCTTATTTGCTGTCCACAGGCTTTTCTTCCTTTTCATTCTGTTTCTGGGTTACACCTTTTGCATCAAATTATTGCTGTTATGAGAACCAGGTCTCAGTTTTCATTCACAGGTCCTATATCATTTTTTTTAAAAACATTGTTCCATTGTAGACTGTTGGGTTCAAGTCATAGCATATTATATTTTCTCACAGAGTACTCAGAATGTATTCTCAGGCCTGCCACCCACAGAAGTAGAGCATAAGCACTCAGTCTTTTCCTAGGGTGGGGGGATTTCAAAACTAGGAGGCATATTTAAAAGGGACCTGAAGAGCAACTTTTTCACACAGAGAGTGGTTTGTATGTAAAATGAACAGCCAGAGGAAGTGGTAGATGCAGGTACAGTTACAAAATTTAAAAGGCATTAGGACAGGTACATGAATAGGAAAGATTTAGAGGGATATGGGCTAAATGCAGGCAAGTGGGACGAGTTTAGTTTGGGAAACTTGGTGAGCATGGATAATTTGGACTGAAGAGCCAGTTTCCACGCTGTATGACAATGACTCTATGACTAGTATTTCTAGTGGATTTAACCTAACTGACTCCAATCATGGGGGAAAGGTTCTGTTCATTTCTCGCTGCCTCAAAGATAAATCAAGAAAACGTCCAGAGTATTTAGTTAACATTTGAATTTTGCACTTTTCAGACTTGATTAATTGGCTTTAAACTGTTACAATGGTGAAAAAGGATGATTTTACAAAATAAAGCTCTTGAAATGATACCATACAGTCTGGAATCAATCACTAAAATAATTGAGGTTAATTGCATGGCAGAGTGATGCTGCAACTATTTGTGTGGATGGTGTCAATAATGTAATTTTGATTATAATCTTTAAAACTAGTCACAACGGATGATTAGATGTTACCTAATAGGGACTGAGGCACTTAGGCTTCTGTCATTATTGACTGCATATGAAGTTTTCAATGAGTTACAGTAGGTTGCAGTGACCTTGCTGAATGCCATTATCCAAAGGATATGGTATGCTCAGTTCTTTGTTTTGGCCTCACTTGCAAAGTTTAATACCTGATGTTCCCCAGCACTGTTGTATAGAAACTGAGTTAACATTTCAAGTCACGTATGACTGCTTTTCATTTTAATAGTGCTGTTGTACAAATGTGTAAGCATCTGAAAGGATTAACTATAAGGAGTTCCTTAAGCACGTCCACAATGATAATTTTATATGGGCTCGGTTGGAGAGCAGCTTAGGATCTCAAAAGAGTGAGACCTACCATTATCTGTAAAGTTGTTGATCATATTAACAAAATATGCATAGATTTGCTGTCACTTCTTAAACAAGAGGTAGTTTATTGCAAGAACCTCTTCTTGTTGGACAGCCATGTGGTTTTCCTCTAATGCACTAGATCAAGCAGACACTTCAGATCCTTAAGAGTGAAGCGGCTACAAATCTACCTTATAGTCAACGATAATACAATTCGTACAATAAGAAACCAAAAGAACTGTGGACACTGGAAATCAGAAACAAAACAGGAAAAACTCAGCAGGTATGGCAGCGGCTGTGGAGAGCAATCAGAGTTAATGTTTTGGGCCCCGTGACCCTTCTTCAGACCTGAGTTTTTCCAGCAATTTCTGTTTCTGATTCATACAGCAAGCACCGCTGTACATTTTCTGATCATTTGCATTACAGGCTGTTTACTTTTGGTGCCATTTAAATGTAGATTTACTATTAAGCAGTACTGTTCGTTAGTGTTCCTGCATGCTGTACAGTAAGCTCACAGTCCACCCTGGGCATTAAGAAGACCCCTGTAGTACTTTCATGAAAACCCTTTCATGAAAAGATAAATTATAAGGGGAGCATATCTGTGGTAGAACTCAGTTCAGGTCAGGGTGGGAATTAGCTGCACAGCATGCCATCTCACCTCCAAGTGACTATGGGATAGTGAGAATATTAGAGTGTAGGACTTGGATTTTTCCTCTGGTTTAACCTGAGGTGGAGTATTTTGTAATCTCTGTTTGGCGGCTGCAGGGTGATTTTTATGGAGAGGCAAGCTTTTATCTGCACTGTTTAAAGTAATGTCTGGCTAATTAATCACGAAACGATGCAAACCACTTCATTAAAATGTCAGGTTGGTCCATTTACTGTCTTACTGCCTGAGACATCAAAGGGGACAAATGGGTAAGCAAGAAATCATTGCAGTAAATGAGACCTTTCATAATCTCAGAATGTCGTGAAATGCTATGCAGTAAACGTACTACTTTTGAATTGTTGTCACTGTTGTAATGTAGAAGAGGACACGAAAGGGTCATTAAGCATGAAGCTGAGCGCAAAATATGCTCAAAAGCAAAACAAAACAAAAATCCTTCTGCACTAATGGTAACAGACAATTCACATAATAACCTAGAACTTCTGATTGCTATTAGAACAGTTCTGCCTGACTGATCCTATCAAAAAGTGCCCACTTACCTTTTGTGTTTTGTTACAGCCAGATTCCTGAGTGTAGCCTGGAGGGGAACTTAGAGTGGGAGGGGAACGATGCAATGTGTGGTCTGTTTAGGTTCCAATGACATTGGTAGGACTAGGAAAGAGATTCTAATGAGGGATTACAAGCAGCTTGGGGCTGAATTAAAAAGCAGAACAGCAAAGGTTTGAATTACTACCTGAGCTGCATGCAAACTGACAGAGGATTAGAGAAATAAATACACAGCTCAAAGATTGGTGTGGGAGAAATGGGTTCCGAATCATGGGGGTCTGGCACTAGCAGTGGGGAAAGAGAGAGCTATTCTGTTGGGACATACTTTATTCTATGCAGTAACCAGTGTTGTATAACCAGGGTTTTAGGTAGGGCTTAAACCAGTAAGTAAGGGGTGGGCAGGTGTGTAGTGGTGTGGAGGGATCAAGTAAGGGGGAGTTTAAAAAGTCAAAAAGAAATGAGACAGCAGAGGCGCAGAGTAGTGAAGAGATAAATGATAATTTTAAAAGTTTGCCGGGTAGGGGCAGAATGATAAGCAGAAAAGTGCAGCAGAAATTAGAACCTGGTTAAGTAATAATGGTGAAAAAGCCAAAGCTTATGCTTCTTTATCTCATTGACACAGAACTTGTAATAAGATGGGATGAGTTGGAGGCACAAGTAGAAATAAATGAGTATGACTTGATGTAGACAGATGGTTGCAGGGTGACGAAAACTGGGACTCAATATTTCAGGGTAATCAATGTTTCGGCACAATAGGGCAAGAGGTAAAGGAGGAGGGATAGCTTTGTTAATAAAGGCACTATCAATGTGGTGGTGAGTAGTCATATAGATGCAACAAAATATAATGTGGAATCAATTTGGGTGGAAATAAGGAATAGGAAGGGGAAGACATCACAAGTGGATCTATAGGCCTCTCAAGAGTTGCTTCATTGAAGGACAAAGTGTCAATTAGGAAATAATGGAGGTATGTAAGAAAGGCAATAAAATTGTCTTGAGTGATTTTAATCTACACATTGACTGGACAAATTAGGTGGGCAAGGGTAATATAACGGATGAATATACAGTGCATTGGGGATGTTTCTTATTGGTATGTCGCACTACTTATCTGGAACAGGCTACTTTCTATCTAGTAATATGTAATGAGGCAGGATAATAGGTTAATAAGTAATCTCATAGTTAAGGATCCTCTAGAGAGTTGTGATCACAACATGATAAAATTTGAAATTCTGTTTGAGGAAGAGGAACTTGGGTCTCAAACAAATGTCTTCAATTTAACTAAAGACAAAGTTATAATGAAAGAGTTGTCCAGAGCAGGTTGGGACAATAAACTAATGAGAAACTCAGTAGCTCAGCAGTGGCAGACATTTTAAGCAGGAATTTCATAATGTCAGTTCTTGGGGTTCAAGTGTTTAATTCTCTGAAGATGGCCAGTCAAGTTGAAACATTTGTTAAAGAGTCTTATAGGATCCTTGGGTTTATAAATAGAGGATAGAGTACGAAAGTGAGGAAGTGAAGCTACACCTCCACAAATCATTGGTCAGACCACATTTGGATAATGCGTTCAGTTCTGGGCACCTTATTTAAGGAAAAATGTTAAAGTCCTATAGACCGTGCAAAGGAGATTCACTAGAGCGATCCTAGAATAAGGGATTTTAGATACAAGGAAATATTAGCGAAATTGGGCTTATTCTCCTTGGAGTAGGGAAGATGGCCTTATTGAGGTGTTCAAAGTTATGAACAATTTTGACAGAGTGAAGAAAGATATTCTGTTTCCACTAGTTAATGTGTCAGTAACTAGGGGTCACAATTTCAAGATTATCAGCAGGAGAGCTGGAGATTAGTAGAAACTTCCCCATTCAAGGTCAGAAATCACACGACACCAGGTTATAGTCCAACAGGTTTATTTGAAAATGCAAGCTTTCAGAGCTTTCAAATAAACCTGTTGGACTATATCCTGGTGTCGTGTGATTTCTGACCTTGTCCACCCCCGTCTAACACTGGCACCTTCACATCATTCCTCACTCAAAGAGTTGTTAGGATTTGAAATCGTGGAGGTTTCAAGAGTGAGCTGGATTTATATTTGAAAGTGATAAATTTAGAAGGGTTTGGAAATAGGGCTGGAGAATGGGAGTAGCTGGGTGGCTCTCTCAAGAGCCAGTACAGACAGAATGGATTGAATGGTCTCCTTCTGTCCTGTAAAATTCTATGATTCCAAAGGTTGCCAAGTTGCCAGGGCCTAACGCCTGCATCCAGTGGTTTGAAAGGAAGTTGTTACAGAGATCGCGGAGGCATTGTTTGAATATTCCAGAACTGACTTGATTCCGGTGGGTTCCATAGAATGTAAATTCACTAATGTGATGCCCCTGTTCAGGAATACAGGAAGACAGAAAACAGGAAACCATAGGCTAGTTAGCCTAACATCAATCATTGTGAAAATGCTAGAGTCCATTATTAAGGAAGAAATAGCAGGACATTTAGAAATGTTAATGCAATCGAACATAGTCAAGATGACTTTGTGAAAGAAAAATTATGTTTGACAAATTTGTTCAAGTTCTTTGAGGATATAACAAGCAGAGTTGATAACGGGGACCAATCAGTGCAATGTGCTTGGATTTCCAAAAGTAATTTGATAGGGAGTTACATAAAAAGCTAATTGCACAAGCTAGAAGCTCATGATATTGAGATAATGTGCTAGCATGACTTGAAGATTGGTTAGCACAGAGTCGGGATTAATGGATCATTTTCAGGTTGGAAAGATATAACTAGAGGAGTGCCACAAGCATCAGACTTAGGACCTCAATTATATGCTGTCTATATTCTTGAATTGGAGGAAAGGGGAAGAGTACACTGCATCCAAATTTGCTGACAATACAAAAGGGCATGTCACAATGACGATATAAGGTATCTGCAGTATGAAGTAGGAAGGTTTGACATCAGGTACTATTGTAGGAACAATCAAAGAATCAGACTATATTTAAATGAAGTTGGATTCCAAAGTAATGCAGCACCAAAAGATTTGAGTGTTCTTGTGCCTGAAACATTAAAAAAAATTGGCATGCAGGTGCAGCAAGTAATTAAGAAGCCAAATGGAATTTGGGTGTTTATTGCTTGGAGGTTGAATTTTAAAATCAGGGAAGGGCTGTTACAACTGTCATCATATCACTGAATGAACCACACAGACAAACACACAGTGGAGAACCATGTGTCTATAATATGGCAAGTCAAACTCTAATTCAGAACTGGGGACTTTCTGTCCCAAATGCCGATTAATTACCCATCAGATGTTTCAGCTTCCAGGATAATTCCGGCAGAATCAGCTGCGTCAGGATGTTCCCACAGTTCCAAAGCTCAACCACTGTCTACACTGCTGCAGTGAGCATCTTCTGCTCGGAAACCTGGGCTCATGTGATTCAATACGTACTTTTTTCTTTATCTTCAAATTCAAGAGGTTTCGAGGTGCAGTGGTAGTGCCCCTACCTTTGGACTAGGAGCTCAAGGATTGAGTACCAGACCAGGACTTATTGGCCACAGAAGCTGCACTCGCGATGTGCCCAATCAGGTTGATTATCTGCTTGTAAATCCTTCCAATACATCTGAGGGCAAGCAGTAAGAGTGGGAGAGTCAGACATCAGAGAGAGTCTCCAGACATACCATCCTGCAGGGCATCGCAATGGGGAGGCAATGGCCTCGTGGTGTTATCACTGGACTGTTAATGCAGAGACCAAGGTACTGTTCTGGGGACCCGGGTTTGAATCCTGCCATGGCAGATGGTGGAGTTTAAATTCAATAAAAATCTGGAATTAAGAGTCTACCGATGACCATTGTTGATTGTCGGAAAAACCCAACTGGTTCACTGATGTCCACTTAGGGATAGAAACTGCCACCGTTCCCTGGTCTGGACTACATGTGACTTCTGACCTACAGCAATGTGGTTGACTCTGATCTGTCCTCTGGGCAATAAATGCTGGCCTAACTGGCTTCGCTGTCATCTCATGAATGAATTAAAAAAATGATGGCAAACAACTGTGGCATTTTGCCCATAACCTTAGACCAATTAATGAAAGTATATGGTTCAAAAACTAGTCACCTCAAAAGCAGACAATGAAGCTGGAATAAAATGTTAATAGTGATCAAACTATGGTGTTTCCTTTGGAAGGGAATCTGCCCTCCTCACCTGGTCTGGCCTCCATGTGACTCTGGATCTATAGTGACGTGGTTTCTTTTATCTCTGAAAGGGTGTAGAGAAGAAATAAACTGCTGCAAGAAGGCTTTGTGGGTGTTAGAACATCACTTGGACCTGCAGTGATTCAGGAAGGCAGCATACCAACTCAAGTTCAGTTAGGGATGGGCAATAAATGCTCCCCTCTCCACATCCTCAGAATGATTAAAAAGCTGCTGTTGGTGTACTTTCACCAAACCAAACATTAGTGGTTGAAGGAGTGGCTCACCATCATCTTCTCAACGACAATTAGAAATGGGCAAAACTTTCTGGCCTTGTCTGGTGTGCTCATATCTTGAGAATGAGTTCTTAAAACATATTTTCTGTGTTGTAAGTGCTGTACAGCAAACAGCACGATATTATTGCCAGGTAACATAAATCATTCTAATGGATATCAACAACACTTTGAATGCTTTATTTTAAAATGTCTCTCCCTCAGGCCCTTACATAAATAAGCAGACAAAACACGTGTGGTTTGATATTAGAATATGTATAGCTATTTCCATGCTTGATATTGTTTATAATCTAGCAGTTTACTGAAATGTAATACCAGCTGTCATGTTAAGAATTGATTAATGTGCCTTACCCTTGTTATCTCAGCAGTTTTGAAAGACGACTGTTTTTTTGAGGCTTTAACTGTTACTTTTTCCATTAAAACAATCACCAGGTTTCAAATGATCTGAGAGTGACTACCTTTCATGTTGAGGCAGTATTTTACAAACAGTGGCATCAAGGCGTCAGAGTAAAACTGAATTCAGTGAGACTCGGGGATAAATCTCCATGGTTTATATCTAGGACAAGAAAAGATGGTTTTGGTTGTTAAAGGGCCAATTATCCCAGCCCCAGGACATGGATGAAGGAGTTTTGCAGGATAGTGTCCTCCTTCCAACTATCATATGTTGCCTTATCTTCCTCTACCATAAGATCAGAAATGGAGGTATTCTCAAATGCATAGTATTCAGTCTCATTTGCTACTCTTCAGATACTGTATTGTTGAAATGCAGCAAGACCTGTACAGCATTTAGGCTTGAGTTGGTAGCACTCAAGTGGTGGGTAATGGTCATCTCTAACAAGGAAGAAAGTAAAAACCTTGCCTTGATGCTCAACTGCATGACCATCACTGAATTCCCCATTATGAACTTCCTGGGAGCTTATTATTGACTAGAAACTGAATTAGACCAGCCATATAATACTGTGGCTACAAGAGCAGGACAAAGGCTGGAATCTCTGTAGTACCTCAGTTCTTGAACTCCTCAATGGTGTCCATTATTTACTATGCATACGGGGCAAAAGGATGAGAGGAAATTAATACAGTAACTGTCACTAGAAAAAAAAGAGCTAGTGAAACTAATGGGCTGAAGACCAACAAAGTACCTTAGATCTGATGGGTTGCATCCTCTGATATTAAAGGTGTAGCTACAGAGGTAGTGGATTTCAAGGATCCTTAGATTCTAGAAAAGTCCCAGAAAATTGGAAAGCTACCAATGTAACACCCTTATTCAAAAAGGGAGGGAGATCAAAACAGACAAATATGAGCACGTTAGTTGAACATCTACTATTAGAAAAATGTTTGAGCCTATTACAGAAGATGTAATGGTAGAGCATTTAGAAATACATGATATGATCAAGCAGAGTCAGCATAACCTCACAAAGGAGAAATCATGCCCAACAAATTTCTTAGAATTGTTTGAAGAGGTAACAAGCAGAATAGTTAAAGGGGAAACAGTGGATGTAATATATTTGGATTTTCAGAAGGCATTTTATAAGGTACCACACACTAGGCCAGTCAATAGAATAAGAGCTCATGCTGTTAGAGGAAGTATATTAGCATAGATAGAGGAGCAGCTAGCTCATAGAAGACAGAGTTGACTTAGGGGTGGCATTTTCAGGATGGAAACCTGTAACTGGTCAAATACTAGGACCCACAATTATTTATGTTAATAACTTGCTGAGGAAAGTGTAAGTCATCTGCCAACTTTACTATATTACACAAAAATAGGTGAGAAGGCAAGTGGTATGGATGACATGAAGAGTTGATAGTGGATAAAGATAGTGAGGAGGCTAAAACTTGGCAGATGGGATATAACATGGGAAAATGAGGTTCTGAGGTAGTAGGAAAAACAAATAGACTATTTGCCATTTTTTCAAAGGGAATGGAGTGTAAAAGTTGCAAAGGCTAAACAAGGTACCAATCAGATCATTGCTGGAATACACGAACAGTTTTGGTTGCTTTATCTAAGGAAATCTGTATTAGCATTGGAAGGCGTCCAAAGAAGGTGCATGAGTTGATCCTAGGTATGGAGGGACTGCTTGAGCTTGATGAGGAGAGATTGATTGATTAAGTTGGAAATGTACAATTGGAGTTTGTAAGAATAAGAGGCAACCTTTTTGAAACATACACTGACAACCAGTTTGAATTCAGCCAGGAACACTCAGCTCTTGACCTCATTTCCGTTTTAATTTAAACATGGATAAAAGAGCTGAATTCCAGAGGTGAAGTGAAAGTAGTGGCCCTTGAGATCAAGGCCGCATTTGACAGAGTGTGGTATCAAGGAGCCCTAGCAAACTTGAAACATTGGGAATTAGGGGTAAAAGTCTGTGCTTGTTGGTGCCATACCTGACACATAGGAAGATGGACATGGTTGTTGAAGGTCAGTTATCTCAGCTTCATACATCTCCAGTGGAGTTCCTCAGGATAGTGTCCTAGGTCCAACCATCTTTAGCTCCTTCATCAATAATCTTCCCTTCATTATATGCACAGAAGTAGGGATGTTTGCTAATGACTGCACAAAGTACAGCACGATTTGCAACTTCTCAGATCCTAAAGCAATCCATTTCTAAATGCCACAAAACCGTGATAGTACTCAGGTTCGGGCTGAAAATTGCTGACTAACATTCACTACACAAATGCCAGATAATGACTATCTCCAAAACGAGACAATCTAACCCACATCCCTTGACATTCAATGACGTTATCATCATTGATGCTCCCACTGTCATCATGCTGGGCTTACCATTGACCAGAAACTGAATTGGACTAGTTGTATAAACGCAGTGTTTGCAAGAGCAGGCCAGAAGTTAGAAATACTGCAATGAGTAACTCACCTCTTGATTTCCCAAAGCCGGTCCACTATTTAGAAGGCACAAGTGAGGAGTGTAATAGATGGATGGGTGCAGCTCTAACAACACTCAGGAAGTTTGACACCATTTAGGGCAAAGCAGCCTGTTTGATTCCACAAACATCCACTCCCTCTGCAACTGACACTCAGTAGCATCAGCGTGTACTGGAAAAATACAGAAGTTCACTAAGGTTTCTTTGTCAGCCCCCTCCAATCACAGAACCACTTCCATCTGGAAGGACAAGGGCAGCAGATGCATGGGAACACTACATGCAAGTTGTCATCCTCACTTGGAAATAAAGTGCTATTCCTTCAGTGTCTCTGGGTCAAAATGTAAAAATTCCCTCCCAAATGACATAGTGGGTCCACCAATAGCACATGGATTGCAGCGGTTCAAGAATGCAACTTGCCATGACCACCTTAAGGGCAACTGAGGACAGACTTTAGATGCTGACTCAATTAGCAATGCCCATGTTCCACGTGTGAATAAAAAAATACAAGATTCTTAGGAGTCTTGAGACAGTAGATGTGGAAAGGTTGTGTCCCCTTGTGGGAGAGTCCAAGATAAGGGTGTAAACTCAGAATAATGGGTTGCCCATTTAAAGTAGAAATGAGGAGGAAGTTCTTCTCTGATGGCAATGAATCTGTGGAAATTTTTTGGGTTGAGGGCTGTTGAAGTTGGATCATTTAATATTTTCAAGGCTGAGGTAGGCAGATATTTAATCAGTAAGGGAATCAAAGCTGTGGGCAAAAGAAAAGAAGTGAGTTGAAGATCAGATCAGTGATGATTTCATTCAGTGGCCAAGAAGAGCCAAGGGACTGAATGGTCTACTTCTACTCCTACATCTAACGGTGATGCACTTTGCTTCATGTACCTGAATAAGTGAAGTTTTAACAAAACTTAAGAAACCAAACATGATGCAGAGACAGCAACCTGATCGATTGGCACTCTGTTATTACCTTAAACGTTCAATCACTTCCTCCACCACCAGAGCACAGTGACAGCAGTAAGGGCCGTCTACAAGATTCTCTGCAGCAACTCATTCAGGCTTCTTTGATGACAGCTTCTGTATCACCTAGAGAGACAGGGACGACCAATGTCTGGTGCATGCTTACCATTATCTTATAAAAGGCAGTTAGGACAATAAATGCTGGGCTAGCCAGTGAAGTTTCATGAGATAACAAGGTGTAGAGCTGGATGAACACAGCAGGCCAAGCAGCATCAGAGGAGCAGGAAAGCTGACGTTTCGGGTCGAGACTCTT
The DNA here is from genome assembly GCF_021869965.1 of Rhincodon typus. Lineage (NCBI taxonomy): Eukaryota > Metazoa > Chordata > Chondrichthyes > Orectolobiformes > Rhincodontidae > Rhincodon > Rhincodon typus. The sequence goes on from NC_063337.1 coordinate 15,350,133, forward strand.
CTGCGTCCAGTGGTATATTTTACCTGAAGTAGCAAGCCTTTTGTTATCACCCATAATTTAAGAAACTGGGGGCGGTGTGTGATATTTTGGTATTGAAGAATCCAACAGATATTGAATGCAATTAATTATTATATACAAACATTACATTCCTTAGATATAACACAGTGTGGAGCTGGAGAGCACAGCAGATCAGGCAGCATCAGAGGAGCCAGGAAAGAGTTCTGACTTCTGAAGAAGGGTCCCGACCTGAAACGTCAACTTTCCTGGCTCCTCTGATGCTGTCTGGCCTGTTGTGCTCCTCCAGCTCCACACTGTGTTATGTCCAAGGAATGTAATGTTTGTGTATAATAATTAATTGCATTCAATATTTGTTGGATTCTTCAATACCAGAATATCACCCCCCAGTTTCTTGAAGGAGCAGAGCAGGCCAGGCAGCATCAGAGGAGCCAGGAAAGTTGATGTTTCAGGTCGGGACCCTTCTTCAGAAGTCAGAACCCTTCCCTGCTCCACTGATGCTGCCTGTTCTGCTGTGCTTCTCCAGCTCCTCACCGTGTTATCTCTGGCTCCAGCATCGGCAGTTCTTACTATTTCTGATTACATTCCTTAAGTTGTTGACTTGCTCGCTGAGCAAGTCAACAACCTCACCCACAACCCGAACTACAGATCTTTGCCAAAACTTAAAAGTATCTGGGCTAATATTAAGCCATTAGATTACAACAAGGGACCATGCTTCCAATAGAGGTATGATCTCAAATGATACCTTTATATCCTTAGGTCACATGCTATGATGTGGTAGTAATACTGCGGTAACACAGCATTGCTCACATCCCATGATTAAATAAAAATACTTGTTGTAAGATGCCTTGGATATCTCAAGATCACACACAGTGCTTTACAAATGCAAACACTTTATTACTTATAAACAAATCATTGTATAGGATTCAGATAAACTTGGAATAGTTAATAGTCTGTGATCAGCTTTACGTGCAGCTGAACTTTAATGCTTACGCTCCCTCGCTTGGTTTGTTGTACTGGGATGAATCCCATGAACAGACTTGTTTTGAGAAGGCAGCTTTTCTGTAAATAAAATGTCAATTCCCAATGACCCCCACCCCATCCCTGTAGGTACAAGTGAACTAAATAAAGAAACAGTCTGTATGTTTCGGCCCTAAACCCCACCTCTTCCTCCGTTACATTGATGACTGTATCGGCGCTGCCTCGTGCTCCCACGAGGAGCTTGAACAGTTCATCCACTTCACTAACACCTTCCACCCCAACCTTAAGTTTACCTGGACCATCTCTAACACCTCTCTCCCCTTCCTGGACCTCTCTGTCTCCATATCGGGCAACCACCTAGAAACCGATATTCATTTCAAGCCCACCTACTCCCACAGCTACCTAGAATACTCCTCCTCCCACCCACCTTCCTGCAGAAATGCTATCCCCTATTCCCAATTCCTTTGCCTCCGCCGCATCTGCTCCCAGGATGAGGCATTCCACTCCCGTACATCTCAGTTGTCCTCGTTTTTCAAGGACCGTAACTTCCCC
>NC_063337.1:15356680-15373740 GCF_021869965.1 Rhincodon typus
CACCATAAAACCCGCGGACAAGGGAGGTGCAGTTGTAGTATGGCGCACTGACCTCTACATCGCCGAGGCCGGACGCCAACTCTCCGACACCTCCTCCTACCGCCCCCTTGATCATGACCCCACCCCTGAGCACCAAACCATCATCTCGCAAACCATCCACAACCTCATCACCTCAGGTGACCTCCCACCCACGGCCTCCAACCTCATCGTTCCCCAACCTCGCACTGCCCGCTTCTATCTCCTTCCCAAAATCCACAAACCTGAATGCCCTGGTCGACCCATTGTCTCCGCCTGCTCCTGCCCCACCGAACTTATCTCCAACTATCTGGACTCCATTTTCTCCCCCTTGGTCCAGGAACTCCCTACCTATGTCCGTGACACCACCCACGCCCTCCACCTCCTCCAGAACTTCCAATTCCCCGGTCCCCAACACCTCATCTTTACCATGGACGTCCAGTCCCTCTACACCTGCATTCCCCATGCAGATGGCCTTAAGGCCCTCCGCTTCTTCCTGTCCCGCAGGCCCGACCAGTCCCCCTCCACTGACACCCTCATCCGCTTAGCCGAACTCGTCCTCACACTCAACAACTTCTCTTTCAATTCCTCCCACTTCCTACAGACAAAGGGGGTAGCCATGGGTACCCGCATGGGCCCAAGCTACGCCTGCCTCTTTGTAGGTTACGTGGAACAATCCCTCTTCCGTACCTACACCGGCCCTAAACCCCACCTCTTCCTCCGTTACATTGATGACTGTATCGGCGCCGCCTCGTGCTCCCACGAGGAGCTCGAACAGTTCATACACTTCACTAACACCTTCCACCCCAACCTTAAGTTTACCTGGACCATCTCTAACACCTCTCTCCCCTTCCTGGACCTCTCTGTCTCCATATCGGGCAACCACCTAGAAACCGATATTCATTTCAAGCCCACCGACTCCCACAGCTACCTAGAATACTCCTCCTCCCACCCACCTTCCTGCAAAAATGCTATCCCCTATTCCCAATTCCTTCGCCTCCGCCGCATCTGCTCCCAGGATGAGGCATTCCACTCCCGTACATCTCAGTTGTCCTCGTTTTTCAAGGACCGTAACTTCCCCTCCTCGGTGGTCGAGAACGCCCTCAACCGTGTCTCCCACATCTCCCGCACCTCATCCCTCACACCCCGTCCACGCAATAAAAACCAAAAAAGAATCCCCCTCGTCCTCACGTACCACCCCACCAACCTCCGGATCCAACGCATCATCCTCCGACACTTCCGCCATCTGCAATCCGACCCCACCACCAAAGACATCTTTCCCTCCCCACCCTTATCTGCTTTCCGGAGGGACCACTCTCTCCGTGACTCCCTTGTCCGCTCCACACTCCCCTCCAGCCCCACCACACCCGGCACTTTTCCCTGCAACCGCAGGAAGTGCTACACCTGCCCCCATACCTCCTCCCTCACCCCCATCCCAGGCCCCAAGAAGACTTTCCACATCAAGCAGATGTTCACCTGCACATCTGCCAATGTGGTATACTGCATCCGCTGTACCCGGTGTGGCTTCCTCTACATCGGGGAAACCAAGCGGAGACTCGGGGACCGCTTTGCAGAACACCTACGCTCGGTTCGCAACAAACAACTGCACCTCCCAGTCGCGAACCATTTCAACTCCCCCTCCCATTCCTCAGACGACATGTCCATCCTGGGCCTCCTGCAGTGCCACAACGATGCCACCCGAAGGTTGCAGGAACAGCAACTCATATTCCGCTTGGGAACCCTGCAGCCCAATGGTATCAATGTGGATTTCACAAGTTTCAAAATCTCCCCTCCCCCTACCGCATCCCAAAACCAGTCCAGCTCGTCCCTGCCTCCCTAACCTGTTCTTCCTCCCACCTATCCCCTCCTCCCACCTCAAGCCGCACCTCCATCTCCTACCGACCAACCTCATCCCGCCCCCTTGACCTGTCCGTCCTCCCTGGACTGACCTATCCCCTTCCTAACTCCCCACCTACACTCACCTTTACTGGCCCCATCCCCGCCTCTTCGACCTGTTTGTTTCCTCTCCACCTATCCTCTCCTCTATCCATCTTCTATCCGCCTCCCACTCTCTCCCTATTTATTTCAGAACCCCCTTCCCCTCCCCCTTTTCTGATGAAGGGTCTAGGCCCGAAACGTCAGCCTCTCTGCTCCTATGATGCTGCTTGGCCTGCTGTGTTCATCCAGCCCTGTACCTTGTTGTCTCGGATTCTCCAGCATCTGCAGTTCCTACTATCTCTGTATGTTTCAGAAGCTTTGTGGGTGTGGTTGAAGTACATATTTTGCATTTCTTCATGCTGATTATTCCCAGTGTTTGGTTTGCAGTGAAGCTTTGCATGAGAAGATGGAGGAGTGTTGATAATAAGTCCCTAGTGTCCCTTGTTCTCCTTAATTACTGGTATGTGCCTTCTGATGCTCAAATTCTGGGTATACTGTAACAGAATTAGCTAAGGGAACGAACTGACAAAGTAACAATAATTTTCTGGAATCCTTGTTATGGTAGTATAAAAATAGCAGAAAACAGGTTGAAGTAAAGTAAAAAAAAAAGAAATTGCTGGAAATATTCAGCAGGCCAGGCAGGAAATATGGAGACAGAAACCGAGTTAATGCTTCAGATCAATAACCTTTCTCAAGATAACAGTATCACTGCACTTTGAGGTGGCTAATGACAGCATACAAAGCCTAGACTCACTTAATTCTGTCAAGCCAGTTATCATCTGGATGACCATATAGCAATGAGATAATAGATACGTTGGTGCTAATTTTACAAATTCTCTAGATTCTGGAAGTAGCAATTATCACACCTCTATTGAATAGGGGCATGCAGTGGGGAACAGGAACCCATAGGCCAGTTAGCTTGATGTCTGTTGCGTGGAAAGTGTTAGAGTTGATTGGTAAAGTGGTTGTAGCTGGCATGTAAAGCTCAAGGTAACTGGGAAAAGTCAACCTGGTTTTGTGATGAGAAAATCATTTTGGAGTACAATCGGGTCGTGCTGCTGTAGGAGGAATGTTATTAAACTGGAAAGCATGCAAAACACACTTACAAGCATGTTCCTGAGACTGGAAGGTTTGAGTTATAAGGAGAAGCTGGATAGGCTGGGATAACAAGGTGTAGAGCTGGATGAACACAGCAGGCCAAGCAGCATCAGAGGAGCAGGAAGGCTGACGTTTTGGGTCTGGACCCTTCTTCAGAAATGGGGGAGGGGAAGGGGATTCTGAAATAAATAGAGAGGGGGGAGGCGGATGGAAGATAGATAAAGGAGCAGATAGGTGGAGAGGAGATGGACAGGTCAAGGAGGCAGGGATGGAGCCAGTAAAGGTGAGTGTAGGTGGGGAGTTAGGGAGGAGATAGGTCAGTCCAGGGAGGACGGACAGGTCAAGAGGGCGGGATGAGGTTAGTAGGTAGGAGATGGGGGTGGGGCTTGAGGTGGGAGGAGGGTATAGGTGGGAGGAAGGACAGGTTAGGGAGGCGGGGACGAGCTGGGCTGGTTTTGGGATGCGATAGGGGGAGGGGAGATTTTGAAGCTTGTGAAGTCCACATTGATACCATTGGGCTGCAGGGTTCCCAAGCGAAATTTGAGGCTCGTACTTTTTTTACCTGGAGCATAGGAGGCTGAGGGGTGATATTTTATGGAGGTTTATAAAATCATGACGGGAATAGATAAGTTGAATAACCAAGGTCTTTTGTCCAGAGTAGGGGAGTCCAAAACTAACGGGGAATTGTTTAAGCTGAGAGGGGAAAGATTTAAAAGAGACCTAAGGGGCAACTTTTTCACAAAGGGCGGAATGTGGAATGAGCTGCCAGAGGATGTGGTGGAGGTAGGTACAATTACAACATGTAAAAGACATTTGGATGGATACATGATGGGCCAAGTGCAGGCAAATTTAATTAGTTTAGTTTTGGAAACCTGGTCAGCATGGATGAGTTGGACCTGAGGGCTTGTTTCTGTGTTGTATGCCTCAATGACTCTGTTTAACCAATTCATTGAAGTTGTATGTTCTGTGAATAAAGGGGAGCCCACAGGTGTACTGAAGGGGAATTTTTTAAAACTCTTTGGTCCCTTAAAGACCATATGGAACTTAAGTTTCTTCGTCTAAGCGTCTACTCACTCATCAAAGGTAGCACACAATCTCACAATTTGCACAAAACAATCATTTTATACAATTTTTACTGAAAATATTTTTCAAATAAAAAAGTTATACATTCACACACTCCTCCCTGTCCAACAGTATTCAGTCTACTCTTTATTCCGAGTTGGTACACATGACTAAATTATCCAATCAGATCATTACATGTTCACACCTACTGATGTGAGCACATATTTTGTGATTATCAAAACTCTTGTCTGTCCTTTTACTCCCTTCCAGTACTATATTTGAATTTCCAGAAGAAATCTGACTAGATGCTGCATAAAAGGTAGGAGCTCATGGCACTGGGTGTATCATAGGTAGAGGATTGCTGGCTTCAGTAGACAGAGGGTATGCATAACAGTCCTTTGTCTGATTGGCAGGATGTGGTGAGTGGAATGGCACAAGGGTCCATATTGGGGCTTCAGCTTTTTACAATTTATATCAGTAACTTAGCTGAGGAGAGTGAAGGCATAGCAGTTAAATTTGCAGGGACACAAAGATAGGCAGGAACCTGAAGAAGCAAATTGTAGATAGAAACCTGTGTTTTAGAGAGACATAAGGAGGATGCAGCCCAATGTAGATAGGGTGAGTCATTGATCAGAAATCTGGCATTTGAAGTATATTGTCGGAAAATGTGAAGTTGTTCTTTGTAAAGAAGAATTAAAGGGTGAGGGGTAACTTGATTGAAATTGTAAGATCCTAAATAATCTTGACAAGGTCGACGTAGAAATGATGTTTCCTCTTGTGTGAGAGTCCAAACCCAGGAGGCACTGTTTTCAGATTACTGTCACCCTTTTAGGATAGAAACCAGGAATTTAATTTTCTGAAAAAAGGTTGAACAGTTTTGGAACTATCTGCTTCAGAGGTTTGGTGCACCCTCCCTTCATGGCCTTTATAATCTGGTTGTCAGCTTCTTCACCCCGCTTCCTCGCTGGGCCCTCCCCTCCCGGTCTTGTTAAGGGGCTCCTGGACTCTGACCTGGGCTCCTGGCAATTTGTTACAAGGGGGTTTAGTGTAGCCCCAGCAGTGGCCATTCTTGTAGTGATGCTGCTGGGAGCAGGTAGCTGTCAGCCAATTAGATGGCCAGCAATTCATTGAGGTGGACCCCCTCCTGAGTAAAGACCAAATAGATCACCTTCCTATTACTGCTCCACAGAACATAACAAAACATGTTGAGTGTTTCACAAAATGAATAATTCTGTAACATTTATATCAATATTATGAAAAATATATAACATTTAGCAAAACAGAATATGTTGGAAACACGTTGCAGGTCAGTCAGCATCAATGGTGGCAGTCAAGTTAACGATGTAATTGATATGGAAATGTGTGCATGTGAAAAATGGAATACTGTTTGCATTAGGCTTCACTCAATAGCCTATTCAAATCAAAGTTACCACATGTGTCTTGGGGATCATTGTTTAGAAATTCATTTGTTTCTTGAGACGCTGACATTATGCGTCTCATGCAGGCCTTTGTGGCTGGTGTGAAAAATTTGGATTTTGTTTTTTGGGAGTTTCTGGATGTGCCCAACCATTGTAGCAAAATATTGGCCCAAATACTCTGGTCTACAGATAGTTGGAAACTGGAAATACTCGATAAAATATATGTCAGGGTCCCTCAGAGGTCTGATCTAAAGACTATATAGGAATTGTACACAAGGAGTGGCCAGTTACCTGGTTCTGAGTTAGACTTGGGTAGTTTGGAGAGTTCTGACTCACTTACCTGGATAGTTATCTGGGAAATGTTAGGACTAATTTCAAACTCGTTCTAACTCTTAAACAACATAAGAATGACTCCACCCCCTCACTAGATGCTCTAATCTTCAGACTGCCCAACAAACCTATAACTTCCCTCATAACCAGATCACCCATCTAATTCAACCTGAAATAAATCCGTAGAGGCTGATATCCTGTCACCAAGACACCCTTTATTTGCATATGTATAGTACTTGACACTGGTCCGGCTTCCTCAGAGCCAACTGTCAGAGTGAACAGAATCTCTGACACACAGAACAGCAGATGATGGTGCCTAATCAGAATTCTGAGGAAGGGTCACCGGACCCAAAACATTAACTCTGATTTCTCTTCACAGGTGCTGCCAGACCTGCTGAGATTTTCCAGAAATTTCTGTTTTTGGTTCTATGAGGTCCACCTGGCTGACCCCATTACAATCACCACGCAATCCAACCACTCAGCAAATCCTGACTTCCACTTGAGCTAAGGGAGAGGTATCTGAAGAGAGGGAACACCTTGATCAACAATTGGGCCTCAAGGACTGGTGTTGCACTCAGGCCACCACACCCCCTTGGAATACTCCTCCAACCCCCAGCACATTCCTGAGAATGTTTGCTCTATGACTGGGACCAGCATCTCAAATTGACCACTCCAGATAAAATGATGTTGTAGGTCCTAGTGTCCCTTAGAGCTGCTTTAGTTTCTGCTTTCAGCCCCTGAAACAAGTCTTGATGCTCAGAGGCCAAATTGCTTCCTACAACATGTAGCAGCCTTTTCACTATTCCATTGATTTTTGTGGTCAGAATCAAAGCCTGCTCTTTTACATTAAATGGGGAAGATTGGAAAGTATGTGGTGGTGCCTAATCAACTGCTGTCCAAGGAACTGTCCCCAACCTTGTTGTTTTGGAATTATACCTTCTTTGGGTCATCAAAGCTTCTGTTTCTTAGGGTTTCATCTTAGTTGCTCCATTTTCTTTTTTGCTCTTGTTAAGCTTGGTATCCTGCTCTTTGGACCTTACTGTTTGTCAAGTAAAGGCTTTATCAAAAGAGCTACTGAGCATGTGCACAAGAAGCAATGTCATAATGATATCAAATCACATGGCTCCTGAGTGTATCCTGTTCCTCAGAAGATCTCTCTCACTCGATCCTCTCTTTGATGTATATATTTAACAGCAGTTATTGGTAGTCAAAGGTATGGACTACCTTCTGTCAGCAGCACAGACCTGAACTTATTCTACCCATCAGCTGAGCTTGTCATTTTTTAATAAAAATAGCTTTCTTTATTAGAACAGTTGGAATGTTCTTTTCTGGGTAATTCTTTTATTCTGACACTTTTGAAAGTTCACACTGAATACTGTAACCTTGAAGACCCTAATGCATTATGTTGCTCTAAAACCACACACTGTTGTCTGCACTTGATACACAAACTAACAGCCCATTGCATGAAGAGGGACAAAGGACTGTTATCAGTGATTGTTATTTCTCAGCTTCAGCACCACTTATCCCAGGAACATAACCCTTTTCATTGCTAAGTATTCATTATTTGCTAATTGATTTGCCTCGTGTTTGTAAATGTGTAGCCTTTATTTTAGTGTTTTAAAGCAACTGGATCTTTTCTGTGTTTTTAAAGAAATTAGCATGAAATACAAAGTAGGGGTAGGCTGCCATGCAAGGCTCGAATTGACAGCCAATCACATGGATATGCATTCTTTTATTTTCTTTTCAAAATAGCGAACCTAGTTTCCTCTCATTACTTCTGCCTTTGTTGATCGGTCATTGTGACTTCTCAAAATCTCCGCATAAGACAGGCTTCTCATAATCAGGATTACCTTACAGTCATAGAACTATACAGCATCGAAACAGACTCTTGGGTGCAACTCGTCCATGCTGAACAGCTATCCTAAATTAATCTAGTCCCATTTTTCAGCATTTGGCCCTTATCCCTCCAAACCCTTCCAATTCACATACCCATCCAGATGCCTTTTAAATGTTGTAACTGTACCAGCCTCCACCACTTCTTCTGGCAGCTCATTCCATACACACACTACCCTCTGCATGAAAAAGTTGCCCCCTAGGTTCCTTTGAAATTTTTCTCCTCTTACCTTAAACCTAAGCCCTCTAGTTTTGGACTCCCCTACCCTGGGGAAAAGACCTTGGAACCTTCTCTGGACTGTTTTCAATGCCATTATGTTTTTCCTTAGATAAGTGGCCCAAAATTGTTCACACTATTCCAGCTGTTGTCTGACTAGTGCCTTGTATAGTTCTAACAGGATGTCCTAATTTTATGCTCCATTCCTTTGAAATAAAGGCCAAGATTCCATTTGTCTTCCCTATTACCTGCTGGACTTTGGTAACTTGTTGTGATTTGTCCCAAAATCTCTCTTTGCTTTTCTTTCCGCAGTCATTGTCCATTGAAATAATATTAACAATATCCAGATCCTGTATCCCTGCCAAAGTGCATAACCTCACTGTTTCCCACGATATATTCCATCTGCCAAGCTTTTACCCTCTCGCTTAACCTGTCCACATCCCTTTGCAGGCTGTTACCTTGACCACTACTCTTCACTCCTATTTTGTGTAAACTTGCCTATAGTACACTCATTTTCCTCATCCAAGTTATTAATAACAAATAATTGTGGCCCCAGCACCGATGTGCACTCCACTAGTTATCATCCTGAAAAATCCTCCCTTTATCCCAACTCTCTACCTTCTATTAGTTAGCCAATCCTCTATCCTTGCTACTGTACTACAATCAACACTGTGGGCTCTTGTTAAGTAACTTCACATTTGATACCTTATCGAACACCTTCTGAAAATCCAACTATATTGTAGCACTGCTTCCTTTATATCTATCCTGCTTTTTACCTCAAAGAATTTTAATAGATTTGTTAGATATGAATTCCCCTTTATGAAGCTAAGTTGACCCTGCTTGATTATTTTATGTATTTCTAAATGCTCCACTATTAGATTCTTTACAATTGACTGTAGCATTTTCTGAATAACAAATTTTCTGAATAAATGAACTAGCCTTTGGTTAGCTTTTTATTGTCTCTACCTGTTTTTGAATGCTTGTTAGTTTTCCAATCCTCTGGGATTTTTCCAGAATTTAAGGATTCTTGGAAGACTATTACCAGTGCATCTACTATCTATGAAGCTACTCATAGATCGTATAGCATAGAAAGTGGTCCTTCAGCCCACCCTGCCAATGCTGACCAAAAATACCAAACTATACTAACCCATTGACCTGCACTTGATCCATAGCCTACTATTCCCTGGCATCCCATCCAGATGTGTCTTAAATGTTGCAATAGTACCTGCCTCCACCACCCTCTCAGGCAGCACGTTCCATATTTCTATCACCTTCTGGATGAAAAAAAAATCCTCATATCCTTTCTAAACTATTTACTTTTCACCTTAAACTTATACATTCTGGTTGTCTGCCATGGGGAAATGATTCTCATGATCTATCCTATCTATGTTTCTCATAATTCTGTATACCTCAATCAGATCCTCCCCTCAGACTCCATTGGTCCAAGCAAAACAAACCCAACCTAATCAGTCTTTCCTCATAACTGAGACTTTCCATCCCAGGCAACATCCTGGTGAACCTTCTGTGCACCCTCTGTCCTTTCTGCTAAACCCCTTCCCAGTCCACTCCAACTCTTCCCTTATCCCAATATAATAAGTTTAGACCAATTATTTCTGACCCAGTTGACTGTCAAATTGAATACTAAACCTTGTAGATGATGTAGGCTTTGGGGAGTAAGGAAGTGAGTTAGTCTCTGCAGGATTCCTAACTTCTGAGCTGTTCTTGTAGCCACAGCATTGAAATGACCAGCCTAGTTCAGTTTCTGGTCAATGGTAACCTCCATGATATTGATAGTGGGGATTCAGTGCTGGTAATGCCATACAATGCCAAAGCACGATGGTTAGATTCTCTCTCATTTGAGATGATGACTGCCAGGTGTTTATGTGGCATGAATGTTACTCACCTTCTGTCATTCCAGACCTCAATATTGCGCAAATTTGCTGCAACTTGACATGTACTGGCATCGTAATCTGAAGAGTTGTGAATGGTTCTGAATATTCAATCATTAGTGAACGTTCCTACCTCTTGCCTTAAAGTGGAGGGAAGGTCATCGGTGATGCAGCTGAAGGTGTTTGGGCCTAGGATGTTACCCTGAGGAACTCGTGAAGGGGGTGCCCTGGAGCTGATGACTGACTTCCAGCAACCACAACCATCCTTCCAAGTATAACTATAACCCAGTGGAGAACTTTCCCCTGTTTCACTGACTCTAGTTTGGCAAGGTGTTCTTGACGGAGCACTCAGTTAAACGTGCCCTTGATGTCAAGGGCAGTTACTCTCACTTCCATTCTACAATTCAGCTCCTTCATCCATGCTTGGATATGGTGTTAGGTGTCCTTTGAGCATTTGTTCTCTGTACTAGTGAAAACAAAACACTCACCGTATGGGACCAAACCATTGTTTATACGGGTGCAATGGTTTGATTGACAGTTTTATAACCTTGTAATAACTTGATCATTCTTCCAAGTGGATTTTCAAAGCTTGTGTGCTTACTTGGAAATATAAAAGTTTTCTTCTGTGGACATTTCAATGACTGACTGTTTTGGATTTCTAGTCTTATGAAAGGTTATGAGCAATAATATTTTTCTGAAGGATTTTTATAATAGCCATTGTTTATTTTCATAAACAATTCAAAGACTTGTCCTTTATTATATTGCTGCAGACACGTGATTGGGAGGACAGTGCATTGAAAGTATGAAGGAGCATGAAGGGGCCATAAGTGCTAGTGGCATAATTGCTAGAGACCTTAGAAACTGTAAATTGAACTGGACTGATGTCAAGTAAATAGAGGCCTTCTAAGCTGCCAGCCTTGCCTTTCCCAATTCAGTTACTACCTTGGCTCTGCCTGCAGAGGCAATGGGCTGGGTCTCCATCTCTTTTCCAAGTCCCTATCATTCAAACTGGTCAGGTGAGTTTTCTCAGGATGGAGATGGGATTGTGATGCAGGTTCCTCACTCCAGCTGCGTGTCTCCATGATGCAACACTGGCATTTAGTTCTTGTCTCTTGCCTACAGTAAGAGCTTAAGAACAGTCTTAACATTACCAATGATGAGTTAATGACTGTCTACTTGAAGGGATGAAGGTGCAGTTTGTTTCAGGCTAAGGCAGTTCAAAAGTCACAGGACAATTTGATCTAGTGTATTCTGGTGAACTGTTGATGGTGATTAGCAAACACTAGTTTGGTGATGGAATCAAGAGGGATTTGTCTATCAGAGTGGCTGACATTCCCCCTGTTCAGCTCTGCACAACACTGCCACAAAAGTGCTCTAAGGGGAGCAGGTGGTTCTGGCTCATTGAGAAACTGACAGTGCTCAATGTTGGTTGTCTTCTGCTGTACTATAATGACTCTATTGTTTTATTGTTTCACTTCGGTAATCTCCAGTGATATCCCTGTGCACCTCCTGAGCAGATAAGCCTCGGTTTTGCAAACTTATAAGGGACCTATCTGGCCTTAAATTGCACAAGATGTAAGCACAGGGGAATGAATGTGCACAGACAGGAGCTCGATCCTTATAGATTCCTTATTACCTTTGCCCAAAAATTCTTGATGTGGAGGTGTTGGTGTTGGACTGGGGTGGAAAAAGTCAAAAATCACACAACACCAGGTTATAGTCCAACAGGTTTATTTGAAATCACAAGCTTTCAGAGTGCTGCAATTTCTCGAATGCAGGAACGAACGAATGTTTAAAGATTCAACAGGAGGCAGTTGGACAGCCATTTTAGGTTTGTTCACCCCACTCACACCAGTTGTACAATCCTTTAATCTCTCTGCCCTTCATCTCTCTGCCTATAAACTCTGTGTCTGTGTGCTCTCCTCTCACTGCACCTGACAAAGGAGCAGCGCTCAGAAAGCTTGTGATTTCAACTAAACTTATTCGACAAAAATTCTTGAACAGGGTGATAGACCTCTGCACCGTCAGAAGCCCAGCTGACTAGAAATCCAGAGACAGTTTACTGCACTGAGTGATGCCTCCAATGTGGGAAATGTGTGCAAGTGATTAATATATCTGTAGGCTGGTTCCCTGCTAAACGGTAGCTGTGTGATGGTATCTCTGCATTGATTTCATACAAACAGGATAAATGTCAATTCTTGATATCTGAGATGATTTGCTTAGTTTTGTGATTAACCGTCTGTGCACTCCAGGTCATGCAATACACGTTTGTACTTCAATGAACACTCCATCTAACGGCATTGTTTTGAGTAGAGGTCTGGTTGATTCAGTGATTGATTTAACAGTTATTTCCAGTCCTTTTGAGACCCAAGTTCCAGTTCAATGAATGACAACAACTATTGGTTTAAGGCTGTTAAATGTGAAATGTGCTGACAATGACAGTCTGTTCCCTGTAGACTGCAGTACTGCAGTTACAACACTGATGTTGTTCTGCCTTTGGGTGGTGAACAGAATATCATTCCTGACTAAAGTTTCTCTCTGATCCTGTTGGAGGGCTTATTTTGAAGCAGTGGACAGTATTCTCCCTGTCATGATTTTAAGTTTTTATCTTTTTCCGAGTTGGCTTTCTTCATCCAGTATGGCTTCCAGTAAATATCCAGTGATCTCATCGAGGTTGTAGACATGCTCGCCGAGCCGGTGGGTTTGGTTGCAAACGTTTTGTCACCCTGCTCGGTAACATCGTCAGCGCGCCTCCAATGAAGCATTGGTGTTCTGTCCCACTCATTATTTATATGCCTCAGTTTGTTGGGGTGTTTGGTATTACTTCCAGTTTTGTGTCTCAGTGGTTTGTACTCAGGGTCTAACTCAATGTGTTTGTTGATGAAGTTCCGGTTGGAATACCAGGCCTCCAGCAATTCCCTAGCATGTCTCTGTTTGGCTTGTGCGATTATAGATGTGTTCCCAGTTGAATTTGTGTCCCTCTTTGTCCGTGTGTAGTGAGACAAGTGAGAATTGGGCATATCTCTTGGTGGCTAGTTGGTGTTCGTGTGTCCGTATTATCAGTTTTCTTCCAGTTTGGCCTATGTAGCGTTTCTCACAGTCCTTGCATGGTATTTTGTATATTACACCGGTTTTGCTGGTTTTGAGTATGAGATCCTCTACGTTCGTCAGTAGCTGTCGTAGGGTGGCTGTCGGTTTGTGGGCTACCCTGATACCTAGCCATCTGACTAGTCTTGTGGTCATCTCTGATGTGTCCTGAATTGTTTCAGATTCTTCAAACTGGAAGAAAACTGACAATAGGAATACACGAACACCAACTAGCCACCAAGAGACACGACCAATTCTCACTTGTCTCACTAACACACGACAAAGAGGGACATGAATTCGACTGGGACAACACATCCATAATCGCACAGGCCAAACAGAGACACGCCAGGGAATTCCTGGATGCCTGGTATTCTAACCAGAATTCCATCAACAAACACATTGAATTAGACCCTGTGTACAAACCACTGAGAAACAAAACCGGAAGTGGTACCAAACACTCCAACAAACCGAGGCATATAAATAACAAGTGGGACAGAACACCAATGCTTCACCGGAGGCACACTGACAATGCTACTAGCAGGGTGACAAAACGTTTGCAACCAAACCCACCAGCTTGGCGAGCATGTCCACAACCTCATCCGCAACCCGAGCTACAAATCTTCTCAAAAATTTTATCCAGTGATCTTGTCATGACCTACAGAATAAATTCAGATTGCAAAAGTAATCCTATTACTTTCACGGGAATACTCTTCTCTCGCATTTTTTTGTAAAGAATGTTAAAGGTTTCAACAATAAAATCAGAAAAAATGCACAAGTAGTGGCAGTATTCTCTGTAGAATTAGCTCAAACTAATGCTAACAGGGGTACAATGACTAAACTCAGCTATTCTCTGCCTTTTGCAGTAGATGGTTGTAATACCCTTCTAATGGAGGGATTCAGGTGATGACTTGAGTGTCTGCCGGAATGAAATCAGTCACAGGAAGGCCTGTGGTTGGACTTGCTGAGCTGTCTTCAAGTGATGCCTTTAACACCGCACCATGTGGCACAGTGGCTTGGAGATTAGTACTGCTGCCTCACAGTGCCCAGGTACCCAGGTTCAATTCCAGCCTCAAGAGATTGTCTGTGTGGAGTTTGCACATTTTCCCTGTGTCTGCCTGGGCTTCTGCTGGATCCTCTGGTTTCATCCCAACATCCAAGGGATGTACAGGTTAGGTGGATTGACTATGCTAAATTGTCCTTAGTGTCCAGGGACATGCAGGCTGGGTGAGTTAGCCATGGGAAATGCAGGGTTATAGGGTAGCAGGTTGAGCCTGGGTGATATGCTCTTTGGAGGGTCAGTATGGGCTGAATGGTCTGCTTCTACACTGGAGGGATTCTATGATTAATTATCAACTTAAAGGCTTCATCCTGCCTCGTGTCAGAGCTCTGCCATCTCTCATCATTTAGCTTTAAGCTCCTACTGGGGATTTATGAACTCCATTTGGGAAGCTCCTCTGAAGAATAAGCAAATGGAGAGAATGGTTTAGTTTTTCTGAGAGTGCAATAGCCCTTTTGATGTCTACTAGGGTAAGAAATTGTTTGTTAAAAACCATTTGCCTTCTTTTTCAGCCAGCACTTGAAAAGCAATTATTTTGGATAAAAGGAAATCCTATAAAAAGATAATCAATATGTTGCCAGGTGCAACACAAGCTGTCGGACAGAAAGAACTTGTAGTTATTCTGCTTTAAATATTTTGTGTTTTGGGAAAGGGAAAGGCCGTATTTAAGGCTAAGGCCAGCACTGCGTGCTGTTGTATTCTCACTGGGTGGTTTTTCACAGAATTACTGTGGTTCAGAAGGAGGCCATTGAGCCCATAGTCTCTGCACTGGTTCTACAATCACGTCTGGTGTCAAACTCCTGCCTTTCCCCAGATCACTGCCCACAATTGTTAACCAAAAGGAAAAGTCCAATGCACTCTTGAATGCCTCAGTTGAGCCTGCCTCCACCACATTTCAGGCAGATGTGTTTCAGTGGAGATGAAAGGGGTCTTGCCCACAAAATGGAGACTTGGGGCAAAGCCCCATGTTGCCTCACTTAAGCGAGGTGTGCCATTCCCAGGATCGGAACCCCTTGGCAGCACGGCCTCCTGGCAGGTGTTGCCAAAGCAGCTCAACAGGGAGATGAGGCCATCTGAGGTTTAGGATTGTTGGTAGATCCCTGGTGGCAAGTGAGTGATGGCCAGATTGGAGTCACAGAATTGGATGGCAGATAATTGGGAGCTGACAGCAAGAGAAGGGGTATGAACCTCAGTGCATACCCATCCTCTTCCCACAAAACCTGATGCTATGTCCTTCAACCAGGCCTCTGAATGAAGGAGCACATGTACACCCTCTCAATCTCTGAGAACCTGGAAGCAACCCCATATGGATTTGCTGGCCATGCTCGTGAGATCCTTGCCTACTGCTAGGGCATCAGCAGGGCAGGGTGAGCAGCTTTAAGAGAGCACTAATACCCCATTCATAATGGCTGTCTCTGGGCTTTCCTGCAGAGGACTTATTCAGGGTGGAGACAGGACGAATGACTCCATCCACCACCCTTCCACATAATTAATTGCCCTGCCACCAAACTTGTCATGAGGAAGGCATTACTTCCTGCCCAGTGTCGGAGTGCCAGCTATATGCACTAAAACAGGAAAGTTGCTTTGACTCAGACTAACAATGAAGTTAAAGTGCCCTATTTTCACATCTGAGCAGTGATGGAGAAAAATTGGATCTCTGCCATGATTAGCCATTGTTTCAGGATACAACATCCACGTAAGAATGTATGTTCCCAAAGCAATGCAGGTTCCTAGGGTGACTGGTTGACTCAATTAGCAGACAATTAGTATGGATCTGATGGTGTCAACTACACAGGGTTGGATACCTGTACTGGCTGGGATAGATGCAGAGCTTACCTCCTTACCCCACCCAGGAGGTTATGGAGGTCGTACTTCTGTGGTTGGATTTGCCTTCAGGCAGTGAACTAAATAAAAAGTCCTTAACCCATTGCAAGTTCTTATATTTAGTCCACCTATCCTGTTTCCTCTTTAAAAATACTTAGGAAACTCCATTCACTGATGAGTATGTAGGAAAATCAATGAATGAGACCTCAACTTCCAGTATGGAGAATTGATTATAGTATTTAGTTTAAGGACATATTTTGAAAAATGTTCCAGAAAAGGATCTTGACTAAAATATTTGAGAAAATAAATTATTACCTATGAGGGAACCTATTAGCTGTGAAGGTCTCAAAATGATGCTGTGATTAAGAGACTTCTATCTACCATACAGTCAATGGGCCTGTGTCACAACTCTCAAAACACAGCCTTACCACATTAGATTCAGTTTAAGGATGGGACACTCGCATCAAATCTCACTAAGTTTGAGATCCCATCTGTATTGTCAGACTGAAAGTACCCAGCCTTGTATCTTGGAGTGGTACAGTGGCTCAGTGGTTAGCACTGCTGCCTCACAGTGCCAGGGACCTGGGCTTGATTCCAGCCTTGGTTGACAATGTGGCTTTTGCACATTCTCCCTGTATCTGCACGGGTTTCCTCTAGATGCTTCAGTTTCTTCCCACAGTCCAAAGATGTGCATGTTATGCGGATTGGCCATGCTAAATTGTCCATGGTGTCCATGGGATTTGTAAGTTAGGAGGATCAGTCATGAGAAATGCAGGGTTACAGGGATGGAGGAATGGGTCTGTGTGTGATGCTGTTTGGAGGGTTGGTGTGGATTCGATGAGCTGAATGGCCTGCTCCCACACTGTAGGGATTCTATAATTCTAACAGGTTCTTTAAGGTCTGATCAAAATGAGTACAAGCTGCCATGTGCGCATCAAAACATTGCAAATTTATCAGCTTTATCTACTTAATGTATGTGCAAACTGATGAGCGATTCTATTAGCTTAAACTGCTTTATACATATACACACCAATGAGTCTTATGGTCCCGTCTTTATGGTGAGGACTTTGACAGCTGGCACTTGGAATTCCATCTCAGATTTCATGGCACTGGTCTCATGAACCACAGGCTGATGGTGTAGTTCTGTGGACCTGGTCTCATGAACCCGGTCTGATGGTGTAGGTGTATGGACCTGTTCTTATGAACCCCAGTCTGATGGTGTAGTTCTATGG
>NC_063337.1:15373750-15435361 GCF_021869965.1 Rhincodon typus
TGTAGGTCTATGGACCTGTTCTTATGAACCCCAGTCTGATGGTGTAGGTCTATGGATCTGGTCACACGAACCTGGACTGACGGTGTAGGTCTATGGGCCTGGGTCTTATGAACCCTGGTCTGATGGGGAAAGTGCTGGTTACGTGCTGTATCACCATTTCATTGTAATTTCAGTGCTTTTCCAGACAGTCCATTGTGCAGAAAACAAATTGAAAATATCTCTGTTTTAACTGCATAAAAGAATGGTTCCATGCAGACAATCAAGGTTATGCAGTTACCTCCCAGCCAAACAGGCAGTCTTTTACACTAAGCCTATTTTCATGTGTTTTTCCACTTTGCTTCAACTGCTCATTGTCACATCCAACTAACTATTAATCATTAACCCTTAATGGTCTGGTTTGGCGATATCTTTCTTAAGCCCAACACTCGTCCACCTCAGACTGGGAACTGAGAAGGATTGTTGCCAGTTGTTATTTTTTTCCATCTATGTGAAAAATACTTGTGATTAAAAAGGATCAGTGTATTCCATTAGATCCCTCAGATGCAGAGATGGTGCATAGTGATAGCGTCTCAGGATTTGTAATCTAGAGGCCTTCACTTAGGAAAGGAAATATGCCATTCTTATCTGGTCTGGCTTACATGTGACTCCAGACAATCAGCAATGTGAGGTTTGCTTTTAACTGTTCTCGGAAATGGCCAAGCAAGCCACTCTGTTCAAGAGCAAACAGGGATAGGCAATAAACTGCTGGCCTTTTTGGTGATGCCCACATTCCATGAAAGAATAAAGAAGATAAAAATCTGAGCAACCAAATACATCATTAACTTCATGCATTTTTATAGCACCTTTGATGCAGGAAAATGTTTTCAAGCTGCTTCACAGGGCTGCTATGAAGCTAAATCTGACACCAAGCCTACATAAGGAGACATCAAAATAGGTGACTAAACATTTGTCCAAGGGAGTAGATTTTAAGGACCATCTTAAAGGAGGAAAGTGAGGTTGAGGGAAGGGTCCTCATGCTTGGTAGCTGAAGGCACAGTCATCAGAGGTGGAGCAGTGAAAATGAAGGATGTGCACAAGGAGTCTAGAGATTCTGAAGAGTTGTAAGGCTAGACAATGTTGCAGAGGCAGGATTGATGAGGACCAGAGATTGGAATTTAATAGGGGTCTGAATGATTTGCAAGAAGTATTGCAGAATTAGATGTGAAATTCCAGCCTGGTCTATCTTGCGCCTGTCAGCAACAATTTGCTGCATCTGTTAACTAAGTTCCAGGTTTCAATGTGAGATTCAGGCTAGGTAATGGTGAGTTGCCTATTAAAGGGGATTATTGCTTGTTGACTACCTTAATGAATGCGGATTGTGCCTACTGTGCCTTTAAGAGCAATGTGTTTTGTGCTGTTTCTCTTTCAGAGAAATGTTGCCACATGGTGTCAGAATGTCTCCTTCAGACAGGTAGTTGGTAAACAGCTTTTCGTTTCTCCCTGGGTGTTTTATGAGTGGGTGAGGTTAGAGCTCACACAGAATCAAGGAAGACTTTTAGTTTTGCTTTCAGTTGGAGAGAAGATTTCTGCTGCCTGCTGAGCTAAAACTTTGAGTTCCCGGCTGCGAGAGTGAAGATTTAGACAGCGAGGCTGCCTCTTAAATGTTAAAAGAAGCAGATTGTTCTTTTTTTTCTGGACTGGAGAGAGGCAGCCCATGAGAACCAGAACTGTTTTGCTGAATTGGATTTTTGCCAAAAGTTGTGCTTATGGGATGCTGCCTTAATGGAACAGTTGATGATTAGTGGTTAAGTAATACATTATCTTGTTGAGTATTTCAATCGAGTTCAAGTTAAGCCAGTTCTTTATTTTTGTATTTTAACTGTGCTGTAGGAATGAAGTGTGCTTTGATCAAAGCCTAATGGTAGACCAATCAAAACACATCTGGAAAAACAGCACCTTGCTCTTGCCTTTAAATAAATATGAAAGTTAGGGTCCAGGCTATCTCCTTACAAGACTTTGAGGTCTGGTCTGGCCTGGCCCATAACTCATTAAAATGAAACTTTAAATTGTACCAACTGTTACAAGAAAACTAGATGTTGAGAATTCATGACATGAAAGTTGGAGTGAGTACTTGGTGAAAGCAGCTCACCGCTTTCTCTGAACGATCCCCATGTTGGAGACCTGGCACCAATACATCAGGGCATGCTCCATGGGCACTGGCCATACGTACACCCCTTGCACGTCTGGTCTGTTTGTTTGCTTTCTGACCACTTGCTCACTTTGAGTCAACCTGGATACTCTCAACATCCCCGCCTTGCCCTTCAGCCAAAGATACTAGGCACATAGTCTTGCTATATTTCCCATTACCCACAAATTGCAGCAGCTGCTCCATGCACAGTAAGTGTACAAGATTTTTTTTATCAACCTGCTCATTGATATATCATAATACACAACTGGAGGAGGTGGGACTTGAACTCAAGCTTCCTGGTTCAGAGATTGAGATGTTGCTACTGCACCACAAGAACCTGACAGATGTTATGACCAGCCAAGGATTAGAAATTGGCTGTCAACTTCTTAGGTCCCTCTTGGTTGAACGCAACAAAATATTTTTATTTTCTCCTTTTGTAATCACACCTCAGGTAAAACATAATTAACCCCATCAAAATGAAGGAGGCAAATTACAAAGTTCACTTGCGTGAAAGAAAGAAAAATTTTGTTAGCTACTACTCCAAGAAAATAATAAAAATAAGTGTCAACACAAACAGATATGAACACAGGTATTACATTTGAAAAGAAGTTCTCGCGAGGGTGTCTAATGCAAATGGGAAGGAGACGGAAATTGCAGATTTCCTTGCTGAAATGACATCAGTGAGCCGAAATGTAATCAGCATGAGATTGCCAGTCCTCAGAAATTCCAGACCCTTGATTCCCACATCCTTGAAGTTTCCTATTCAAATCTTTTGATCCAACTTCTCAGATGTGTCAAATTCATTATCATCTCCAGTTTCTCCTTCCTTAGATTTAGATGTATTGTCACATATATCTAAAATATTCAGTGACATTTTTTTTTGTGTGTGTTGTACGCAAAATGTTGCAATGCTCCAGTGCCATCTCTTCAAACAACATCCACGATTTCACTATATAGGTTAGGTGACAAATAATTGCTACCTTCTGACTGACCCCATCTCTCTCATTCCAGTCAGCTCAGGTGCAGTCCTGAACTAAGATCCACATGTCTTACTGCACCATCTGCTGTGACCACCTGTTCTCCCAATATCGGCATTTTCAGCAACGTTTTCACTTCCAAAGCAGAAATGGTATAGCAACTGCATGGTCACTTGCTAAAATTAGGCTTAAATCTGCAACAACAACAATTTGTAAGCTGAAAGTACAACTTCACTATGCTTTGAAGTGGGTGAAGGGAGAACAGCAGATTTTGTAAAGGTGCATGTAATGCAGACTCATCAGTCTTGACTCATCGTTGATCTCTATTATAGGGCAGATTGTGCACATTTCATACTGTGTTGTAGCTGACTACCACTGTTCTTGTGGTGCATAGAATACTTTCTAATAGATGTGCTGTTCTCCCATTTTGTTAGCGTTGAGATTGAAACACCTTTACGAACAAGGTCCTAAATTCCAATTTACTTCCTGTCTTGTCCAGCGGAATTATTATTAAGGTACAGACGTTGTTGTGTACAACCTACCAAATTCACCAAAGATCCTTAGACAGCACCTTTCAAATGACTTCTTTCATTTAGAAGGACAAGGGCAACAGATATGTGGGAACACCACCACCTACAAGCTCCCCTCCAAGAGGCTAACCACCCTGACTTAGAAATACATCGCTGTTTCTTCACTGTTACTGGGTCAAAATCCTGGAATTCCTTCCCTAAGGGCAGTGTGGGTCAACGTACAGCATGTGGACTGCAGCAGTTCAAGAAAGTAGCTCACCACCACCCTCTCAAGAGCAACCAGGGACAGGCAATAAATGCTGGTCAGCCAGCAATGTCTACATCCCATGAATGAATTAATAAAAACACTTGGTCATGTATTAATGTTGTCGAAGTAATTGTTTGCATAACTGCACTAAGTTAGTGCATGACACACGCAATATACCTTGATGACCAGTGTGAATCAGGCATTTCAACATTGCCAGGCTTTTACTGTGTTGGTATTTTAAAGGATACTGGTTTACACTGGATTTTAGGTGACATTAAGCTCACAACTGTTACGATTTTCTTCAGTCTTCCATGGCACTTGACTTAGTGGAGAAGAAGGGGAAGGGCTGTCAAAGTCATTAGATGGTAGCAAAGGCTCATTGATTGGATCTACTGGTATGCTAGGGACAATCATTTGGCAATGGCTGAAAAAACACTGACTCCAGAGAAACTGAAGCTTCGCAGTAAAATTGTCTTCCATCTGCTTCAGAATGATTGGCACATAAGGATCACACTGCCAGTGTCTACTGAAGTGGCCATTGGCACTTTGTGTAACTTAGCTAATTCTGCCCTCCAGCTAATCTTATTTGACAGTTGCATATGCTTTTCCTCACTTCAAGATTACTGACCGAGAAAAATATCCCACAATGTTAATTGTAAATATAATACCTTGCCCCCCTGTGCCTAATCAACCTGGTTAGGGATGTTATGACCCACCTACAGAACAGGACTTGAACCTGAATCTCCCAGGTCAGAGGTAGGGATGCTACCACTACACCACATGAGCTCTTCAGGCAGTTTGGATCAACCTGTTTAGAGAAGTTATTACACACGCCTCTGAAGCAAGTGAGACTTGAACATAGGCCTCCTGGCTCAGGGATAGGGACACTGCCACCACACCACAACAGCCTGCTGATGTTAATTGTGTATTAATTCTGTCAAATTGCATGCAGGTGGAGGACATTAACTGAATATTCACTTGAAGGCTCCATAGTAGGTACGGATTAAAACTATGATAATTGAGTTCAAAGATATGTGCTTATAATGTGTAACTTCATAAATGAATGTCAAAATGTGTAGAGATTGGCTGTAGAGTTCTTGGTTGGAGGACAACAACAGTGTCTCCATCCTGGCTTCTTCCAATCAGTAGGTCTAAGGAAAAAAGATCAAAACCTGGTGATGACCCAAGACATTGAGTATGCAATTAGAATACTCAAAATAAAAAGAAAAGGTAGAAGGATATTTGAGAAAAATATCGATGCATCATTACAGAGTTGACAGCATAAATGAATATTTCATTGGCAACTCAAGTAAAACAGCTTATCTGATTTGGTTGTGACTCATAAGCATTCATTTCTGTGATAAAGGTGTGTTATATGTTATTATCATTTGGAAATTTGCATGTTCAAGTTGGGCTAAAGTAGATGTGTGGTTTCAGTCTGTGAAACCTTTTCTTAAAGCGGTCAGAAAATTCTTTGGAATCGTAAACAAAAGACATAATTTCCAAGAAGGCAAGAGATTTCAGTAAAACACCAAGCCGAATACTTGTGAAGTTAATTCATCAAGTGTTTGCAAAGTTTGACTTTTTTTGACATGCAGGGAAAACAGACCTGGAGCCACTTGTTGTTTGAGTTCAGTTCAGTCAAATCAGGCTTTGGTAAAGAAGAACAGTTTTCATCCTATCAGAAGGAAAGTATTTTAATTGTGTTGATATCTTTAGGCTGGAGAAAACAAATAAAGCTACATAAATGTGCATAAACATAAAATGGATTTATGCTGTCCTCCAAGCCAGGAGTTTTGAACGCACAATTCCTTTTTTTTGAATGTAATACGAACTATCAATTGTTAGCTGTAGGTCTTTACTAATGCACAGATATACTGAGATGATGGTAGTTCAGGAATGGTGCTCAACCCTGTAAGAAAAAAATAACCTATAGTATTGCATTGAATGAGCTCTGCAACTGATGAGAAAGTTCACCCATTTAGGAGCTGTACAGGCTGGGAAGGTTCTACATTTACCATTAGCTTGCATTGAGTAACTTATTAATGCTACTAGAGGATCTACAGATGCCCTCAATAGTCTTGACGGAGGGAGGGGGTAAATTGAGCAGGAGTCCTAGTGCTGGTTGTTAATTGATGAACCACTTTCTACGTATAAAAACGTTGGATGCTAGGATGTAATGCTTCCAGGGTCATACAAACGCGGGCTTGAAGACCAGAAGTCAAGATTGCTGTTGCTAGTTGGTGATTGACTATAAATTACGCTGCAACTACTGGTAATGGGATACAATTGATGGGAAAAGTCCAGGAGCATCAGCCCACGCAGTATGATTCATGCACACTGCGTTCTTTGAAATGACAATCTCTTTAATAATGCAGAAAGAGTCCTACTTCAGTGTGGACCATGAAAAGAGGAAATTTATAGAGGTAAGGTGGTCAGTAATTCAAAAAAGTGAATGATAGCCATGAGGTGACTTATCATTTTGATGGCTTTTCAATTTTTTTTAATGAACAATGTCTAAAAAATCAAATTATGTAGCTGACTCAAATCCATTTAATGTTTCCAATGACCAAAATGCTTCACAAAGAATGTATTTTATGTTTCTATCCAGTTAGATTAATGTTTTTCTGCTAGGGGAAGTGGATTGTCTAGCTACTCAGCCACATTACGGAACTGCTACATAGCTGTATTATTTTCTGAACTCAGTGCATGTATCGATACTTACAACATTCAGTGATATCTTTGGCTTATAATAGTATTGCTGTATGTCCTTGTGGTGGGATTCATTTTTAAAATGCCTGCAGTTCATACATGCCAAATGATCAAGTCTCATTAGTATTTTAAATTAGTGTCACTTTGGCAAAGGAAGTCTTACATATAACTAGTTGGCTCCTTGGGCCATTGCACTAAGGTTGCGGTGCTGATTTTGACATTGAATGACAGCTATTAGCACTGTTGATCAGACAGGTATCAGGAAGATCAAGTTTTTTTAAAAGCATTGTCAGGATGAGGGCATCACTGGCTAGGCCAGCATTTATTACCCATCCTTAATTGCCCAGAGGGCAGTTAAGAAACAACCACATTGCTGTGGGTCTGGAGTCACATGTAGGCCAGACCTGGTAAGGATGGCAGTTTCCTTCCCTAAAGGACATTAGTGAACCAGATGGATTTTTCCGACAATAGACAGTGGATTCAGGGACATCAGTACACTCTTAATTCCAAATTTAAAGAAAAATTATTGAATTCAAATTTCACCATCTGCAATGGTGGGATTAAAACCCAGGTCCTCAGAACATTACCTAGGCCCCTGGATTAACAGTCCAGTGATTATAACATTAGGCCATTGTCTTCCCATCACCTCTTATTGCAGTGGAAACAGTAACAAAGCTGTACATTTCCAGATTGTTGCCACAAATATTTTTCCTTATTCTTTTCTTCACCGCCATCTGAAAGACTTCAAGAATGCTCCACTTTCTTCAAATGTTGATTGAAAAAGGTCCTCAATTGAGAGAAGCAAATGATGCATTCCTGTCCCAGCTTTCTACACTTTAATATTTCAAAATCTTTTGATTGTTTTGCTCCCCTAAACCATTCCTGCACTTGCCACCATTTCAATAGCTAATGCAGCGCTAAGAAGTAGAGATAAAAAAAAATATTCAGGGGATTGTGGTAGCTAAATTTTCATCAATCTAATTAATATGGGAACTCATGGCAATCAGTTTTCTGCATCACACTCTCCTTTGAAAAACTCCAGTAAAATCTTGTGCTCCTGTAATAAAACGGTTTTTGTTGTCCATTTATTCGGAGGCTTATGGTAGCTGAATTTTAGTTAGTCTAATCAACTCAGGAAGCGATGATGATCATTTTGTTACATCACACTCCACATCAAAAAGCTCCAGTAGGAGCTTCATGATAAAAAAAGTCTCACACACATGCGCACACACACCTCGTCCATTTATGATAGATGTCCTTTATTGCCTCGAGATTTGCCAAATCAGTTTTGAGCCACTTCTTTTCAACATCTTTACTATTGTAATGTAGGATGATATGGCATACAACAATATCCCACAAAAAAGTCATATGCTAATGACCAGATGATCTGTTTTAGATAAAAGATGGTCAGATAATTGTGGAGAAATCCCTATCTCTCCTTTGAAATAGTGCCCCTGTGATATTTTATGTACAACGGAGAAGGGAGCAAGGACCTCAGTTTAACATCATATTTGACTTATGGCACCTTCAACTATGAACTCCTCCTTTGGTAGTCACTGGATTTTTCAGCCTAGATTATTGTTGGTCTTGATTCTGTAATGCAAGATCTGTGACCTGTATATGTTTAAATATCATTTATTTTGCATTTTGAATATTGAATTAGTGGCATGTGGGTTTCCTGTATATGAAAAGGTTTAATGATTAACTTGTAAGTATTTTTGTAGCCAACGTGGTATCAAATTTAAAAAAAAATAGTATGAGAGAACTAGCTCTTGAAGGTTAATGGAAATTTGTTTACATTGAGGGACGTTTATAAGCACAGAATAAGCAATATAGGCATTAGGCTTCAGTTAGAAAGCTCTGGAAATGGCTTTTTCTTATAACTGACGGAAACAATTATAGATTGGAAATGTTTTTAGGGTCAGCCTGGCAGTTTTACAGAAGTGTTGGCTAAAAATAGATTTCTGAAACAATTGCACCTAAAGAAGGAAGATGGCTTAGAACTGTTAAAAATTAGATTACCTCTGTGTGAGAAATTGTTTTATTAAAGTTCCAGACTGGGAGAGTTTGGTTATAACCTTTAAAAGTGGTTATTTGAAGCTGAGAAAGTCTACTGTCAGTAATATGAAGGCTCAAGAAAGAGGCAGAGTTTGCGAACAAATAATTGAAGGCACAATTAATTCACACCCTTTCGGTGATAGAGAAGGAAATGCACTTCGGTGTTTGAGTAAAGGGATGTTGGTGTCAAAAATTGGACACTGGGTGCCATTGATTTCAGAATTTCTAATAATTTAAGGGAATATAAAATTAATAGAAAATGAATATAAATTTAAATGAATATAAAACGAACAGAAAACCATCAAAACTACATGGAGTTTAGAGAAATAACTGTCCCAAGCCATCAGCCAAATCAGTTGGAATTTTTCTTTAGAAACACTATTGACTTAAATCTTAACTCATAAATCATGGAGTGGTAACTTTGTTGCATATGGTGAGATTGCTTTCTAGGTCATCATGCAGAATATCTTGGGACATGAGCTGCTGCAAAGACACATCCTAGATGTAGAGACCTTTGAATGTGGCAGAAGAAAGAGGAAATTATTGAGTCAATGACTTGCTCCATTACTATTACCTCAGTGCAATTTCCAGGGGCTTTTGTGTGCAGCTCCACCATCCCCTTGCTGAAACTACCATAGTTCCATCACTTCCTTAAGATCAATGGTGATTATGAATTTCCTGGATTAATGCCAGCTTTTGCAATGTGTCTCTTAGACTGAAAGGTTATGAGAACACTTCTAAGATTGGTACCTGCAAGAAACCCATTTCACATAATATCAAATTCAGAAAATGTAAGAACATGGACAGTCTGTTAGAATTAACCAATCTGTGCGTATGCACTGTTGGATTTTAATTGCCAAGGCACATTTGCTTCTCAGAGTAAACTATGCTCATGATTCCACATGGCATTATGGTGTGCGAGGAGCTGGCTGAATGCCTCATGTATTAATTTAGCCTAAAGCATGTGGGAGTGAATTGAAATTGGTTAATGGCAGTAGCACCAAACAGGGTTATAGCATCACATCCAAACTTCTATCCTTTGAAATTGACAGAATGATAAGTCAAACTATTTTAGGGGGAGGGGATGACCTAGTGGTATTATCGGCGGACTGTTAACCCAAAGACCCAGATAACGTTCTGGGAACCAGGGTTTGAATCCAACCATGGCAGATGGTGGAATTTGAATTCAATAAATATCTGGAATTAAGATTCTAATGATAACTGTGAATCCATTGTTGATTGTTGGGAAAACCCATCTGGGTCTCTAATGTCCTTTAGAGAAGGAAACTGACATCCTTACCTGGTCTGGCCTAAATGTGACTCCAGACCCACAGCAATGTGGTTGACTCTTAATGCCCTCTGGGCTACTAGGGATGGGCAATAAATGCTGCCTAGCCAGCGATGCCTTCATCCTATGAATGAATAAAGAAAAACAAAATTTGGTTTGTAGTCTTACTGTCAGTTTTGCTTCAGTTAACATTGAAAAAAATTATTGCCAATGGTAATTATGTATGATGGATAAAAAAAAAAGATACACTGGCATTGGAGGGAGTTCAGTGAAGTTTAAATAGGGTGATACGAAGTATGCAGGCACTGTCTTATGAGAAGAGGGTGAGTAGATTGGATCTCTGCTCACTAGAATAGAGAAGAATGTGAGGTGTTCTTATTGAAACACACAAGATGACAGAGTAGATGTGGAAAGGTTGTTTCCCTTTTTGGGAGAATCTATGACCAGAGGATGTAATCTCAGAATAAGGGCTCATTCATTTAAGACAGAGATTGGGAGGATTTTTTTTTCTCTGAGGCTTGTGAATTCTTTACCACAGAAGGCTGTTGAGGCTGGATCACTAAATATATTCAAGACCGAGACAGATTTTTAATCAGTAAGGGAAAGGGGGTTATGGGGTAAAATCAGGCAAGTGGATTATCAGATAAGCCATGACCTCAATGGATGGCAGAACAGACTTGAAGGGCTGAATGACCTACTTCTGCTTCTATTTTTATGGTGTTAGGGTGAATATTTTCCAAGTGAATTGAAAGCAAATCTATGATTCTGCAAGATTAGTTGTGAATGACTGTTTTGTTCTATTGGAGTAATTTTGACTCCCTTTGGTTTATCAAAGTGGATTTAGCATTTTTGTTTCAAATGTTTCTCAAATGAACATGTTTTACTGTATTTAATCCATTTTGACCCCACCAGAGCCACCAGCCTGCACATTCTATGAAGATAAAGTAAAGAAATTTTGCAAAGTAATCTGTACTTTTAAATTAATTCCGATCAAATCAGAATAAAAAGAACCAGATTGAGATGAATTTAGTTTAATCTCTGGTAATTCAATTTTGATCTAGATTATCTGGGCAGCAACAACACCTATCAAACGGTTCTGATCAGGTCCTTGTGCCCTTGCTCTTAAAGCGAGCAGGAAATCTCAGTTTCTCAGTGAGCGATTTCATTTAGGAAAGCCATTATAGTGCCAATGTAGTTTAGAATTCAATTCAAAATTGCTCTATACAGACAGGCAGATGGAAATGTAGCTAAAGCCAGAGTTTCTTGCACTGGCACCATCCATTAGAAAATGAGAACATTCCAAGTTTGAGTGGACTTTGTTCTCCTCGCCTCTGATCTGTTGCTGTGGCAAACCTAACAAGAAAACCAGGATATCCTGGAGTAAATGTTGGAGTGTCAGTTGTGCCTCAGTTGTCACCTCCTGAGTCAGAATAAGCATTCTAGTTCCAAGACGCATTTCAGGATCTGAACACATCATTCTTGGGTGAAATGCTGCACCATTGGAGGTGCCGTATTTTGGATGAGGTGGCAAACTGAGGCTCTATATGCCCCTCAAATTTATGTAAAAAATTACACGGTTCACCTTTGAAGAGAAGTAGGAGCACTGTCTTTGGTCTGCTGGCCACAATGCAGCTTTCAATCAACATCATCAAACCAATTATCTGGTCATTACCACATTGCTGCTTTGGGGAGTTTGCTTTTGACAATATGTCCCTGCCTCTCCCACAACAACAGCCACTAAACTTCAAAACTACTTCATTGGTTAGGACATTCTATTGGTGGTCATAAAAATATTCACAATATAAATGCAACATTTTATTTTTCTCTTTAATAAATTAGCATTGGTTAGATTGATGACCAAAATGACACAATTTATGGCATGTCTGGTGGATTTTGCCATGATAAGAAATTCTAAGCCAATATACCTGAATGATCTTCAAATTAAATTCTATCATTCCTTTCTTGTTTTAGGCTCCAGTCCAGTGCAACAAGGAATTTAGACTACCAACTCTTCAACTCCAAGTTGCAAGGCAATGATTTCAATGATAAAACACCTTTATTGAATGGTATATCTGAAGGGAATGGGTAAGTTGCAAAATTAAATGAAATGTATCTCCTTGACTGCAAATTAAATGTAAAAGACAGACAAAGGGGATGTTAAAGGCAGCAACAGAGCTGAAACATGAAAAAGAAAAATGCTTATAGTTTGCATCATCTATTTTGTTGGAACAACCTGTAGCAGTTATTACTTGGATTTTCAATAAAGGTTGCTTGAAAAATTAAGTACCCTCAATGAGAACAAAGATATTTTTGGTGATTCTTTTTTAAGATTGATGGCTGGATCATGTAAAACACTATTGGGCCAATGTTTTACTTTACATTTCACTGCAGTGAAATTCATCAGCCACCTATCTACCCACTACACCAACAGGTCAATGTCTACATTGTCCACCTCACTAGTGATTATAATGAGGTCAGCCAGGTGGACTTCTTAGAATGAGATCCCTGATTGGGGCTGTTAATCTGGTCCAATCAGGGTACAGCCCCAATCAGGGAGACCTGGCTGACAGGAGTGTCAGAGGTTCTGTTCATGCTAAGAGCTGGCTCTGAAAGAGCTAGATCAGTGCTAAATAAAGGATGTAAATAAAGGATAGCTTCGTAACAGGATACCGGCCCCTGTGGAGTTATTTCACTCTCTGTTTACAATTCTTCTGAGTTTTGTGTCATCTGCAAAATTTGTAACTGCTCTCTGCACACCTACATCTAAGTAATTTAGGAAAAGCAAAGGTCCCAGTACCCTGATTCCCTGGGAACTCCACTGTAAACTTCCTCCAGATTGAAAATGTCCATTACGTTATTTCCTATCCTTCAGCCAAGTTTGTATCCATGTTGCCACTGAATGTACATCCACAGTTATCTTTTGGCTACATGTCCTTTAATTATAAAAACACATGCTGCATTTAAAGTTCAATATCTTAGTAAGTTCCGAGGAAGTTCCTCCATTGTCATGGCAGTATTTAAATTGGTTCAAGGTACCAATCATAAGTTAGCAATGAAAGGTATTTTTTTCAATGACACACATTTCATAAAAAACATATTAGTTTGCAAGGCATTAATTGTTACGACTTCAAGATTTCCTGCTTCCCAGTTAGCTAGGTATTCCTTCGTTGACAGGCTCTCTTTGACAGCTTCTTCCCCTGTTTTCCCTTTGCTGGCACTGGCTTCTTCCCCTCCTTTGCAGCTATTAGCTTCCCCAACATGTTTTGTCCATACCCTCCCCACAACTACTTGCTTTGCCAGCGACCCACACGCCCCAACTGCCCCAGTCTCATCTCCCCCAACTGCCTGTCTCCCTACCATCCTTGTCTTGCAGATGGAAAGTAGATTGCTATGCCTCCAGCATCTCTCAATTGAATTCCTGCAACTCCCTCCCTAGCAGCACTGTGGTTGTCCCTATATGGACTGTAGTAGTTCAAGATGGTGCCTCACCACAATCTTCTTGAGGATAATTAGGGAAGGACAATAAGTTCTAGTCTTACCAGTGATGCTCACACTGCAAAAATGAATAAATGAAGTAAAATATCGATTTTCCCAACCATTGATTATTAGCTGTTCCAGAACTTAATTTGCATTGCCATCCTTAGTCTAGAATTGGCTTTATTGTCATATGCAGCCGAATGAGTCTAGTGAAAAGTTTGTAACATCGCCGCTTTGGCGCCTTCTTAGGTACAGGATACCTAGGTGTAGATACTTAAATGTTTGTTAGAGAATTGAAAGAGTTAAAAGAAGTCTAACTATTTTAATGAGGTCTGAGAGACAATCTTTGGGATTTTACAGACATCACTGCTTGTGTGCAGTGTACATTTGGTGAGGGAGAACAGATGGTCTTGAATTTCCAGATTGAATTTGATCTCCCTATCTCCATTACTCTCTCTTTCGCTCCTCTGCTTGTTTCTCTCTTTTTCTGTGTCTCTCCTTCCATCTGTTTCTTTCTCCCTCTCTCTCATATGCATACTGTGAGCAATAAGTGACTTATGGAAATGATAAACAGGTTATTAAAATTTAATATAAAGGGTAGTGAGGTGCTACAGTTTGAAATAAAAGAGGTAAAAATTGACTCAGGCACTTTGATAAAGGCTTACACTATTGAGAAAAACAATTTCAACGGCCATGATGCACAATCTATACTCAAGTATATTAATAAGTGGAAGTAGGTCAGGGAAATTCCCAAATCTGGAGAATTGCATACTTTTCAATCTATCATCACATTAAATATTTAATATTCCTAGACCATTCCAAGTAATATTAAAATCTTGCAGCTCTGCTTCTCGACCTAAACAGCCTTAGGGAAGATCAAAATGCCTCATTGAACGTATTTTTACATTTCAATCCATCCTACTAAAAATTCTAATTGTGTTTTCTCGGAACACATTGAATAGGAGTTCACATTTTTGAGTTATTCTGGAGGTTCTGTTGCATTAAAATAGACTTCAGATTCCAAGCTTTCTTTGACAAAAATCTTTTATAATTTGTTTTACTAATCTCTGTTTAAATAAACTAATGAGGCTTTATTCTGTCTCACGGAGGTTATATTTCCACAGCAATATTAGTTTTAGTTAACACAAATTCAATTATAGTTAGTGGTACTTAAGATAAAATAACACTAACTGTAATATATCATTATTTTGATTAACTACTCATGAAAGATGATTATATGAACTTAATTTCTTAGTTTGAGTATTCTGGGTGTGTGTTGTTTGACTCATGCCCATATTGTTTCAAGATGTCTTCAGTACTAGGTTGCAAGCTACTGAGTGAGTTAATCAACCTATTATTGCCAGTTGTTAAAGAAGAAGGCAGTTGATGAAAGTTTTGAAATAACCTTAGCCTTAGCTGAGAGGAGTCTTCAGCAGCATCCGTCCATCTATGCAGGAGGATGGATATGCAGCAAATCTATTGGGGATGAGGTATCTTGGATTAGCCAAAGGAGATGCAGAGTTATCAGATGTCATTGTGGGCTTTTGATTTTGGTGTTGGTGGCTCGCTGCAGTCAATGATTGTCATAGTCTTGTCCGCTATTTCCCCCTGACAATGGCTAGTGTTTCTTAGGTGTGAAAATCGACGTATAAAAGTGATGATGTCATGTTGGCAACCACGCTTAATGCTGAGCTTGCGGTGTTTTTCTTGTATTCTGGCTGCAGCTATCACTTAGATTCACAAGATCCTTACAGTGGGGAAGCGGGTTAGGGTCCACACCGATCTTCTGAAGAGCAGCCCACCCAGACCCACCTCCTTACCCTATCCCTGTAACTCTGCATCTCCTTTGGCTAATCCAGCTAGCCTGAACATCCCTGGACACTATGGGCAATTTGGCATGGCTAACTCGCCTAACCTGCACATCTTTGAACTGTGGAAGGAAACTGTAGCGCCTGGAGGAAACCCATGCAGACACAGGGAGAATATCCAAACCCCACACAAACAATCACTAAAAGGTGGAATCGAACCCGGATCCCTGGCACTGTGAGACAGCAGTGCTAACCACTGAGCCACCGTGCTGCCCTTCATACAGTGTTCTGGAGTACCTAAAAACACTCAACACAAGTTTACAAATGTAAACCCAGCAGCAGTTTATTGATCAAGCATGCATACAAGGGAGAGTGTCTGCAGATTACTGTAAAAGGCATCTCAACTATTCAACAGATTTCTAGTCGAGTCATAGAGCTGTACAGCACGGAAACAGGCCCTTTAGTCCGACTCGTCCACGCTGACCAGATATCTTAAATTAATCTAGTCCCATTTGCCAGCATTTGGCACATATCCTTCTAAACGCTTCCTATTCTTATACCCATCCAGATGCCTTTTAAATGTTGTAATTGTATCAACCTCCACCACTTTCTCTGGAGCTCATTCCATACGTGCACCACCCTCTGCATGAAAAGGTTGCCCCTTAGGCCCTTTTAAATGTTTCCCCTTTCACCTTAAGCCT
The DNA here is from genome assembly GCF_021869965.1 of Rhincodon typus. NCBI lineage: Eukaryota > Metazoa > Chordata > Chondrichthyes > Orectolobiformes > Rhincodontidae > Rhincodon > Rhincodon typus. The sequence goes on from NC_063337.1 coordinate 15,389,716, forward strand.
ATGCCCTCTAGTTTTGGACTCCCCTACCCTGGGGAAAAGATCTTGGCTATTCACCTTATAGTTGTACCATTCTTGCAACATTACTTCATGTGCCATAATTACAATTTAGATCGTATGCCCTAGTTTATACTTTCCTTTCATACTTACATGGCAATGTAAAAATAAATCACATCTGATGACCCCTTCTCCCTCTACCATTTTCTTCCTTCTCAAATCAAAGTATTCTGACTTCTACTTAGTCTAACCTTCACAACTTTACATTTCTCTTTCTGTCCATTCTTTTTTATCATGAATATTAATTCGTCAAAAATAGTAATGACCTAGTCCATCCAGCCTTTACTTGTCATTGTCAGCGAATGTATCTCTCAGCCCCCACCCCCTCCCCCCACCTGATTACAGCACCATTTTTGCTTTGAAAGCTACATCTGGTAACCAATACCCTAATTAGACAGTTAGTCCTAAATCATTCCTGTAAATTGTAAAGATTAAGCAAAGTATGTACATAAGAATGTAAGAATTGAGAGCAGAAGTAGGCACATCCGCCTCTCAAGCCTGCTTCATCATTTAATATGATCATGGTTGATCTCACCTAGGCCTTAACTCCACTTTCCTTCCCGTTTTCCATAATGTTTCAACCTATTACTAATTAAAAATCTGTCTATCTCCTCCTCAAATTTACTCAATGTGCCAGCGTCCAGTGCAGTCTGGGATAGAGCATTCCATTGATTCATGACCCTTTGAGAGAAGTAATTTCTTCTCATCTCTGTTTTAAATCTGCTACCCCTTATCCTAAAATGATGGCCTCTCATTCTAGATTGACTCACATGAGGAAACATCTTATCTGAGTCTACTTTGTCCACCCCCTTCAGCATCTTATATACTTCAATTAGATCTCCTCTTGTTTTTCTAAACTCTACAGAATATAGGCTTAAGCTGCTCAATCTCTCTTCATAGGGCAGACCCATCACCCTGGAATCAATCCAATGAACTTCCCGTAAACTGCCTCTGATGCAACTATATCCGTCCTTAAGTGAGGGGACCAAAATTATACGCACAACTCCAGATGAGGTCTCACTAATGCCCTGTACAGTTATAATCAATCCTATGCATCCATGTAACTTGGCACATTGATCCCTTCAATGGAGAAGGAAATACCAGTCTATTTTACTCCATTCTTCACTCTCGACTTTTGGAAATGGTTTCCTTAACTTGTGCAGGGCATGCTATCATGAAAGAAGAGAATGAGACTGAGGAGCTTTTGTGGGCAGCTGATTTTCTCCCAAATCTTGCAGCATCATGCTCTTCTGAGAATGTTGAATGCTCTAGTGAAACTAATGTCAGTAATGTGAAAGAAGTACATTCTGTTCTTTACACTTCTCTTGTGCCTGGTGTGTCGAGAAGATCATGTCCATTGTTGATCTGCAACCATGGAAACCAGACTCTGCTTCTGAAGGCAAAACAGTTCTACAAGTTGATTAAGTGTTTTAAGCAAGACCGTAGTGAAGGCCCTTCCTGGCTTCAATATAAAGTGCGATGCCTTGTGCTCGTTGTGGCTCCTTCTGTCACCTTAGTTCAATACAATGTGATGTTGTTTTTGTGGAATGTCTGTCCTTTGGAAAGAAATTCCATCCTCCAACTGAGAAATAGAAAGCCGATGTGAGAGCCTTATTGGGCAGGAAAATTGTTGATGGGTGTTTTATTGATAGGATTTAGTGCTGTAATGGGTCCGATTAGATTGGACAATAGCAAATGTATTCAAACCGTAGGGTAGACAGAAAGCAGGAAACTACAGGCCGGTTAGCGTAACATCTGTCTTAGGGAAAATATTATAATCTATTTATTAAAGACTTTATAGGAGCATAGGAGCAGGAGAAAGCTATTTAGCCGCCTCATGCCTGTTCCAACAATCAAAGATCGCAGCTGATCTATGGCCTAGTGAGGTACTTAGGATGCTGGAGTTCTTTGAGAAAGTAGTGTGTGCTGGAGGCAAAAGAGAATTGGTGGCTTTCCTGCATCTATAGAAGGCATTTGAGAAGACGCCACGTCAAAGGTTATTGTGGAAAATGAAAGTTGGTGGTATAGTGGAGAGCATATTGGCAAGGATAGAAGATTGGCTGGCTGCCAGGAAGCTGAGCATTGGCACAACTGGCTCTTTTTTTGGTTGGTATGCCATAGGAATCTGTGCTGGGGCCTCAACTTTCGTCATTTATATAAATACTTGGATGAAGGGTCTGACGGTATGCTATCGATACAGAAACAGGTAGGAAAGTCAGGTGTGAAGACGACATAAGGAGCCTATAAGAGGGAGACAGATAGGGTGAATAAGTGGGCAACGATCTGGCAAATGGAGTATAATGTGGGAAAATGTAAAATTGTCCATTTTGGCAAAAAGAATAAAAAAAAATCCAAATAATGAGAGACTACAGACCTCAGAGATACAAAGGGATCTGGCTCTCCTTGTGCATGAATTGCAAAAGTTAATTTATGGGTACAGCAAGTAATGTGGAAAACTAATAGAATATTATCATTTACTGCAAGGGGAACTGAATACTAAAATAAGGGAGTTGCACATCAGCTATACAGGGCCCTGGTGAAACCACATCAAGAGTACTGGGTGCAGTATTAGTCTCCTTATTTAAGGAATAGAGTAAAGAGTTTCAGGTAAGATTTACTAAACATATACCTTAAATGGCCGGTTTTACAAGGAAACATTAGGCAGGATAGGCTTGTATCTATTGGAGTTTAGAAGATTAAGAGGTGATTTGTTTGAAACAGATAAGATCCCAAGAGGTCTTGGCAAGTTAGATGTGGAAGTGTGAACTGAAATGAGAAAGAACTGCTTTTACAAGTGTTTGGTAGGGTGGTTGCATTTTGAAAAGCAAGAAACCTGATACCCCATGTTAAGCATCATGTAAACAACTGTTTGAACAAGCAGGATTTGAAAGCGGAGTTCCACATGATTTGGAACCGAGGGAGTGTAACATAGAAAATAGGAGCAGGAGTAGACCACTTGGCCCTTTGAGGCTGATCTGCTATTCAATATGATCATGAATCATAGAATCCCTACAGTGTGGAAGTAGGCCATTTGGCACTCCAAGTCCACATTGCCCCTCTGAAGAACATCCTACCCAGACCCACCCCTCCTAACCCTTTCCCTGGAACCTGGCATTTCCCATGGCTAATTCACCTAACCTACACATCCCTGGACACTATGGGCAATTCAGTATGGCTGATCTACCTAACCTCACACATCTTTGGACTGTGGGAAGAAGCTGGATGACCCAGAAGAAACCTACGCAAACGTAGGGAGAATTTGCAAACTCCACACAGAGAGATGCCCAAGGATGGAATTGAACCTGGGTTCCTGGCACTGTGAGGCAGCAGTGCTAACCACTAAGCCACTGTGCTACCCCCAATGCTAGTCAACTTTATCCTGTTTTCACTTTCTCCCCATGCTGCTTGCTTTCTTGAGCTGTAAAATCTATATGTAATCTTACCTCCTTAAAAACATTCAGTGTTTTGGCCTTAACTGCTTTCTGTAGCAGAGAATTTCAAAGGCTCACCACTTTTGGTGGAGAAATTTCTCTTCATCTTGGTCCTAAGTGGCCTATACCATATGCTTAGACTATAACTCCTGGTTCTGAATTCCCTTTTCATTGGGAACATCCTTGCTGCATTTACCCTGTCTAATCCTGTTCGAATTTTATAGGTTTCTAAGAGACCCTACTCATTCCTCTATGCTCCAGTGAATGCAATCCGATGGATCCAATCTTTCTTCATATGTCAGAGCTGGCATCCCAGGAACCAATCTGGTAAACTTTTGTTGCACTCCCCCCAGAACGTCCTTCCTCAGACAAAAAAAACCAAAATGGCACACAGTGCTCTAGAAATGGTCTTAGCAAACTCCTGTACAATAGTAGCAAGGCATCCTTGCTCCTGTACTCAAATCCTCTCACGGAAGGTCATCATTCCATTTAACCTCTTCAAGCCTTCAGCACCTGTATTACTTACTTTCAGCAGCTGGTGTATAAGGACTGTCAGGTCTTGTTGCACCTTCCGTTTTCCCAATCTATTGCCATTCAGCCAACAATCTGCTTTCCTGTTTTTGCTACCAAAGTAAATAACCTCACATTATCCACATTATACTTCACCTACCATACATTTTCCGCTCATTCAACTTATCAAAATCCCATGGGAACTCTTCTGCATCCTCTTCACCCTCCCACCTACCTTTGTATCACCTGCAAACTTGGAGATATTACACTTAATTCCCTCATCTAAATCATTAACACTGATTCCTGCAGTACCCCTTGAGTCACTGTCTGTCACTTGGAAAATGACCTGTTTATTTCTACTTTTCATTTTCTGTCTGCTAACCAGTTCTCTGTCAGTACATCACACCAAGTCCCATGCGATTTAATTTTGCATGCTAATTTCTTTTGTGGGACCTTATTGTCAGTCTTTTGGAAGTTCAAGTAAACAACATCTACTAGCTTGCCAGCCAGGTGAATCTCATAGAATGAGTTCCCTGATTGGGGCTGTGAACCTGATCCAATCAGGGAACCCTGGGTGACAGATATAAACAGGAACGTCAGAGGTTCAGTTCAGTCTGAGATGTGGCTCTGAGGATGCCAGACTGGTGTCAAGTACAATGTAAATAAAGGGTGATTTGGTGACCGGATACCAGTTTCTGTGGCATAATTTCATCCCCCTTATCAGTCAAATAATTACATTCTTGGAAAAACATACAGATGCAGCCCTGCTTGGTGCCAATCTTCTGCTTTTCCCCCATAACCCTGCACCCTATTTCAAAAAGGTTGGTAACAACAAGCTGACTGGTCCATGGGCTAATGACCAGTTATTGATGACAGAGACTTTTGTTTACCAACAACTGTGTGATTGGTTCTCAGATAAATGAAGAATTTAGAACTAGTAAAAAGTTAGAGGAAAAAGTATTCAGTTCTCTTCCAGTCTCTCTGCAGTCAAAACTAACTTTAAACCTGAAGAGTGCAGAAGTGATTCCAAAGTTTGTTTCTAGGCATGAGAAACTTCAGTTATGAGGACAGAATGAAGACATTGGGACTGTTCAACTTGGAGAGAAGAGGTTTCCTGCTTGTAAAATGAGCAAAACCAAGAGGGCATAGATTAAAAGTGATGTGCAGAAAAAGCAAGGGTTATGGGAAAACAACCCTTTTCACTCAGTGAGTAGTTAGGGTATAGAATGAATTGTCTGGAAATGTGGTGGAGGCAGCTTTAAATGAGGCATTCAAGAGGGTATTGGATGATTATTTGGATAGAAGTAGTATGCAACGATATGGTGAAAAAGCATGATATTGGCACCAGGTAATGATGCTAATTTGAAGAGCCAGTACAGGCAAGTGAGCCAATTGGCCTCCTTTTACACTTTAACAGCTCTGTGATTCTGTAATTCTGTGAAGAAAACCAGTTTATCTTTCCTGCAACAGTTATTGTAAGCTGTGATTTTTAGCTGATAAGTCAGAGACCTTTTATAAGTGAACTAGCCACCTTATGTCCCTTACAAAAATGTGGAAGCATTTGGAGAAAGATGACGAAGCAATGTGCTAGCCAGCAGCAGAATTGTAAGGACCATCTCAGCAACAGAATCTGGAAACAAAGACTAATGAACTGTCTTTCTAGTTCTACCCTCTGCCCTACAATCTATTTTCCCTGTCTATCTTTCTGTATGTATGTGTAAGGGAAAGTTTAGAAGGAGATTAGAGTTTCAATCGGTAGTATGATATGCTGACGGTTAATGATCGTTTACCTATTGCTAGAATTTAATTACTTGTGATAAATAGTGATTCTTGTTTGGTACAGAAACCCGGCCCATGCTTTCTACCAACCTGAGTCTAAAAAATCAGGCATTTTGGGGAACTTCACCTACTTTTTATAAATCTTTAACTTTTGTGACAACTCTGGAAATAGCGGAGTTTGATTTCCAGTGCATTACCCCAGTGAAGTGTAACAAAGGTATGATTCCTCTTGTGGGAGAATCCAGAGGTAGGGGGTCACTGTTTAAGCACAAAAGATTGCCTACATAAGACAGAAATAAGCAGATTTATTTTCTCACAGATGCTCGTGAGACTTCGCAAGTCTCTTATTTAAAAGGCGGGGAATCAGAGTTTGTCTGCTTATCAAAAACTATGAAAGTTTATCAAGTGGCTGGAACATTAAGAAATCAACAATGGTGGTCAGGGCCGAAGCCTTGTGAGCGGTGGTGAAGCCTGGGGTGACCGATGGAGGTCAGCAGTGGTGGTCGATGGTACAGGCAGCTGGTGAGCACGGGTGGATCTTAGTCCATTGCAGGGGAGAGTGAGAATTCTTAGGGAAGCCTAGCTTAGAGCATCTGCAGGCCCATGGCTTAAGAAAGGACTGTAATATTTGACTAATAGTTCTCTATTATTATACTTTTATTCTAAGAAAACCATAGTGCTGAAATTTCAAACTCACTTCTTTATTTTTCTACTTCTGTAACTAAGATTTCGTACCTCGGTACTTTGTACCTACGATGGTGCTGTGTGTGGCAACGTTGTACACTTTTCATGGTACTCTTGCACTCCATTATTGAGTACGCATGACAATAAAACCTAAATCTTAAAAAACAAATCTAATCAGATAAATCACTGTCTTGCTGACTGGCAGGGTAGGTTAGAGCTGTGGTGTGGGATTCATTAGGGTGATTAAGGTGTTGAAATGAGTGTTTTAATGAGGGACCTAGTGCTGAGGTGGCGGCTTTATTAAGGGAGATTAGTTAGGAGTTTGAGTTTTGATGTCGTTGGACTAGTAATCCAGAGAGCCAGGCTCATGATTTGGAATTGAATTTCAGTTTGGCAGGTGGTGAAATTTCATCCAGTGAAATCTGGAATCAAAAGTAAACCTGGGTTGTGACCATTATTAATTGTTGTAAAAGCCCATCTGTTTCACTAATGGTTTTTAGGGAAGAAAATTTCCAGACCCACAGCAGTGTGGTTGACTCTTAATTGCACTGTGAACTAGCCTAGCAAGCCACTTGTTTAAATCAAAAGAAACAGGATGGACTACCCATCAAACTGTATCACTTCATTGTCGCTGGATCAAACCCTGAAACTCCCTCCACAATAGCACTGCAGGTGTCTACATCTCAAGGAGTACAGTGAGTGGTTCAAGAAAACAGCTCACCACCACTTTCTCCTGAGCAATAAATGCTGCCCTAGCCAACGATGCCCACATCCCGTGAATGAATAAAACAAAAGTTGAACTTACATTAAGTAACTTTGCATTTTCATAACCTCAGGAGACTTCAAAGTGCTTCAAGAGAATCCCTTTGAACTGAAGTCACCATTGTAATATAGGAAGTAGAGGAGGCAATTTGTGCATAGCAGTGTTCCTGAAACGACAATGAGATGATGACTAGATAATCTGTTTTAGTGTGTAAAAAAACAAAGAACTGCAGATACTGGAAATCAGAAACAAAAACATAAATTTCTGGAAAAACCCAGCAGGTCTGGCAGCATCTGTAGAGAGAAAGCAGAGTTAACCTGCTGAGTTTTTCCAGCAATATCTCTTTTAATGATGTTGGCTAAGAGACTAATGTTGGCCTGGACACAAGCGAGCACTTTGATTTGGGGATACATTGCTGACTGAGTTACTGTGGCAAAATCTGAATCAACTACAATAGTGTGAAAGAGTATCTTTATGAGTTTACCTATTAAGCAAATTAAATTTCTGCTTGCCTATTGGTTCCTTTGTAGGTGCAATATATCATGCTGAGAGAATTAACATCGAGCTGAAAAAGAAATATGGAAGGAACTGGGAGAAAGAAAATCAAAGATTATGACAAATGACTTTGAAAATCAAACAGGTCTTATTAAAACTCTACCATTTTAAACGTGAACATTAACATTTGCAAAGCCAAGTCAGTAACAAACCATTTTGTAGAAGAAAGCTAACCCTAATATTCATTATACTGAGTCGCTTTAGCAAAAATGTGAGAGGTTTCCTGATTTGGGCCAGTATTTTTGAAATAGCTGCACAGAGGCTGGTATCCCATCACCAAGTCACCCTTTATTTACTTGTGCATAGTGCTCTGGCTGTGGCCATCCAGCTCAGAGTCAGACCCCTGAACTGAGGAGATTCTAAATCCCCTGTTAGTTTTTTTTTAGGAATGAGTGACAATAGCTGGGAATAGGTTAAAACAGAAATTTTATTAAATATAATGTGAAATAGCTGCACAGAGGCCGGTATCCATTCACCAAGTCACCCTTCATTTATTGTGCACAGTATACTGGCTGTAGCCAGCCAGCTTGGAGTCAGACCCCCAAACTGAGGAATTTCTAAATCCCCTGTTAATATTGGTCAGCCACTGTCCCCTGAATGGCCCAGGTTAACAACCTTCAATCACTGTGTTCTTGAAATGCAAATTCTCTGTAGCTGTGGATCAGGATACTAAAATAGATAGCTGCAGAGATAATGGAGGAATGGTTGTAATCTTCCAAAAAAAATTCCTTGGATTCTGTAGAAGTCCTGGAGGAGTGGAAAAATGCTAATATGACATCCTTATTCAAAAAGGAAGGGAGGCAACGAACATAGGCTGATTAGCCTAAAATCTATTGTTGGGAAAATATGTTGGAATTAATTATTCCGGAAGCAATAGCAGCACATTTGGAAAATTGCAATCTAATCAAGCAGAGTCAGCATGGTTTCAGGAAAGGGGAAATCGTGGCTGACTAATTTGTTAGAAGTTTTTGTGCAATTCCTAACCAGGGTGGATAGAATGGAAACCAGTAGATGTGTTGTATTTGGATTTTCAGAAGGCATTTGATGAGGTACCTCACAAAAGATAAAGTTACAAGAACCATGGTGTTGGAGGTAGTATATTGGTATGGATAGAGAATTGCGTAATAGAGAGGAAACAGCAAATGGGGATAAGGAGTTCATTTTCAGGTTTGGGAAACTGTAACCAGTCGGATTCCACATGGATCAGGCTGGGGCCGCATTTGTTTACAGAGTATTTAACGACTTGGAGGAAGGAAGTAAATGTGCCAGAGCCAAATTTGCAGACAGCGTAAAAATAAGTGGACTGGCAAGTTGTGAAGGGGATACAGAGAGGTATCAAAAGGGTAAGTAAATGGGCAAAAAATTGACAAATGGTATAAAATGTAGGAAATTGTAAGGTTGTTCATTTTGGAAGGGAGAACACAAGAAAAGGTATTTAGATGAGGGAAAGCTGCAGAAAGTTGCAACACAAGGAGTCTTGGGGGTATTTGTGCACAGAAAGCTGCACACAGGTTCAGGAGGTAATTAGGAAGGCTAATGAAATTTTGGCCCTTATTTCAAGGTAGTTGGAGTATAATAGTAGGGGAGTCTTACTGCAACTGTACAAGATGCTTAAGAGACCACATTTAGAGTATTGCGAGCAGTTTTGGTCCCCTCACTTAAGGAAAGATATTATTTCTTTGGAGACAGTTCAGAGACGGTACACTGAGATGATGCCTCGTACAGAGGGATTGTCTTGTGAGCAAAGGATAAACAGGTTGGGATTATACTCACTAGAGTTTATAAGAATGAGAGAGTGATTTCATTGAAGCATGTTGGATTTTAAGGGACCTGACAGGCTGAGAAATGCTGAGAGGATGTTGCTTCTCATGGGAGAGTCTAGAACCAGATGGCATAGACTCAGTAAAAGGGGATGTCAATTTAAGACAGAGATCAGGAGGAATTTCTGTTGGATGATAGTATAAGGTAGGGGTGGAGCTTAGATAGACCTTAGGTTTAGGGTAAAAGTTCGGCACAACATCGTGGGCTGAAGGACCTGTACTGTGCTGTACTGTTCTATGTTCTTATAGAAACATATAAAATTATGAAGGGAATAGATAAGATAGAAGTAGAGAGGATGTTTCCACTGGGAGGTGAAGCTAGGACAAGAGGGCATAGCCTCAAGATTAGAGAGAGCAGATTTAGGACTGAATTGAGAAGGAATTTCTTCACCCAGAGGGTTGTTAATCTATGGAATTCCTTGCCCAGTGAAGTAGTTGACGCTACTTCAGTAAACGTTTTTAAAGAAAAGGTAGATTTTTTTTGAACAATAAAGGAATTAAGGGATACGGTGAGAACGCGGGTAAGTGGATCTGAGTCCACGAAAAGATCAGCCATGATCTTATTGAATGGCGGAGCAGGCTCGAAGGACCAGACGGCCTACTCCTGCTCCTAGTTCTTATGTTCTTATGTTCTATGTATTGCTTGCGAAGTTTTAGCTTACAATAACTCTGTACATTCTGCGGACCAGCCTTTTCTTTAGAGTCATTCTGATATTGTACAATCTCTTTTCCTTCCTAACAAAATATTGTCTTTCAAATTTGAACAGTTGCATTTTTGTGTGTTATTTGAAGGAATTAATAAGCCTAGTTGTTGTCTGATGTAGTCATCGTGGCTGATATTGAATCTCTTCAATTCCTTGACATTTTGCAGTAACATTGACTTCACAAAAAATCCCACTTACGTTGTTCTGAAAGTGCAAGATCAGCAAAGTGAAAATGACTACAAATGATTGAGACGTCACATGCATTTTCTCTGATCTGCTGTTGTTCAAGGCAGTACATTTGTACTCATTTTAAGCTGTTGTCACATTGTTTTATACATTAAATGGAGGGGGTGGGGGGGTGCGGGGCGACAGTTGAATGCTATATTCCTCATTGATATTGAATAAACCTGTGCATTGTTTGCAGTTTGAGGCCCACAACGATGTCTGTCCCTCTGGAAGCAGCAAAATTGAGCCTAACAGCATTAAGATCAAGGTTTTCCCTATAACATCTTTACAACGTTTAAACCTATAGATATTACGGTGGTGTCATGGCTATGTTGGTGGATTAGGCTAGGATGTTGACTTCCTAGAAGTCTCCTGCCATGACTAGGTTCTAAAAGGAGCCCCTGACTGGAGTCTGGTGTCTACCATACAACTGAAGTGTCCCACCCAATGGAGCTGGTTTTGAGCGGTGGATGCTGTGATGCCCAGCTTGTTGGTATGGAAGAGAATGCTGCTAGGGAGGATCTTGAGAAATCACCACTGGTGTCTCCGTTGCTCTGTGGTACCTACTACAAATTACCAAGTTTCTGAAGCTACTTGGTCAACCATGACCTTAATCTTGGATTTGGAGGGCCATAATAATGTTTTAGGGATACATGCATAGGGTTGACTGGCTTGTGGTCAGCCGAAATGGAGAGGCAAATTTGGGAAGGCAATGAGAGACTTAATCAGGAATGTGAAGAGGCCAATTTGAGGCATCGGAGGGAGAGAGGACACAAACCTTGAAACATCCCACCCCCTGACCCCATCAAACGCCACCTACCCTGCACTGTAGCAGTAGCTACAGAATATGGTTTGGACTTACTAGCCATCTCAGAATGGAAGCAAGTCGATCTTGATCCTGAATGACTGCCTGAGAAGAAACGTATAGACATTTCAGATAACAAGGTGTAGAGCTGGATGAACACAGCAGGCCAAGCAGCATGAGAGGAGCAGGAAGGCTGACGTTTCAGGCCTAGACACTTCTCCAGAAAAGGGGGAGGGGAAGGGGGTTCTGAAATAAATAGGGAGAGAGGGGGAGGCGGATAGAAGATGGATAAAGGAGAAGATAGGTGGAGAGGAGACAGACAGGTCGAAGAGGCGGGGGCGGAGCCAGAAAAGGTGAGTGTAGCTGTGGAGTTGGGAGGGGATAGGTCAGTCCAGGGAGGACGGACTGGTCAAGGGGACGGGATGAGGCTGGTAGGTAGGAATTGGGAGTGGGGCTTGAGGTGGGAGGAGGGGATAGGTGGGAGGAAGGACAGGTTAGGGAGGTGGGGACAAGCTGGGCTGGTTTTGGGATACGGTCGGGGGAGGGGAGATTTTGAAGCTTGTGAAGTCCACATTGATACCATTGGGCTGCAGGGTTCCCAAATGAAATATGAGGTGCTGTTCCTGCAACCTTCGGGTGGCATCATTGTTGCACTGCAGGAGGCTCAGGATGGACATGTCGTCTGAGGAGTGGGAGGGGGAGTTGAAATGGTTCACGACTGGGAAGTGCAGTTGTTTGTTGCGAACCGAGCGTAGGTGTTCCACAAAGCAGTCCCCAAGCCTCCGTTTGGTTTCCCCGATGTAGAGGAGGCCACATCGGGAACAGCAGATACAGTGTACCACATTAGCAGATATGCAGGTGAACATCTGTTTGATGTGGAAGGTCTTCTTGGGTCCTGGGATGGGAGTAAGGGGGGAGGTGTAGGGGCAGGTGTAGCACTTCCTGCGGTTGCAGGGAAAAGTGCCGGGGGTGGTGGGGCTGGTGGGGAGTGTGGAACAGACGAGGGATTCACGGAGAGAGTGGTCCCTCCGGAAAGCAGATAAGAGTGGGGAGGGAAAATTGTCTTTGGTAGTGTGGTCAGATTGCAGATGGCGGAAGTGCCGGAGGATGATGCGTTGAATCCGGAGGTTGGTGGGGTGGTACGTGTGGACGAGGGGGATTCTGTTTTGGTTGTTATTGAGGGGAGGGGGTGTGAGGGATGAGTTGTGGGAAATGCGGGAGACGCGGTCAAGGGCGTTTTCGACCACTGTGGGGGGGATGTTGCGGTCCTTGAAAAACGGGGACATCTGGGATGTCCGGAAGTGGAATACCTCATCTCGGGAGCAGATGCGGTGGAGGTGAAGGAATTGGGAATAGGGGATGGCCTTTTTGCAGGAAGGTGGGTGTGAGGAGGTGTATTCTAGGTAGCTGTGGGAGTTGGTAGGCTTGAAATGGATATCAGTTTCCCGGTGGTTGCCAGAGATGGAGACAGAGAGGCCAGGAAGGAGAGAGAGGTATTAGAGATGGTCCAGGTGAACTTAAGGTTGGGGTGGAAGGTGTTGGTGAAGTGGATGATTTGTTTGAGCTCCTCGTGGGAACACGAGGCAGTGCCGATTCAGTCATTGACATATAGATATTTCACCCTGGCAATTTGAGAATTAGTTGAAAAAATATGGAAGTGAAATACTGGTGCCTCATTGGCCCCCTTCTCCTGATCAGACCTTTCTCTTTTCCCAAGGTCGGTGCTCTATGGGGGCTGCCTCACTCTTAGCCATTCCAATAAACCTCTATACCTTAACATCCCACCCTCTCAGCTTTCCCGACCTTGTGGCCTCCCCATTTTGCTTTCATCCTGAATGTGCATCTTGTGACTGGGGCTTAGAATCTGGGGACTGCTTGTGGTCTCAACAGTGGCTATTGCTTCCACTGGCACTGCAGAATTACCAGCTGGTCTGAATGGTTGGCACACTCCTGAATTGGGGATTCCTCCTGAGTGAGGGGCAGATGTCTCAGTCTGGCCACTAAACAATGGACCAAAGCACTGCCAACGTTGACTGCTGTGTTCCTGATGACCATTTTCAGTAGCTCCTGGAAAGTTTGGCTTTAATTTTTTTACATTTTGCTCCCAATTCTTAGACTTCTCAGAATGACAGAACTATTATTGTGCAGAAGGAGGCCATTCAGCCCAACATGTCTGTACTAGTTATATTGTCCATTTCAGATCTATTAATCTAGTGTCAACCTCCTGTCTTTTCCCCATAATCCCTGCACATCATTACGATCCAAAAAAATGTCCAATGCCCTCTTGAATGCTTTCAAAAAACCGTAATTTCCCCTACCCTGCCACCACAGGAAATAACTTAAGATCTTGAAAATGTAAATCAAACTATTCCAAGATTTAGGAGCGAATTACAGCAGATGCTGGAATCTGTACTGAAAACAAAAAATGCTGGAAATCACAACCAGTCAGGCAGCATCTGTGGAACTTGGGTTGAATTGGGGAGCTCTGATGAACAGTCAACTAGACTCAACACGTTAGTTTGCTCTCTCTCCATGGATGCTGCCTGACCCGTTGTGATTTCCAGCAGCTTTTTTTAGAGATAACAAGGTGTAGAGCTGGATGAACACAGCAGGCCAAGCAGCATCAGAGGAGCAGGAAAGCTGATGTTTCGGGTCTAGACCCTTCTTCAGAAATGGAGGAGGGGAAGGGGACTCTGAAATAAATAGAGAGAGGGGGAGGCGGATAGAAGATGGATAAAGGAGAAGATAGGTGGAGAGGAGATAGACAGGTCAAAGAGGCGGGGATGGAGCCAGTAAAGGTGAGTGTAAGTGGTGAGTTAGAGGGGGGATAGGTCAGTCCAGGGAGGATGGACAAGTCAAGGGGGCGGGATGAGGTTAGTAGGTAGGAGATGGGGGTGCGGATTGAGGTGGGAGGAGGGGATAGGTGGGAGGAAGGACAGGTTAGGGAGGTGGGGACAAGCTGGGCTGGTTTTGGGATACGGTCGGGGGAGGGGAGATTTTGAAGCTTGTGAAGTCCACAATGATACCATTGGGCTGCAGGGTTCCCAAACGAAATATGAGGTGCTGTTCCTGCAACCTTCGGGTGGCATTGTTGTGGCACTGCAGGAGGCCCAGGATAGACATGTCGTCTAAGGAGTTGGAGGAGTTGAAATGGTTCACGACTGGGAAGTGCAGTTTGTTGAGAACTGAGCGTAGGTGTTTTTCTTATTGTTTTCTGTTTCAAGATTTAGTTGCATTTCATAAAACTGATTTCATTTTCTATTTGTTTGATTTTTATTTGTTTTCTCATTGTTTCACTTCTCACTGGGAAATGGATCCAGAGGCCTCAACATCATTTTAGTCATTAGTGAAGCACTGAACTGCAAGCTCAGACCCTGACCTATTGAAACCAATTTTGGTTCTGCTTCCGCTAAGATGCCCAGCCTAAGATCATCTGTTTGCAGTCAAGTATACAGTTTGGAAGCAAGCCATTCGGCCCATCAAGTCCACACTGACCCTCCAGAGAGCATCCCACCCAGACCCAACCTCCAACCCTATCCCAGTAACCCTGCATTTCCCATTGATAATCCACGTAGCTTGCACATCCCTGGACACTATGGGGCAATTTAGCATGGCCAATTCACCTAACCTACAAATCTTTGGTCTGTGGGAGGAAACTGGAGCACCTAAAGGAAACGCACACAGACAGGGGGAGAATATGCAAACTCCACACAGACAGTCACCCAAGCCTGGAATCGAATGCAGGTGCCTGGCGCTGTGAGGCAGCAGTGCCAACACTGAGTCACTGTGGTGCCCAATAAAGGTCAAACTGAGAGATAGTAAGAACTGCCGACACTGGAGTCAGAGACAACACACTGTGGAGCTGGATGAACACAGCAGGCCAGGCAGCATCAGAGGAGCAGGAAAGTTGACGTTTCGGGTTGGAGTTACTACTGCTGCATTTATACAGTCAGCAATAAATAAAACCTTTTTGAAAAAGTTTAATTTGACATTTTTCTGTTTAGTTTGTCCCAGTTAATCATTGGATTAGTATGATTATTAGAATTTCCTTGAGCTTTCCTTGTGCCTGAAGCACAGTTATAAGCTTAACTTTCAACTTCTTGCATGATCTGAATTATGTTTCTTAATTCTTTCATTGTATCTGAATGTCAATGGCAAGAGCAGAATTTGTTGCCCATCCCTTATTGCTTTGCTTGCTGGGCTATATCAGAACACAGTGAGTGTCAACCACATTGGAGTCACGTATATCAGGTAAGGATGGAAGTGCCCTCCTGTAAAATACATTAGTGGACTGATGGATTTCTTATGCCAGTAGGCAATGATTTCGCAGTCACCATTACTGAGACCTACTTTTGTCTATTAACTGAATACAAATACCCACCAACTGCAGTGGCTGGATTTGCAAGTGTGTGTGCAAAGCGTTAATTTGAGTCTCTGGGTTTCTAGTCTAGTGGCTTTGCCAACAAACCACCATCTCTCATTGAGAATTGTGCTATTCTTGCTCTGCAATAGATGGTATCAATGTTCTTCTCCACAGAAAGAAGGAAGAAAGGCCAGCTTTTCAAAGCACCATGTAAGTTCTAGGTCCTGACCCCGTATTTCAGTGGTATCATTTCATGCAGCTTAATGATTAAATACTAATGCCTAAATTAGATGCGTGGTGAGATTGGCACCCAAAGGCAGTCAAGTCACATTGGGGCCTGCTATGGCCTTGCCAAAGGGAGTAGGTATCTCCTCTGAAGGCAGGGAGGATAAATGATTAACATTAATGGTAACTGGCCAAGTGAAAGGTAATGTGCAGGTTTGGACACAGATTACCTGAGGGCCCAATGTGAGAAACATTTGCTTTGCAGGGAGCCTGACAAATCTACACGTACGTTGTTTCGGTCACATAAAGAACCAAAAATTTTGGAAATATTCAGCAGGGTGGGCAGCATTTGTGGAGAGAAAATTAATTAATGATTTAGATCAATGGCCTTTCGTCAGAATGGACCTGAAGCATAAACTCTGCTTTTACTCCACAGGTTCTGCCTGACCTTCTGAGTTTTTCTAGCAATTTCTGATTTCCTGCATCCGCAGTTCTTTGGTTTTTTTTCTTTTTTTTTTCACATTAACTCTCTCCCTCCGCAGATGCTGCCAGAGTGACCGAATATTTTTAATGTGTTCTGTTTTTATTTCACATGCAGTCCTTCAATTTGAGGCTGAACCTGGTTCCTACAGCATCTTTGCTTTTATTCTCTATGCTCTCATTAATAAAGCACTGAATACAATGCGCTTCATTAATTGCCATCTCATTACCTATTGCTAGGAGAAACTACCTGACTGTTTATGAAGCAGATCCTGATGAATCATGGGAATGCAGCTCAGGTGAACTGGAGCAACGAGGCCGACTGGGGAGTGAGGTTGGCTGCTTGTCTGCATCTAACTCCACCGAGAAATGTGACATCTTGGATAGTCTCCACCTGAACTTCATACTTCCTAACAAGCTGAGGTAATCAATATTTATTATTAGTTATTGTTATTATTAGTTATTATTATTAATATCTTTTTAAAATTAATCCATGTTTAACCGTTTTAACCATTCATTTTAACAATTGTTTAATTATCCTGCTGATAATTAGTTTAATTTTCTCTCTGGTTTCTTCCGCTTCCCTCATAAAAGCTGTAATTGTGCTTGACTGAGCTTCATGGGCCCAAACTATAGATTATATTCCTCATTCAGGCACTGTTTATACATGGTCACAAATGTGAGCTACCAACTCCATTCCTCCTCCTACACTCTGTCTGAGGCTGTATTTGACTGTGTGCATCCCTATTTGATCCCAAGTTGAACTCCTGGCTTTTATCTTCTCCATAACATCTCTTTACGATCATCCATTTCTTCTAAAAGCCCCACTCATACCTTTTTTTTACCCTCAGTCCTGACTGTTCTGATGCTTTCCTGCTGGTCCACAACACTGCATCCTCTGTAAAACTCAAAATTCTGTAGCCTTTACCAAACTTGCAACATTTACCCATTGTTCCTGTTGTTCCATGCCTCCATTAGCTCCCGGTGAAGCCAAGCCTCAATTTTAAAATTCTCATACCTATCTTCAAAGTCTTCTATTTGCCCATCCCTCCCTAACTCTATGATCTCCTTCAGCATTACAGTCCTCAAAGATTTCTTTAGCTTTCCAATTCTGGTCTTTCATTCACCCTTGATTTTATCACTTTATCCACAGCTTAAGCTTTCTTGCATTTATGTTCTTGAATTTCCTCCCAAACTTTTGCCCCATTTATTCTTCCTATAGGATCTTCCCAATATCCTTCTCTTTGATCAAGCTTTTGGTCACTCGTCCTAAAATCTCCTACCTGTCTAGGCCTTAAGTTTTATCCAATAATGGCTCTGCAAGTATTGTAGTGGGCTCATGGTGATATGTAGGCAAGATATTCAGCGTCATCAGTGATGTATAACCGCATGATGATCAGAACTACTGGGAAACTTCGATCTAGAAGTCTTGTGTAAAATCTTGTCCTGTATGTAGTTAGAAGACGAAGTTCAATAGAATTTAATGTTTACTTACAACATACCACCCCCAAATCTCAATAAACTCAGATCCCAGAAATGATTAGAGAACAAGCACAGATAGTGGTAACAAACCATGAAGCATGTTGAGACAGTAGTAGTGCTATATAAATGTAAATTATTGTTTTAAGTAGGCTCAATGACCTTCAAATCTCATTTGAGTCCACCTTATAGAGTCATAGAGTTGTAAAGCATGGAAACAGACCCTTTGGTCCAGCTTGTCCATGCCGATCAGATATACTAAATTAATCCAGTCCCATTTGCCAGCATTTGGTTCATATCCCTCTAAACGCCTTCTATTCATGTACCCATCCAGATGCCTTTTAAATGTTGTAGTTGTAACAGCCTCCACCACTTCCTCTGGCAGCTCATTCCATATTCGCATCACCATATAAACCTGTGCCACCTAGTTTTGGACTCCCTCACCCTGGGGAAAAGACCCTGGTTATTCAGCATATCCATGCCCCTCATGATTTTATAAACTTCTTTAAGGTCACCCCTCAGCCTCCGATGCTCATTGGAAAATCGCCCCAGTCTATTCAGGCTTTCCCTTTAACTCATGCCCTCCAATCCTGGCATCATCCTTGTATATCCTTTCTGCAGCCTTTCAACACTCTTAACAACATCTTTCCCACAGCAGGGAGACCAGAATTGAATGCAGTATTCTGAAAGTGGCCTAACCATGTCCTGTACAGTCGCAATGACATCCCAATTCTTATACTCAATGCACTGACCAATAAAGGCAAGTGTATCAAACGCCACCTTCACCACCCTGCCTACCTGTGACTGCACCTTTAAGGAACTGTAGACCTGCACCCCAGGTCTCTTTGTTTGGCAACACACCCCAGGAACCCATCATCAAGTGTACAAATCGTGCCCTGATTTATCTTACCCTGATACATTGTTACATTTTTATAGTTCATGGTCCAATCATTTGGAGCAGAGTTTAAGGATCAAGTATGGGGGAAGAGGCGTAAATTCAATTCATGTGCTTCCTACCACTTCCACGCCTGTAGCTGACTTGGCAATAATTTTGCAAAGGGGTAGGTAAGGCTTTGAGTAGCCTGCCCAACCTCACCATAATTGAAGCCTTTAAGCAGTCAATTAATGGCACTTTAGGCCATTACCCACGTGAACACAATTCATTGCCCAACAGGAGAGGGTCAGGGATGAGGCTGGGAGGCCCATTAGGTTAAACAGCTCTAGGACTGGGTGGGTCCCACTTTCCCGGTAAGGGAGGCTTCCCTCAACATGAATAAGATCAATGTCTTCTCCTGGAAATCAATGACGTCAAAAGGTAGGATTACACATCCAGTCTAAGAAAATCCTTGTTTTGCTCCCCAGTCATTTATGTTCACATTGTTGTCTAAGATTAGGGTAATAGGCTATCATGAAGTTCCTTTACAGTCCACTTACCAGATATGTTTTTCCATTCAATTTTGTTTGAGCTATTGGACAAAAGCTACACTGCATGATTTCAATCTGATGGCATTATTACTTTCATTAACAAAGCTTATGAAGAAATTTGCTTTTTCTGGCTGAAGGTGGCAGTGCTGTATAATCAAGAGCCTGAGCGATGGTGTGGGTGAAATTCCAGATTTATACTGAACATTTGGTTAACAACTATCAATGAATTTGTGGTAACTGCGGTAATTTCAGATACCAGTGCTGTCAGCATGTTGTATCTTCTCATTTCCAACCTCTGGTGGTCTGTTGATGGGGCAGTTTGCTGCCACCACTCCTCCTTTCTAGGCTAAGTCTGAGGAGCTGTATAATTAGCTGTGGTAGAGGATAGAGCATGAGAGAGTCTTGACAAGAAGAGCATTTGTTGTGCAAAACAAGGCATAGTTTATTGCACAATAACAATAAATATGGACATTAGGCATAATTAGTCTGGGTGGAGCTCAATACAGTTCAGTGTTAGCTCTCAGAACCATTACTACATACAACAGTAGCTAGCATTGCTGGATGATTGGTTAACTGAAGGGACACAGTTTCAACAATTTATACGTTTCAGTATCTGGAACAGAATGCAGTTTCTGTTTATCTTACACTGTTCCAATTAATATATTAATTAGTGAGTTCACTGCCCAAATTATTGCTGTGTGATTGGCTATCTCTGCGTTCCATTCGGACCAGTATAATCTGAATAAAATTCTAATTGTGTTCCTTTGAACTAGCTCTTCACATCTGCAGTGCATGCATATATTTCTTTACATGGGTCTGTGTACATCATGATTTATTTGCACAAGTGTTGCATTACTAGGATGCAGAGTATCCAAAGTAGCAAAGGTACATAAGGAATCAACATGCATTGAGGCCAATGATCTTCTTTCATAACTGTTTTGCAGGTCAAGGAGTGAGGGAATTGGCTCATGATTTGAGAGTATCATTTCCCTCCAGACAGCAGGAGTGATATTGTTATTCCAAGCGTCTATATCTCCTGCGTTCAATTTCCTTGAAGAGAGTGTGGGGGTGTTTTTTTCTCTTTTGGACTTCTGCCTTAGCCTGCTTGGTACCATTGCTCCTATTGTAGATGTGATTCTTAAAATATACTTGAAAGATTAATGAACCCTTGAGTGATATTATCTGAGAATCATGAGTGTAAGACAGGCACTGTATTCTTTCCTTATTGCTGTTTAGCCAGATGCTGAATTGTATGGGCTAATGATTGATTGATTGATTTATTGTCGTGTGTACTGAAATGCCGTGAAATGCTTTGTTTACGAGCAGTACAAGCAGACCATAGCAAGCAAAAGATGCAGAGATCGAAAGGACTTAAAGCAGGTTACATTATTTGAGGCTAGAATCAATCCAACAGTTTGATAACGGCTGGAAAGAAGCTGTTCCTGAGCTTGTTGGTGCGTGTGTTCAGGCTTCTGTATCTTCTGCCTGATGGAAGAGGTTGTAGGAGGTCATTACCAGGGTGCGATGGGTCTTTGATGATGTTGGCCACCTTTCTGCAGCAGTGACCCGTGTAAATATAGTCCATAGATGGAAGGTTGGCTTCCATGATGGTCTGGGCTGTTGACACCACCTCCTGTAGTTTCTTACGGTCCTGGGCAGAGCAGTTGCCATACCAAGCCGTTAGGCACCCACACAGTATGGTTTCAATGGTACATCTGTAGAATTTGGTGAGGGTCCTTATGAACATGCCAAATTTCCTGAGCCGCCTGAGGAAGAAGAGGCGTTGTTGTGACTTCTTCACTGTCACATCTACATGGGAAGTCCAGGACGGTCATCAGTTATCATCACTCCGAGGAACTTGATGCTCTTCACTCTCTCAGCTCTGTTGATATAAATGGGGGCGTGTTCTCCTCCTGTCTTTCTGAAGTCAATGATCAGTTCTTTAGTTTTGCCAACATTGAGAGGCAGGAGGTGTTCTCTAGTTTCCAGATAATTACCGCTATTTTTCACAGGGTTCATGCCAGTGACTAATAAAAGTACAAATGAGCTGAGTGAAAAAACTTTGGGTAACTCCCTCTCTTTTTAATTAGCATAAACGTGTTGCAACTCTGTAAGGAAATCTCATTGTGATTGTGTTCATCACATTGTGATCATTGTGTTCCTCATGGTGACTGTTAAAATCAGGCACCATCAAGGAAGTGGTACGGTCACAAATTGTTCTTTTTGACTCTGACATACGTTAATTTTTTATTTATTCATTGGACATGGACGTGGCTGGCTGTCCAGCATTTATTGCCCCTCTCTAGCTGCCCTTGAGAAGGTGATGGTTACCTGCCTTCTTGAACTGCTCCAGTCCACGTGCTGTAGGTTGATCCACAATGCCGTTAGGAAGGGAATTCCAGGATTTTGACCCAGCAACACTGAAGGAATGGCAATATATTTCCGAGTTAGGATGTTGAGTAGCTTGGAGGGGATCTTGCAGGTGGTGTTGATTAGTACTATTGCCCTTATCCTTCTACTTACTAGTGGTTGTTGCATTGAAGGTGCTGCCTAAGGAGCTTTTGGTGAGTTTCTGCAGTGAGTGTTGTTCCTAAGGATCAGTCGTCGATGGACTGGATGTTTGTGAATGTGGTGTCAATCAAGTGGTCTGCTTTGTCCAGGATGGTGTCAAATTTCTTGATTGTTGTTGGAGTTGTACCCATCCAGGCAAGTGGGGAGTATTCTACACCACTCCTCACCTGAGCCTTGTTGATGGTGGACAGGCTTTGTGGAGTCAGGAGGTGAGATACTCATAGCTTCATAGCAAGGAAAATGCTGAATAACCTTGAACAAATAGGTTTTTCAGCCAACAAAACTCTTATCAGCAAGGAGAACAGTCCTGTGACTTCCAAGCTGAAAATAACTGCTGAGTATTAGATTTCACCAATTGCGTTCTGAGGCAGCTTTTATTCCACCGAGAGATGGATCAGCAAGGAAGTGTAATGAGCTAGATTTGCTTGTTCTTCGATGTAATAGCTACAGGCTGTGATGGAGAAATATAATTATGTTTAGGTAAGGGCCAGCTTGGTGGGGAAGTGTTGAGCAAGTGCAAAATGGGAATGAACCAATTGTGAAGCAGGAGCTGGTTACAGGATGAACATAATGATTTTGTTAAACTGCTGGGAATACAGCCTGTGTCTCAGGGTAAAATAAGATGTCAAACTAAGAGCATCTGTAATCACCTTTTGAACAGTTCAAGACTACAGTTATATGCGTGCACACGTGTGAGTGAGGGAGAGAATGAGAGAAAGAGAGAGAAAATTTGAATTAACAGAAGATAAAGGCCACAATTATTAAAGCAATATTCTTAGCTTCAAGCTTTTTGTAAATATAAAAAAAGACAATGCCTTCTTAATGACCTTATCCTGCTGCTTTCAAGGATTTTTGGACATGCACATGAAGGTCCCTCTGTGCCTCTGTACTTTTTAGGGTCCTTCCATTCATCCTGTATTCCCCTGCTTTTTAGATGGCCCAAAATGCATCACCTCACACTTTTCTGGATTAAGTTCCATTTTCCACGTTCTGCCTATCTGACCAGCCCATCTATATCATCCTGCAATCTAAGGCTTTCCACCTTACTGTTTACCACACTGCCAATTTTTGTGTTACGTGTGAACGTACAAGAATGATTCCAGGGATGAGGAGCTTTAGTTTTGAAGGTAGATTGAAGAAATTGGGACAGTCTTCCTTGGAGACGAGAAGACTTAAAGGAGTTTTCGTTGATGAATTGAAGATTGTCAGTGTTCTGGACAGAGAGATACAGAGAGAAACTATCAGACTCATGACAGAATCAAGCATGAAATGACACACACCGAAACTAATTATCAAAGAAGTGAAAAATGGCAGAAGGAAAAATATTTTCACACAGCGGTTGAGGTCTGAAATGTATTGCCTGAGGGACTAGTGGAGCTTTCAAAAGGGAGTTATTGTGTGCAGTTTTGTTCTACTTATCTCAGGAGAGATGTTATTGCCGTAGAGGAAGTGCAACAAATGTTCACTAGAGCGTGGCATCAAGGAGCCCCAGCAAAACTGGAGCCAATGGGAAGAGAATAGTGCAAAACCTTCTGCTGGTTGGCATCATACCTGGCACATAGGAAGATGGTTGTGTTTGTTGGAGGTCAGTCATCTCAGCTCCAGGACATCCCTGCAGGAGTTCCTTGGGGTAATGTCCTAGGCTCAACCATCTTCAGCTGCTTCATCAAAGACCTTCCCTCCATCATAATGTCAGAAGTGGGGATGGTCGCTGAAGATTGTGCAATGTTCAGCACTAAACACAACTCCTCAGTTACAGAAGGAGTCCATGTCCAAATGCAGCAAGTTTGGTTGTGGATTGATTTGGGCTGAAAAGTGGAAAGTAAGATTCATGCCAAAGGCGAGGCAATGACCACCTCTAATAAGAAACAATCTAACCATTACCCCATGTCATTCAATGGCATTACCATCACTGAAATTCCAGCAATCAAAATCCTGGGGTTACAATTGACCAGAAACTGAACTGGACCAACCATATAAATACTGCGGCTACAAGGATTGGTCGAAAGCTAGGAATCCTGCAGTGAGTAACTCACTTCCTGACTCCGAAAGCCTGTTCATGATCTGCAAGTACAAATCAGGAGTGTGATGGAACACTCCCCATTTGCCTGGATGAATAGAGCTCCAACAATACTCTAGAAACTTGACACCATCCAGGACAAAGCAGCCTGCTTGATTGATACCACATCCACAAAGGTTCACCACAGCGTTCAGTAAAAGTAATGTGTACCATTTACACGATGCACTCGAGAAACTTTCCAAGACTGTTGTGGCAGTACTCTCCAAACCCACGACGACTACCATCCAGAGGGACAAGGGCAGCAAATACATGGGAACACCACCACTTGCAAGTTCCCCTCCTAGCTGTGCACTATCCTGACTTGAAAATACACTGCTGTTCCTTCCATGTCACTGGGTCAAAATCCTGGAATACACCCTGCCCAATCACATTGTGCTACTACCTACAACAAATGCACTTCAGTGTTTCAAGAAGGCAGCTCATTACCACCTTCTCAAGGGCAACGAGGGACAGACAATAAATACTAAGCCATGCAGCAGCATCCATATCCCACGAATGAATTTAAAAAATGTTTTGGGGAGGACATTAAATTCTGCCAAACATGTGTGTTGATTTTTGAAGCTTTTATTGACAAAAGGCAATAGGTGCTAGAATGGTTGTACTTTTAAGACTTAATGGATTTCTGTTAATATAAGGTATTAAGGAATGAAGGGGAAAGGTGCACTTGTGGAGCTTCTAATAAGACCATAACAAATAAGAACAGGTGTAGGCCATTTGGCCACTTAAGCCTACTCTGCCATTCAATAGGATCGTGGCTGATCTGATATTGCTCACGTCCACTTTCCTACTCTTTCTGTAACCTTTGATTTCCCTACATTTCAACCATGATCTCCTTAACTGATAGAATATGTTCAAGATGCTGAATGGCCAACTCCAATTTCTAAGTTTCTAGATCAGAATAATCATTGTATGTTTGTAAAATTTATGATTATGTGCCTCCCTTGAAAGCCAAATCCGAACCATATTACTGTCAATCACAGTCAGTTAAGTATAGACTCTTAAATGTTGATTGTGTCTATATTTACACCTCTTTGATTTGTTTTTTTTTGCAGATGTGTTTTAAGAGTTCTGAAGACTTCCAGTCTCTTCATCTTTGTTGTTATTTGCTCAGTAGGTGATCCATTTCCCATTATTTCATGTAGAGATAGCTTTACAAAGCTTTCATATATGCAGTCTCGTGGGTAAAAACAGAGACTGAGCACAAAACCTAGTTAATCAAGGCCACTGTTATTTGCTGCCAGATGGGCATTATGCTTTGGAAATAGAAGTTATTCACCATATCTCTGTGCTGTCTAATAATGCTCCTGTGAAGCCACTTTGAATGTTTTACTATGGAAAAAGTGATATAGAATTGCAATATGTTAGTGTTGTGTGGTTTTAATGAATGAGGCAGGTGGTGACCTCATGGTAATGTCACTGGGCACATAGTCCAGAGTCCCACACAAAAAAAGAAATCCGGCAGACACAATGGAGAAACTTAACAGGTCAGGCTGTATCTTCTTCGGGGCCCGAGTATAAGGCTGCCAACCAAGTACGAAGAGGAATGAGTGGATCAGATGTTGAAGGCATCCAGAGAAAAAAACAAAGACTGTCTTAATTCCAGCAAAGGAGCAATATGGAAATATAGATATCCAAAATAGACGTCTATGGTAGGTGAATAGTAGAAAATTGGACAGCTTTGCTGACAGCAAATCTATCCACCAAGACATTGTGAGGAAGCGGAAAGGTCTGTCATCGAGATGAAGGACAGTGTTCATGCTTGGAAGTCGTTGAAGTCAGTATCTGTGCCTATAGGTTCTAACGTAGCTAAGCAGAAAATGAGGCACTGTTGAGAACATGTTTCAAATTATTACCATATTTGGGTTGGTCTGTGAACACGTTTAATAAGTCACTGGGTCAGATCTTAAACCAGTGTGTGTCTGAAAGTAGGTGACTGTGAAAGGCCCTGGAGTGTTTATGTAAGTTTGTTTATGTTGTGGGAGCTTACAGACAGCAGAGGGAAAAACTTTTAAGCTATTAGTTGTGGTAGTGTCTAAGATAAGTAAGTTAAATGTAAAGAAAAAGGTTCAAAGCTTTTGGGTTCAGTTGACAGAGACCTGACTGAAGTCAGATGCAAGTATAGTTTCTCTGAGCAAGGTGATTGTTCCGAACAGTTAAGCAAATAAGTTATCTCAATAAAAGAGTGCTGTTTGTGAAATGTGCGCTGGTTACTCAAATTTGTGAACAGGACATTGGTTACGCCATTTTTGGAATATGCATTCAATTCTGGCCTCCCTGCAGTAGCAAAGATGTTGTTAAACTTAAAACAGTGCAGAAAAGGTTTACAGGGATGTTGCCAGGGCTGGAGGGTTTGAACTATAGGGAGAGGCTGAATAGGCTGGGGCTATTTTCCCTGGACCATCAGAGGTTGGGGGGTGACCTTATAGAAGTTTGTAAAATCATAGGGGGCAGTGATAGGGTGAACTACCAAAGTCTTTTTCCCAAGGTAGGGGAGTCCAAGACTAGAGGGCATAGGTTTAAGGTGAGAGGAGGAAGATTTAAAAGGGCCCTAGGAGGCAACTTTGCAGAGGGTGGTGCGTGTATGGAATCAGCTGCCAGAGGAAGTGGTGGAGGCTGATACAATTCCAACATTTAAAAGGTAACTGGATGGGTATGTGTTTAGGAAGAGGGTCACAGAGATATGGGCCAAATGCTGGTAAATGTGACTAGGTTAGTTTAAGATATCTGGTCAGCATGGACGTGTTGGGTTGAAGGGTCTGTTTCCATGTTGTACAACTCTATGACTTTAAGTTCTTAGTTCTGTGGGTAGTTAAAGGAAAAGACCTCACAGCTGAAACAGCACAGCTGGAACTGAGAAGATGCAGTTAAGTTAAACTTACAAATTTGATAGGGTAGGAAAATTTCTCTTGATTTCAATTAACTGTGAAGTGATTGTGTTGAGGAGTGAATGAGTCTTCATTTTCAAATATTTTGAAATGTTTTAACCTGTTTTGTGTTTAGATAGCTTCGTTTGCTTTAGCTTTAGTTTTATTTCTTTTATGTAATAAACTTCTGTTTTATTATTTAAAATCAAATCTGCAGCCTGTGTACTTACGTTTTCAGCAAAAGACTGCCATGTTAACTTTTTAAAAATGATCTATCAAGCCAAATTTAATTCTGGGATCTGACTTGTTTAGTCACAACATCAACTGGGATCATAACAATAGGCTTAGAAATTTGAAATTACTGTTGGTGATATGTTAATTGATAAAGCATTATTTCTTCTGCTGTAGTAATGGCATCTGTATGATATCTATTAAAATAACAAAGTGGAATTAGTACAGATATTAATCACTTTATTATGAATTATATTAATTTCTTTGCTATCTGATTGAAAGCTAAATGATTAGGTTAACATCTGGATTAAGGTGTACAAAATCACAAGCCCAAAGTATTGCAGATGCTGGGAATCTGAAATAAAACTAGAAAGTACGGGAAATGCTCAACAGGTTGGGCAGCATCATTAGAGGAGAAACAGAGTTAACTGTTTAACTCTGAGTTAGTGAAAATGGTTCTTGGGATGAGTTAAGATAATCTAAGACCATTTATCAATACAGAAACAGACAAACCTTCCTGCTGACATTTCATAGAGTCATAGAGCCATACCGCACAGAAGCAGACCCTTCGGTCCAACTAGTCCATGCTGAACATAATCCCAAACTAAACTAGTCCCACCTGCCTGCTCCTGGCCCATATCTCTCCAAATCTTTCCTATTTATGTACTTACCTAAATGTTTTTTAAACATTGTAACTGTACCCACATCTACCACTTCCTCAAAAAGTTCATTCCACACATGAACCAACCTCGTTGTAAAAAATTTGCTGCTCATGTCTTTGTAAAATCTCTCTCCTCTCACCTTGAAAATGTGCCTCCTAGTCTTGAAATCCCCCATCCTAGGAAAGGGACATCTACTATTAACTGTAGCTATACCCCTCATGATTTTATAAATCTCT
This sequence comes from Rhincodon typus, assembly GCF_021869965.1. Lineage (NCBI taxonomy): Eukaryota > Metazoa > Chordata > Chondrichthyes > Orectolobiformes > Rhincodontidae > Rhincodon > Rhincodon typus. The sequence continues at coordinate 15,417,662 of NC_063337.1, forward strand.
GTAAGATCACCTCTCAACCCTCCCAACACTCCAATTAAAAAAAGCCCCAATCTATCCAGACTTTCCTTATAACTCAAACTTTCCAAACCTGGCAACATCCTGGTAAATCTCTTCTGAACCCTCTGTAGGTTAACAGTGACCTTCTGATAACTGGGCAACCAGAACTGGACATAGTACTCCAGAAGAGGTCTCACCAACGTTCTGTACCAACTCCTATACTCAAAGGACTGAGCAATCAAGGCAAGTGTGCTAAACACTTTTTTAACCACCCTGTCTACATGTGATGCAAAGTTCAAGAAATTATGTACCTGAACCCCTAGGTCCCTCTGTTCTGTATTTTGGTACACGTCACAATAAATCAATCGAACAAATCAATCAATCAATCTACATTTCTTTCTTTAAAGGCAGCTGAGATTCTTACTAAAGGCAAGCAATGGCCTAATTTATATCTTAAATTCTTGGCTGCATTGCAACAATGTTTTAACTTCCCATTTGATCGAATCACAAGGAGTCAATCCTCACATCTCAAATACAATATAAACCCCAGAGAGGCCGGAATAGGATGAGGTAGGTTTCAAAACATAACTTTGAGATGAAAACCTTCTTGCTAAGTTGAACAGGAATGTTCCCAAGGATCCATTGGCCTTCGCCTTTCTAGGATTCTCCCTCATCTCTTCCGTTGCCCACTACCTCATTCCCCATGTTTCTGTATTATTACCAATCATCCTCCTTCCTCAGTGGCTGGAATATTTTGTGTGAAACACTGGTGATGTTTCAACACTTTGCCACATTTTAGGCAATTCTCAATGGCTTTAGACAGGAGTCAGTTTTGGAGGATTTAAATTCAGCCTGAAGTCAAAATCTACCGCGTGTTGCATTCTGGCTAGTCTGATTGGTCCATGCCCACTTTGACACTCAGACCCTAAATATCCACTGCCCAAATTCAAATTGATCACCAGTATTCAGCTTGATGTCCTTCTATCACTTTTTTCATGGAGTATAATTTACCCACATGAACATGTGTAACCTCCTCAGTCTTGATATACAGCTACCAAGAGAATGACCAATTCAGAGCCAAATCAGAGCAAACCCTCCTTTTTATACCAGTTTCTCATCATTGGTGGCTATCTGCTGGTGAGCCAGTTGGGATCAGATAGATCCCAATTGCATAACTTACAGAATACTGAGAGGCCTGGTTAGAGTGGACATGGAGAAGTCATTTCCACTAGTGGAGAGACCAGAATCTGAGGGCACAGCTTCAGAGTGAAGGGATGACCCTTTAGAACTGCGATGAAGAGAAATTTCTTCAGCCAGAGGGTGGTGAATTTGTAGAACTTATTGTCGTAGAGGGCTGCGGAGGCCAATCATTGAATGTATTTAAGATAGCAACAGATAGATGTTTGATTAGCAAGGGGATCATGCGTTATGGGGAGAAGGCAGGAGATTAGGGTTGACAAACATATCAGCCTTAATCGAATGGAGGAACAGACTTCATCGGCTGAATGGCCTAATTCTGCTCTTACATCTTATGGTCTTAGGGGTTTGCTCCTTGTTCTCTCTGGGGTGGATTTATCACTTCCCTCCTGCCGTTACTGGTGCTGTGGGTGAGGTATCTTCGGACATAAAAGAGCAAGAAGTGGAACATTCCTGTGAAGCACCTTTGGAAGTTTGTTATGTTAAAGGTGCCTTACAAATATAAGCTATTTTAATTGCTGCTGGTCTTTGAGCTGAATTGAAAATAGTTTACAACTGCTTCATTTTCTAATTATTTCAGGTTTTGTTTAGCTCATATCCAGGACATGGCAATCGTAGACAAATGGTAACTGTTTCACCATTGGAAAACACATGTATCCTTTTCCAATATAATTATTGATTTGATTTTGCAACATGCGTAGCTTTCATAATGGATGCATATCCTTTGGTAATTGCAGAGTAATTAAATTCAAAGTCATGCTTAGAAGAACTTAGGTAGATTGATTTGTGATAAGGTTAATGTTTGTTTTAATTTTTGTATTGGTGTCCCTGTTACAAGTTTCATTGATGTTCCTTGGTCTAAGCAATGCTGACGAGATTTCCTTGTCAGGTTACTGAGAAATATGATGAGCTGAGGGATGAAGGTTGAAAATAAGAGTTCATTAATTCTGGCTACCCAAGGCAGGTGATTGTAATGTACTTCACAATCTTTCAATACGTATAGGCAGGGTGAAGAAGAAGCCACTTGGCAGATTTGCCTTCATTGCTCAGACCATTGAGTGCAGGAGTTGCGACATCCTGTCATGGCTGTCCAAGACATTGGTAAGGCCACATTTGGAGAACTGCGTACAACTCTGGTTGCCCTGCCAAAGGTAGATGTTATTAAACTGGAAATGGTGCGAAAGAGATTTATAAGAATGTTACTGATCTGGAAAGTTTGGGTTATAAGGAGAGGCTGGGACTTATTTTCCCTGGAGTGCAGGAGGCTGAGGGGTGACCATATAGAGGTTTATAAAATCATGAGGGGCACAGATAAGGCAAAAGCCAAGATCTTTTACCCCAGGGTAGGGGAGTCCAAAACTACAGGGCATTAGTTTAACCTTTCCGCTCCTCTGATGCCTCCTCAGCCTCTTACGCTCCAGGGAAAATAAGTCCCAGCCTCTCTTTATAATTCAAACTTTCCAGATCAGTAACATTCTTATAAATCTCTTTCGCACCATTTCCAGTTTAATAACATCCTACCTATAGCAGGGCGACCAGATTTGGAAGCAGTCCTCCAAATGTGGCCTTACCAAAGTCTTGGACAGCCATGACATGACATCTCAACTCCTGCACTCAGTGCTCTGAGCAATGCTGCAGAAGGGTCCTGACCCGAAACGTCAGCTTTCCTGCTCCTCTGATGCTGCCTGGCCTGCTATGTTCATCCAGCTCCGCACTGTGTTATCGGTAGCTAACCTGCCATCCTGCTTGCACTCACAAGCAGCAGGTCTGTGTTGTGAGCCATGTTTAGAAGATAAGGAACCAAATAAAACAATTATGGCATTTTCCATTTTTGAAGATATTGCTTTAACACTAAAGCTGTTGAATGCATTCAGGGTGTGATGGGGATAGATCTTCAACCTGTTGCCTGATGTGTAAACTTATTGTTGCAAATCGACAGTCCCTTATAGAAACCACCCTATTCCATTCAAAGTTAATATGGTAGTTTACATAACAGGTAGTTGATCCTCTTGAGCAGTTTTACAGCACAGTAGCAAGAATTCTATATTAAAAAAAAGACAATGCCTTTTTGTTTTACTTCTATGTAAATAACTTGGACACAGTTACAAAGTAATTGCTGTCAAAGCTCACTGATAATATTAAATTGTTGGATGGTGAGCTGCAAGAAAAAAAAGCATGATTGTAAGGGTTCATAAATATAAGCAGGCAGATAAATATCCAGTGAAGTTCAATGCAGGAAGATATGAAGCATTACATCTTGTGAAAAAGAAAATGCAGTGAAGGCACTGTAGCCAGAACGGTGAAGGGACAGAGTAATCATCAATGCGGCAATTTAATCCTTCCAAGAGCTTAGGTAGGGAATCAGTCAAAGGCAAATGGATGTTGAGTTATCTTATGAAAGACCAGCTTCTATTGTGTCTCCTTTTATGTACAGAAAATCATTGGAGGTTATATTTTGCTCTTGCTCTACCTGTGTAATTAAACCATCAAATAGATTTGGATCCATACTATCAGTTTAATCATAATTTCTTTTCATTCTATTGCATCAACTCTAAAGTTAGGAGAGGATTTTACATTGTTTTCAGCTCAGTGTTTGGAAAGTGAGAAATTACTGGCTATGTTTCAGAATGATTGAGAGACTGCGCTAGTTTAAAAAATAAGCTCAAATTTAAAAAGTGCATTGTTGAGCAGTTTGCCAAAGTAGTAGTTTGGGGTTTGAAATCTCAGGGGGTGTACGCAACCAATTTTGCAATTCTAGTTGCCTAGCGCCTGGCCTTTCAAACAGTTATATTTGGGAAACCCAAATAAATTGCACAAAGGTGGCTGGTTGAACATCTATATCTGGTTTCAGCAGCCTTTACAAATCTGCTGGGAAAACAATCTATAAATAAGATGTTAAATCTCTCAACAGGGACTTTAATATGACGCTCAGAGCCACTAGTGCTGATGCCTGGCAAGCATGAAGTACAATAATTGAACAATTGTGACGCTGATGGCTTGTATGCCAGATGTGTGCACTGTTAGGAATTGCTGGCACTAGGTAATCTGACTTCTTGTTTCATTTGCTGTATGGAGATTGCCAACTCTGCTATTCCTGGATGCATGGTCTTGTGACAGTTGCTGCAGTCTGTAAATGTTATTGTTCTTATTTTAATGATTTTGCTTTACTGAGAGTGCCAGTGACAGCTGTAATTTTAATTTGACTGACCTGAGTATACTGATACTGTGATTGAAGCTTGTGTGTTGGCAATGCAATTGTAAATTATAGAATTGTGGAGTGATGCAACACAGAAGGAACCCGCTCTGACTGTGTCAGCTCCTTGGAAGAACTATTTAATTTGTTCCAGTGCCCTGCTCTTTTCCCACAACCTAGTAAGGTGTCTTTTCCCTTCAAATATTAATCTTTCACAGGATGTAGGGATTGCTGATAGCACAAGCGTTTGTTACCCGTCCCTAAGTTCACCTGAATGGAGTGGCTTGCTAGTCCATTGTAGAGGACAGTTACAAGTCAATCACATTGCAGTGGGTCTTGAACCAGAGCAGGTAAAGACAATAGATTTGCTTCTGTCAAGGCATTGAGTGAACCGAATAGGTTTTTCCTGACAATTAATGGTAGCTTTTGGTTGCAGATTTATGAATTGTATTTAAGGTCCATCAGCTTCCATGGTAAGATTTAAACCTATGTCCTCAGAACATTAGTTTGTGCCCCAGGATAAACTTGCCTGTTACCAGTCTACCCACCATTTCCCCCTTTATTCTCTTCTCTTTGTTAAATGTTATCACATGAATCTCTTTCTGGCAGCCTTTCAGAGGCAGTACCCTCCCAGACCATACCCCTCTGTGGAAAGCTATGTTTCCTCATGTCACCTCTGTTTCCTTTTGTCACTTATTGTAAATCTATGTCCTCTGGTTATCAAGCTTTCTGCAGTTTCTCTTTATTTACTTAAGTATTACTAAAAAAAACATTTGTTGAAGCTTTTCATCATGCATGCATCAGGAATTGGCAAGAATTACCAATGCAAAGGGGAGACAACATTTTAGACTGTATGAAAATGTTATTTTCCCTTTGGATTGGTAGTTCTTGTGAATTATCCTCATGAATGGAAGATGAAATGTTTTACCAAAAATGTGTCTTTTAAAACCATCAGCCAAGTTCTTTGTTAATGGTTTCCTTATTGACTCTGTTCTTGCTTTGAACTGCAGTAACAAATCCCCTCTTTAACTACTCTGCTTTTAGGAGAGAAACTTGAGCTTCTCCAATCCCTCCACTGAAATAAAGGAGCTCATCCCTGATACCATTCGCATAAACTTCTTCTGCACCATCCGCAGTATGATACTCCAACTGAGACCTAACTAGTTTTTTACAATGATTTAGCAAAGGTTCCTCACTCTCTTCCTCTATTAATAAAACCATGGATTCAATATTAATGGCTTTCTCAACCTTTCCTACCACTTTCAAGAATTTGTTCATATATGCCCCAGAGCCTGCTGTTCCTGCTCACAATTAAAATTTTGTTCACTTGACACACCTCATTCTTCTTACCAACATGTGTTGTATTACACTTTTCCGCATTAAATTTCATCTGTCATATGCCTATCCATTTGATCAGATGGTCTATGTCCTCTTCAGAATTTATAACATTTCATAATTTTCTGTTATTTACAAACATTGGGAAACACTATTGTATGTGTCCCTTCATTCAGACAAACAGGAGAATTAGCATTAGCTTTATTGAAAGTGAAAAGTTTAGAAGTTGCCGCTTAGGTGCCATCCTAGGTACAAAGGTTCCTAAGTACAGATTCTTGAGTACAAATTCTTAGGAAAAGAAATAGAAGAATAAAGAAATAAAAAGTCTGGCATTACAGACCTTCAAAAGTACAAAATCATAGTGATAAATTAGAAAAAATAAATAAAAGGTTCAGATTAGCAGTCCTTCCACATGAATATAATATTATAAAGAAAGAAAGCTTTTAAAAAAAAAAGTGAATTTAAAACAAAGTCCATCTTAGTCCATTTTATGGCTCTGGATTCGAGGACCCAACATCCCCATTTGAGGGGGGATCTTATAGAAACATATAAAATTATGAAGGGAATAGATAAGATAGAAGTAGAGAGGATGTTTCCACTGGCAGGTGAAGCTAGGACAAGAGGGCATAGCCTCAAGATTAGAGGGAGCAGATTTAGGACTGAAGTGAGAAGGAATTTCTTCACCCAGAGGGTTGTTAATCTATGGAATTCCTTGCCCAGTGAAGTAGTTGACGCTACTTCAGTAAACGTTTTTAAAGAAAAGGTAGATTTTTTTTGAACAATAAAGGAATTAAGGGATACGGTGAGAACGCGGGTAAGTGGATCTGAGTCCACGAAAAGATCAGCCATGATCTTATTGAATGGCGGAGCAGGCTCGAAGGGCCAGACGGCCTACTCCTGCTCCTAGTTCTTAAGTTCTTATGTTCATTGGAATCCTGGGCCGGACCCCCATGATGCTGAAGAAAAGCCGCATGGAGTCACAGACCAATGCTGGAGCCGCCACAAGGACAGCCAGACCAACACTGATGAAAACCACCACTGAAAGAGAGTCCCAGGCAGGTCAATGAAATCCCGGGCCCAGGCCCCCCTCATCTACAAAGTCGCTGCTGAAGCAGCCTTGTCAAAGGACCCACCAGGACACAGCCACGAGGAACGGCTGGATCTACCTTAACCCTATTGTAGCATCCTCTCAGAGTTTCCTTCCTTACCCGAAGTCTCGAAAAGAAGTTAAGGTGAACTTGATATTAGAGAAAAAAATATACATAAAAAAATATGGATGTGGCAGGCCTGGTGATAGAAGCAGGTGGGCCAGGAGATTAAACACTTCCTACCTTGCTGCCACTATCTTGGATTACATCTGAGGATCAGCAGGTAGAATCTCTTCTTTTTCTTAAAGATGAAGAGCTGAGGAGTGACTGAATCAAAGCCCTCAAAATTACAAACTTTTCTTTATTCTTTAATGCAATATGGAGTAATTGGCAAGGTCAGCATTTATTGCCTATCCCGAAATGCCCTTGGTCTGAATGGTTTGCTAGAGCATTTCAGAGAGCACTTAAGAGTCAACCTCATGTCTGACAATCTGGTGATCTGTAGTCCTGATCAGTTTGGAACGGCAGATTGGCTTCCCTAAAGGACATTGTTGATCATTCTGTTTTTTTTTTACACTGTCAATGCCAAGTTTCACTGTTACCATCGCTGAGACTAACCTCCAATTCTATATTGTATTAATTGAATTTAAATTCCACCAGCTACCACAATGGAATTTGAGCCTGTGTCCCTAACACTAATTCCAAGATATTATCACTACCACACTATCTCTGGCGACACTCGTAGGGAAAGGCAAAACCAGAGCCTATCAGTATAAAATAACCAGTAAGAAATCAGAGGGAAAATTCTGAGAAAAATGTCTTTACTTCAAGAGCATTGTGAACATAGGGTTTGCTTGCACAAGCAGTAGTTAAGATGGATAGTATCGATGTATTTCGAGGAAATGCAAATAAACTTTTAAAAGAGAAGTGAAGATATGTTTATAATGATGGCGTTAGTTGTGAAGGGATGGAAGGAGGCTTCAGCAAAGCATAAATACTGGCATGGGACTGGTTGGGCGGAAAGGCCTGGTTTTGTTCTGCATATTTTAACTAATTCATTTAAGGTGGAGAAGGCTATGCTGTTAGAATGAGATGTGAGAGGGTGGGAGAAGACTTGTGCAGAACATAGAAGTGTCAGCATTGACCAGTTGGACCAAGCAGCATATTTCAGTGCCGTCAGCATCTTTCATTTGTCAGACTGTAAATGGAAGTAGAAGTTGGACTGCTATAACTGGAATATCAGGATAGGTTTGTACCTTGAAAATGAAGTGTTGCATATATTATTGAATTGTGTGATACAATATTGACTTTTGGAGCGGTGACAAGGAGAATTCAAGACTGAACAACACCAATAGTCTGTTAAGAATTCTGCCTGACAACAGTGCTCTGATTGGTTGAGCTGAAGACTGTTTGTTTGCTTAAAAAACACCATAAGAGTCACACAATCCCTACAGTGTGGAAGCAGGCCATTTGGCCCATCAAGTCCACACTGATCCTCGAAGAGAATCCCACCCACACCCACACCCACCCTATCTCTGCATTTCCCATGGCTAATCCACCTAGCCTGCAGATCCCTGGATACTATGGGCAATTTAGCATGGCTAAGGCACCTAACTGCACATCTTTGGACTGGGGGAGGAAACCAGAGCACCCAGAGGAAAACCTGCACAGACACGAGGACAATGTGCAAACTTCACACTGACAGTTGCCTGAGGGTGGAATCGAACTTGGGTCCCTGGAGCTGTAAGGCACTGAGCCAATATGTCAGCCTAAGTGCCATGAACAGCAAAGAAGAAAAGAATGCAGCCCCTGAAGACAGAGATCATCCCCTCCCTCCCCTCCCTCTTTCTGTGAGATAAAGACAGAAAACCAAGAAGCTTAAGACAGATAATCTGAACAACAAAAAGTTAGATTCACTTTGATCAGCCATTGAATTGAAGAATGACCTCTAGACAACAGCATTCCATCAGAGCTAAAACTGAAAGGACTTAGGTGAAAAATAACTTATCTCCTTGTAGTCTTGACTTTTGATCTTCACAATTTTGTGTATGCTTTTTGTATTCTTTCCCCTTTTCATAGTATACATGTTAAATTAATTTTCTGCATTAATTGTGTGTCTGTCTGTGTGTGTGTCTGTGTCTGTGTCTATCTGTGTGAGTCTCTGTGTGTGTGTGTGTGTGTGTGTGTGTGTGTGTGTGTGTGTGTGTGTGTGTGTGTGTGTGTCCGCGTGCGCGTGCATTTGAGTTTTTTCAAGAGGGATAGTTTAAGTTGTGTAGTATTAGATGGGGAATCCTTTCTTTCACTCCTTTTTTAAGTGTGTTACAATGAATAGAGTTATTTACCATTACTGATAAAACCTGGTGCAAAATTACTTTGTTTTGAGTAGCAGTCAGTCAGGCAAATTAACCATTTTGGTGGTCTTATGATTTTATATCATACATTTTGTGATAGCTTGTGGAACAGTGGGACGCAATTATCAGCATCCTGTTCCCAGTTAAGCCTTGACAGTTCTCATAGTCCTGCTAGATGACCCTGAATGCTGGCAAGATCAAATTAATTTTAAAATAGAGTGTTTTCCGTGTTGACTAGGATTGAGTGTTACTGTTGCCACTGCAGGAGGCTTCTAAAAATGAAGTGAACGAGAAACTGGAAACAGTGGAAATCTACAGTAGAGTCCACTCAAACTGCACAGCTGACCAACACCATCTGGAAAAAAATGAAAATACAATTCAGCATTATTAAATGCACAGTCTTTATCTGATTGAAAGTACATACACATGAACCCTGACAAAGGAGCTAAGGGCATTGTTGCTAAGTTCGCAGGTGAAATAAATGTAGGTGGAGGGACAGGCAGCGTTGCTGCAGAAGGACGTGGACAGGCTCGGAGGGAGGGTAAAGAAATGACAGGTGGAATACAATGTGAGAAATTGTGAGGTTATGCTCTTTGGTAGGACGAATAGAGACATAGAATATCTTGTAAATGGGAAAAACTTCAGAAATCCAAAGCACAAAGGGACCTGGGAGTCCTAGTTCGGGATTCTCTTAAGGCTAACATGCAAGTCCAGTTGGCAGTTAGGAAGGCAAATGCAATATTAACATTCATTTCGAGAGGACTAGAATGCGAGAGCAGGGATGTACTGCTGAGGCTGTAAAAAGCTGTGGTCAGGCAGCATTTGGAATATTGTGAGCGGTTTCCGCCCTATACCTAAGGAAGGATTTGCTGGCTTTGGAGGGGGTCCAGAAGAGGTTTACAAGAATGATCCCAGGAATGAAGGGCTTTTCATATGAGGAGCAGTTGAGGATGCTTCGTCTGTACTCGATAGAGTTTAGAAGGATGAGGGGAATCTGACTGAAACTTACAGAATACTGAGAAGCCTGGTTGGAGCTGACGTGGAGAAGATGTTAACACTAGTAGGAAAGACTAAGATCTGAAGGCACAGCCTCCGAGTGAAGGAATGACCCTTTAGAACTGAGATGAGGAGGAATTTCTTTACCCAGAGGATGGTTAATCTGTGGAATTCATTGCCACAGGAGGCTGTGAAGGCCTAATCATTGAGAATTTAAGACAGGCTCTTGATTTGTCAAGGGATCAAGGGATAAAGGGAGAAGGCAGTAGAATGGGGTTGAGAAACGTATCAGCCATGATTGAATGGCAGAGCAGTTTTCATGGGCCAAATGGCCTAATTCTGTTTCTATATCTTACGGTCCTCTCCCTTCAACCAATGATGTTGGACTAGCCAAGGATTTTTTATAGAAGTGACAAACCGGGGTGCTGGGAAGCTGAAATTAAAAACAGTGGAAAAAAAACGTTGGCACACCTTCAGCAGGTCGGGGTTCATTTTTGGAGATATAAAAACCATAAACTGTAGGAGCAGCAATAGGCCATTCAGTCCATTGATTCTGCTCCACCATTCAATAAGATCTGGCTGATCTGATAATCCTCAAATCCATTTACCTGCCTTTTCCCCAAAACCCTCACTTTCCCCTGACTGATTAAAACTCTGTCTATCTCAGCCTTGAATATACGCAAAGACCCATATGAGAGTTAATGTTTCAAGTTGTCCTCATTTCAGATGGGGCCTAGTGGAGCAAATGAGCCTGTAGTTTCAACTGTCAGTTTTGTTTTTTTTTGTAGACCAAGAGCTAAGCTGGAATTTGACAGCTGAATATGGATGGGATAAGTATGGAGGGACATGGACCAAATGCAGGCAAATGGGACTAGTTTAAATTGTGAAAATTGGGCGGCATGGGCAAGTTGGGCTGAAGGGCCTATTTCCATGCTGTTGACCTCTATGACTCCATATGCAGGCTCCAGGAGTCCAAATTTAAATGATGATCCATATGGGAGCAGCTTGATCTCCTGACCTATTTCCTGTGCCTTGGAAACAAAAATTAGAAACCTATTTTTAACATGTTGGAGTGCCAGTATTTTTTATTGGTCTCGTTACTAGATAATACAGCTTTTAAAGGATCAAGTTAGATATTTCAGTTTGCATTGACTGATAAAACTGTTTACACTTTCTAACAGCAACTTATACTGTGCCTTAATGTCATAAAGTACACGACACCAGGTTTTAGTCCAGGAGGTTAATTTGAAGGCACAAGCTTTTGGAGTCTCGCTCCTCCTTCAGGTGTCAGTCAGAGAGGTGGCATCAGACACAGAATTTATACGCAAAAGATCAAAGGGTCTTCTGATGCACACAAACTCTCACTCTATTCCTCTCTCTGTCTCTCACACACATGCGCGTGCGCACATAAACCTATAAATCTATGGGGTGAATTTGCATTTGCAGATTTGTAATTGCAGATATGTTCTATGTTGTTCAAAAAGTACACAATTTGTAGACAGCCACTTTAAAGACAGTGGCATTTTATAAACTCCTCCTTTGGAAATAAAACCAGCCTGACTCCAAGTTAATGCGCAGCCAGGTTCTAAACAAGGCGTCACACCTAAAATGCATTGTCTGACCTGGGATGTCACCTCTGGTATACACCTGAAGATGGAACGAGACTCCGAAAGCTTGTGTCTTCAAATAAACCTATTGGACTATAACCTGATGTGTGATTTTTGACCTAGTTCACCTCAGTCCAACGCCAGCACCTCCACATTAATGTCATAAAACATCAGAAACCTAATCATGAAAAGTGGAAGTTGTCCTAGTCTACTCTCTTGTCAGAGAGAGACAACTGGTGGTGAAGACCTAACCAAACATGCAACATTAAGTATATTCAAGGCTCAGGTAATAGAATTTTGCACAGTGAAAGAACTAGGAGCTATGGAGATAGTATAGGAAATTGAATTTGCGATAGATCAGCTGTGACCATAATTAATTATGAAGCAGGCTCAAGACATCATATTGTCTACTTTTGCTCCTTTTTTTTAGAAAATGTTTTTATTGTCTTTCGGGATTCAATTGGAAGCATTGTAGTTTGTGTTAGAATGTGGGTTTTAGTTCCACTCTGATCTTGTTGACCATACCGCCCAGTACTGAGGGAGTGTTGCACTGTCTGAAATACTGTCTTTCATAAGAGATATTAAATCAAGGGTCTAGTTTACCCTCAGAGGTAGACATAACACTAACAGCAGAGCTCTCCCCGGTGCCCCAGCCAATATATATCCCTCAGTCAATATCAAAGCATGTGCAAGGCTGGCCATATCTATCATACACTTTCTGGTTGGAGATTTCTGACAGGTTGTAATGAAATAATGATTTCCATGATGTGCTTATTTACTCCTCTCCACTGTGCCTGAGAAACCTACTGCTGTGAATTTGTTCCATTTATCAAACCAGCTGAAAATCAGTGAAACTGAGCACCAACAGAGCAGTTGTTTTCCAACACTATTCAAGATGGAATTGTAAGCTAACATTCTGTGGCTCGTGTTACCAAACATCCAAATCTTTATGTAACCTGGGAAAATAAAAGTTTGCTATCGATGTAAACATCCTTCTCTGTCCTCAGCATATTCCAAAATGCATTATGTTTAGCAACTGAGTACTCTGCCATGTCTTACCCACCTGCTATCTCCTTAAAGTGTTTCCTATTCACAAGGCACAAGACAGGAAAGTGGTAGAATACATCTCAAATATACAGATGAATGCCAACTTCGGCAGCACTCAAGAAACTGAAAGGTTGTTCTGTGTGATTACACTGGAGGGGGTGCTGTGGAGATTTACCAGGATGTTGCTTGGATTGGAGCATTTTAGCTATGAAGGCAGGCTGGATAGACTTGTGTTATTTTCTTTAGAGTAGCGAACCCTGAAGGGGTCCTGATTAATATATATAAGATTATGAGAGGCATGGACAAGGTGGACTTAAGCTGTTTTCCTTATTAGAAGGGTCTATAATGTGGGACATAATAAAAGTGAAAGGCAAGGGGTTTAGTGGGGATTTGAGGAAACATTTCTTCACCCAGAGGGTGGTGGGAGTCTGGAATACACAGCCTCATAGGGAGTAGAGGTGGAAAACTTTCACAATCTTCAAAAAGTACGTGGATGAGCACTTTAAATGTCATAACATTTAAGGGTATGAGCCAAATGCTGGAAAATGGGATTAATGTTTTAAGGTCATGCAAACCTGTTGGACCAAAGGGCCTCATCTGCATTATATGACTCTGGGGGTGGCTCAGTAGTTAGCGCTGCTACCTCACAGTGCCAGGGACTCAGGTTCGATCCCAGCCTTGAGTGACTGTGTGGAGTTCACACATTCTCCCTGTGCCTGCATGGGTTTCCTCCAGGTGCTCTGGTTTCCTGCCGCAGTCCAAAGATGTATAGGCTAGGTGGATTAGCCATGGGAAATGTGGGGCTATAGGGATGGGGTGTTTCTGGGTGGGATGCTCTTTGGAGGGATGGTGTGGACTCAATGGGCCGAATGGCATCTTTCTGCACAGTAGGGATTCTCTGAAAAACAATGACCTGGATTCACACCCCATTCGCCAGTTTAAACCTTCACTTTTCTCATTCCAGTCACGATGCAAGATTCAATTAGCTGTGTAATTATCTACATAAGCGTATAAATATTAATGATGGGGACAAAAAGCTCAGGGGAAGATGTGAACAAGTGTTTAAGTTCTGAATAGATAATGCTGTAGGGTGCCTTTAAGCACCACCCACTACAATGATGTCATATGCAGGAATAAGATCTTTTGTATGGGTCTTCCTCGTCATCTCTCTAACAACATCAATCCTGTCAGGATAACTTGTACTTAGTTTCCATTGAGCAATAAACTACAATTAAGCACAGAAAATGCCAGAGAAACTCAGTAGGTCTGGCAGCATCTGTGGAGAGAGAGAGAAACAGAGTTAATGTTTCACATCTGGTGTGACTGTTCAGAACTGAAAGGGAGTTGGGCAATTTACTCTCCACCGGTGCTGTCAGATCTGTTGAATTTCTCCAGCATTTTCTGTTTGTTTCAGATTTCCTGTATCAGCAGTATTTTCCTTTTATATCCAATAATCTCCATCTTGTTTCAGACAAAAACTTCTTCTCATTAGGTTATCAATTACTGCACTGGGTCAATCATGTCCTATCTCAGGCAGGAGAGAGGACAGTAGCATCAAATGTACCTTTATAGTGAGCAATAGTACAGAGAGGTTGTACAGCATGTTGAGCTGTGGTACGGATTGTTCATACAGTACGTAGAAGCCCTGCTAAGCAATTGAACGTGCTAGTCAATTTCCCAAAGCCCTATGACAATGAAGGAGATGCTTTGATTTTGGTGATGCTGGTTAATGACGATTTTCCTAGAATCCAGCACTCCCTATTTTTTCTTCCAACAGCTAGACAAGACTTCAGTGTGACATCTGAGATAGGGAAGATTTTCAAATTACCTCCGGGATTGTAGAAACTGTTTGAAAATCAGGATATTTGGGTGGCAAATCCATAATGACATTCTTATGCACTGTCAAGAAGTTGAAAATTGAGCCCAGTTCTTTTGTCAGCTCGGATTAGATATTAATTCAGAGTGAGTTATGGTATGAAAAGGTTGTGAGCTAGTGTCCCGATCCCTGTCCCTAAGAATCTTCCCCAATAATTTCCCTACCACTGATGTAAGGCTCACTGGCCTGTGATTTCCTGGATTATACTTCTGCCCTTAAACAAAGGAATAACACTGGTTATTTTCCAGTCTGCTGTCTACAAAAGCATACAAAAATCTCTGTCAAAGCCCCGGCAATCTCATCACTTGTTTCCCTCAGTACCCTGGTATAGATTCTATCAGGCCCTGGGACTTACCAACTTTAATTTTTTTTAAGACTAAACTTCTTAATGTTGACATGCCCCAGAGTATCAGCATACCTTTCCCTAACCTTACCATCATCCATATCCTTCTCCACGGTGAATACCAATGCAAAATACTCATGAAAGACCACACCCACTTCCTCTGGCTCTACACATAAATTCTCTCCCTTATTCTTGAGTGGACCTATCCTTTCCCTAGTTACCTTCTTGCTCCCAATAAATGTATAAAATGCCTTGGGAATCTCTTTAAGCCTACTTTACAAGGATATTTCATGATCTCTTCTCGCCCTCCTAATTTCTTGTTTAAGTTCTTTTCTGTTTCCTTCGTTTTCCTTAAGGGCTTTGTTTGATTTCAGGTTTCTAAACCTCTCATATGCCCCCTATTTCTTTTTGACTAAACTTTCAATATCGCTTGTTATCCAAGGTTCCTGAATCTTGCCATCTTTACCGTTCTTCCTCACAGGAACATGCTGGTCCTGAACTCTCATCAACTGGCTTTTACAAGATTCCCACATGTCAATGTAGGTTTACCCTCAAACAGCCACCTGCAATTTAATTTCTCCAGTTCCTGCCTAATGTTGTTGGAATTAGCCCTCCCCAATTTAGCGCTTTCACCTGAGGACCAGTCTTAAGCTTATCCATAATTATTCTAAAACTTATGGAATTATGATCACTATTCCCAAAACACTCCCTCACTGAAACTTCAATCACTTGGGCAGGCTCATTTCACAATACAAGATCTAGTACAGCCTCTTACCCCATTGGTCTATCTAAATATTATTTCAAGAAGCCTTCCTGGATACAAATTCTGCTCCGTCGAAGCCCCTGGCAATAAAGGAGTCCCAGTCAATGTTAGGGGAACTCAAAATCACTCAATGCAACAGACCTGTGTACGTACATCTTTCCCTGATCTGCTTACATATCTGTTACGCTGTCTCCTGCTCACTTTTGTGAGGTCTATACTATAACTCCATTGTGTTGATTACACTTTTCCTATTCCAAAATTCTACCCATATGGCCTCACTGGATGAGCCCTCTAAGATTTCCTCTCCTCCACCCTTTTTACATCCCTCTTTCGCTGTCTCCTGAAACATCTAAACCCTGGAACATTGAGCTGCCAGTCCTGCCCATCTTTCAACCAAATTTCTGTAATGGCTACAACATTGTAGCTCTGTGTACTAATCCAGCTGTAAGCTCATCTTCCTTACCTGTTATACTCCTTGCATTAAAATAAATACGCATCGGGATGAGCCCTACTGTCTTCATTAACCTGGCCCTGCCTGTTCATCCTATTAGACTTACTTTACTTAATCAGAAGTTTCTGGACAAGTCCCTCAGCAGGCCTGGCACCATGTGTGAAGAGAAATCAGAGTTAACGTTAACTCAGTTCTGAGGAAGGGTCACAGGACCTGAAAAGTCAATTCTGATTTCTCTTCACGGATGCTGCCAGACCTGCTGAGTTTTTCCAGCAACTTCTGTTTTTGTTTCTGATTTACAGCATCCATAGTTCTTTTGTTTTTTTACTTTACTTAATGCTAGGCTTCTCTTCAGTCACCACTCCACATGCTGACCTACTGCTTTGGTTCCCAATCTCTGCCACTCTCTAGTTTAAACCCTCCCAAGTGTCATTAGCAAACCTCCCTGCCAGGATATTGGTGCCTCTCCAGTTTAACTGCAGCCTGTCCTTCTTGTCTAGGTCCCACCTGCCTTGGAAGAGATCCCAATGATCTGGATATCTGAAGTCCTGCCTCCCCCACCAACTCTTTAGCAACACATTTCACTATATTATCTTCCTATTTCTAGCCTCACTAGCACATGGCACAGGGAGTAATCCCAATATTACAACATTGGAAGTCCTGCTTTTCAACTCCATACCTAACTTCTTAAATTTACTTTGCAGGACCTCACCACTCTTGCTGCCAACTTTGTTCGTACCAACATGAACCATGGCTACTGGCTGCTCACCCTGCCCTTTCAGAATACCTGTGCCCCCTCAGAAATACCTTGACCCTAGCACCAAGAAGGTAACACACCATGTTGGAGTCCCACTCGTGGCCACAGAAACATTTTTCCACGCCCCTGACAATAGAGTTCCCCTCTTGTTACTGCTCACCTACTCTTCGACCCTCCCTGCTGTACAACAGTTCCAGTCATAGTGCCACTGATCTGGCTGCCTGCTGCTTGCTTTCCCCTGAGAGGCCATCCTCCCCAAAATGTTTCAAAATAGTATACCTCTCCCTCCCCAGCAGTTCACCCCCAGGGTCACTCATCTCCCTCTCCCTCTGTTCACTCCCTGGGTCAGTCCTCTCCCTTTCCTTTTCTTCACTCCCTGGGTCACTCCTCTCCCTTTCCTTTTGTTCACCCCCAGGGTCACTCCTGTCCCTCTCCCTCTCTCTCTGTTCACTGCCTGGGTCACTCCTCTTCCTCTCCCTCTGGTAACCCCCTGGGTCACTCCTCTTCCTCTCCCTCTGTTCACCCCCAGGTTCACTCTTATCCCTCTCCCTCTGTTCACTCCCACAGTCACTCATCTCCCTCTCCCTCTCTCTCCATTCACCCCCTGGGTCACTCCCCTTCCTCGCCCTCTGTTCACTCCCAGGGCCAGTCCTCTTCCTCTCCCTCCATTCACCCCCAGGGCCACTCCTCTCTCTCTCC
>NC_063337.1:15435371-15515339 GCF_021869965.1 Rhincodon typus
CACTCCTCTCTCTCTCCCTCTCCCTCCATTCTCCTCCAGGGTCACTCCTCTCTCTCTCCCTCTCCCTCCATTCTCCTCCAGGGTCACTCCTCTCTGTCTCCCTCCGTTCACCCCCAGGTTCACTCCTGTCCCATTCCTGCTGCTGTTGTTCTGTCTGAGCTTGATCCAGCCCCTGCTCCTTGAGCTTTATCAGGTTCCCTCCTGCTGCTGCTGTTTACACCCTGGTTGGGAAACACATCTACACACAAAGAATGGTAGGTATTTGGAACTGTCTTCCACAAATGGCATCGGGTGCTGGATCCGTTGTTAATTTTAAAGTGAGATGGATTAAATGCTTGTTAAGCAAAACCATCAAGGGATATGGTCCAAAAATAGGTCTATGGAGTTAGGCCAGAGATCAACCATGATCCATCGAATAGTGGAACAGACTCGAGGGGCAGAATGGCCTGCTTGTGTTCCTATGTTATTTTGGTGACTTCAAGATTCCTTCTATGATAAGATGGTAACATTCTGTACTCACTGAATGACATTTTAGATGCACCCAGGTGAAAATCCCTAGAAGCAACTGCTAAAGTATTGTCTCTGATATTTTCTTGAAGCTTTACCTGACAACAGCTGAGGATCACTTTAACTGGATGTGAAATGTCTGCCTCCCAGTTTGTACTGCTGGGCAGGATCAGCAACTGACCAGAGTCAGTCAGGCGGAGATAAAATTGACATTCGGGCCTTTATTGACCATGACTTGCCCATATATACATTCGGCTCAATGGGGTCATTGGTGACTGAGGTGCAGATCCTGTCAATAATGGAAAAGGACATTGATATCCCAGTAAGGTGGCACAACTTCCCGCCACATGATTTTGAGTGCAAATGTTTAGGTGCAAATATTGACAGAGTGAATGAGGAAACAGGAACACAGATGTCATGGGAAGAATAAATAAGTCACAAAATGTGATTGCACTTTGTATTTGGGCACGGACATCAGTGCTTATAGCTGTTAATATTCGTTCTCATGGGTGCTCTGAATTGTTACGATGTTGGAAGGCGCTGTTATTATACCATTATAGACTCAACTTCCAGTGATATATTTGAGAACAGCTTTGTAGCTGAAAAGCAAGCTGCTTATCATGATGAAAATATCTGAAGATGTAAAAACATAAACTGCCTGGTTCTATTTGTTTGATGATCTCTTAAATTTATCTTTGCTTCATTGTTTCTCAAACGGCTGACTATTTTTCACAAGCTAGTTTGGTGCTTTGTATTATTTGGGTATCACACAGTGTGCTATCCATTCTGTTTAAATTACGGAAATGGAAGCAAAATTGCCAAGTGGCTATTGGATGAATAATGTGCATTTTTATTATATGCATTTCTCCAAGGACACCTATTAATAAACAAAAACAGAAGTTGCTGGAAAAGCACAGCAGGTCCAGCAGCATCTGTAAAGAGAAATCAGAGTTAATGTTTCAGGTCCAGTGATCTTTCCTTGGAACTGTTCTGAGGAAGGGTCACTGGACCTGAAATGTTAACTCTAGTTTTGCTGCACAGATGCTGCCAGATCTGCTGAACTTCTTTTTAGCAACATCTGTTCTTGTTTCTGATTTACAGCATCCACAGTTCTTTTAGTTTTATCACCCATTAATAAAGTGTAGTTAGTTCCCACTGTTGGCAAATTATTTTATGGCCCACAGATACTTTACTGCTTCCATTTTTCTGCTTTATATAAATGTGAAACTGGGATAAATTCCAATCCGAGTGACCAAAAGAGATCGCTGATTGCTGTAAATTTAGTGAGTTTTTACCGTGAACATAAAAGATTACTTTTCGCACTCCGCTTGTTATTCCAGTAAATTAGACAACAATTTAGCAGCCAGCCAGAATGATGTTTACGGAATGTGATGGAGTCATGGTTTTCTCTCTGGAAGATTGCAGTAAAAAAAAGGCCCCAGATAAAAATTACATGTACCTGCAAACATTCACTGATATAAATTACTGGCAAGGGAAATGGGAGAGTAAGCCCTGTGAAAATGGATAAAGATTGAGCAGATTAATGAATTAGTGGGTAGGGGGCAGGAAAAATTATCCATTCATCTTGATGCTGTAATGTAATGTAATGATGTATTTCTTGACAAAAGCAGTCCTTTACTCCTAAATTAGAAACTGGCACTAGATTTTGTACATTAAATCAAAATCTTTGGGAATGGTTTTAAAACGTAGATCATAGTGATATGAAGGAATGCATTAATTTATGATGTTTCGTAGCTTCTGCAGTTCAGTACGTGAGATTTCAATGGCCCACATTGAAATAATTGTAATAAAGTCAATCATTTGTTATGCCAATGCACACCATTTGTCATTTGCAGCTTTCTCTCATTGCCATATGCTGTCTGAAGAAAGTCCTTTGCTAATCCATCTCGGCAGGATGGTGAGAAACTCCAATAATGCAGGATAGTTCTGAGTGATCTTCTGACTCTCCCCCCAAAAAAATGACAAATTATATTTTTCAAAGCCCTTATAGTTTGCTCTGTTGATTTATTTGTCAACAATTTTCACCTTCAAGGTCAAGATCATCGTTTGGGCATGAACTTTGTTCTCCACAGACAAGCATCATATTTTATGTTCTCCTTAGGTATAAATAAATTTGAAATAAAGCCCTATTATGTTGCTATCCTTTGCCTTCAGATTCTCAATGCTGGTCGTTGCTGCAAGGCAGAGTAGGACCATATTGAAATTAACTAGTGCTGACTATTTAGACATTTACCTGTTTAAAAACAGACTTCAGCAGTGAAGCAACTTGACTGTTTGAGCACTTTACTAAACAATGTCTACTGAAAACAGCAGCAATTGTGGACAATTACAGAGAATGGTGCACCGAATCTATTGTATTGTTTCAAAAAGATATAACTTCCTGCACTGTACACATATAATTAACTGCATTATAAAAGCCTTTCTTTTTCTTTCAATTGTAAATCATCATGCCGTACGCATTGAATGGTTAATGGTTTGCAGAGTGTTAGCCAGTAATAAAATAATGGAGTAATGATTCACTTCATTAAGGATACACATTCATCTGTGTGCTATTTTTAACCACTTGGCTAATGAATTCAAGTGGACCTTTACTGCTCGCAGTTTTAACCAAAGTAGGTTAATGACTTCATTAAAACAGTGAAGAGGGAATTTCAACTGAATGTTTTATCCACTATGAACAAATAATTTTTCATCCAAAGAGCTAAATTTGTCCGATCAATTGTAAAATAGTTCCTGAAACTATTCCTGTCTTACCACTGCTGACTTGAGCAGCAATTATATCATGAATATTGCTTTATCAGTTAACCAATGCTTCTGGAGTTTGGTTTTAACTTATCTCAGGAGCAGAAAACTGATTCCAGTCTCCATATATTGCGATCAGAGCTCTGAGAAATAATGCTGTGCGACTATGCAGATTGTAACGTATCCTAACTAATGGAAGTTGCCTGTTGTGTACTAGTGCTAGTAATGACCTTGTATAAAAGTACAATGAAAGTCAATAGGAGAAAAAGATATTTGACCCACTGAAGCTCATCCCTGTAATAACCAAACAATTCCATTATTCCAGTTGCTGCATCTTGAGTACCTGTAAAGGTTGTAGCTCTGAGATTCTGGGTCCCTGCCCCAGCCAGTAGAAGTGCAGTGAAGTGGGATGTATAGAAGTAGGATGTGTATGAAGCCTAGAATGTAGACACTCTCATGATCTGTGGAGTTGGGACAGACAACTTTGAAGAATCCGTAGTGCCACCCAGCGAATTATGGGGAAATACCCAGCAATTCAGACCAGGGGAGATGGAAGACCAAGGAGGGGTAAGCAATGCTCCACTTTTATTGCTGTTTCAATATGATAACTTCATCTTTTATAATGTAATTGGTTATAGAGGCAAGGGATTACTTTTATTCTTCAGGTTTTAATTCCTCCTTAGTGTTCACAATGACGCTCAATCTAACTTTTAGCTGGCCTGAATTCCTCAGCAGCTTGAGAAAGTGTGATAGGCATAATTCTGATATGCATAACCCTCTCAGACCCTTAAATAAAAACCAAAAGCACTGAAGATGCTGTAAATCAGAAACAAAAACAGAAATTGCTGGAAAAGCTTAGCAGATCTGGTAGCATCAACAGAGAGAAATCAGAGTTAAGGTTTCAGGTCCAGTGACCCTTCCTCGGATGTTTGATTTCTGAGGAAGGATCACTGGACCCGAAATGTTAACTTTGATTTCTCTCCACAGATGTTGCCAGACCTGCTGAGCTTTTCTAGCATTTTCTGTTTTTGCCCCTCAGACTCTTGCCTCTCTTCATACTTCCATAAGCAAACTTTGGATATTGTTTGGTTTGAAATGCAGTCATGTACAAATGTCTGTTCTAGTCTTCTGTAGCCATGTCAACTCTACCATGAGGCACATACCCCATAGGCAGACATTGTAAGCTTTACATCACTAAAGTCCTCATGTTCAGCACACTGCTGTGTTGTACAATCAAGACATGATGTCAGAAGAGGTGAGTGATCCAGAGTCGAAAAAAGGAAGCACAGCTATGAGCCGCCAGTCTGAAAGAAAAAAAGAATCACCGTGAAAACACTTCTGAAATGAAAATGGCTGCAACCTTTCCTGACCAGCACCTGTTCAAATTTCCTGGGATAGGAGGCGAAACTGGTAATTCTTTCCTAACAATTGACAGAATTTTGCAGTAGTTATGGATTTGTTGAACAGAGCAGATGGAACCCAAAACACAGGTTGGGTAAAGAAAGAGAATGGGGGAGAGGAAATATCTCTTTCAGTTTCTCAGCTGCTTGCCTTCAATTGTGTGGAGAAAATGTGTGCTTAAAATATGCCAAGGGTTGATTTGTGATATGACCACTCTCTTCAAATGATTAGTATTTCAAATATTATCATGTATTCCAATTGTAACTTGATAAAATCAGGCCCTGGGTACGCTCTGAAAGAACTGTGGATGCTCTAATTTGGGAACAAAAGCAGAAGTTGCTGGAAAAGCTCAGCAGGTCTGGTGACATCAGTGAAGAAAAATCAGACTTAACATTTTGAGTCTAGTGACCCTTCCTCAGAACTCTGAGCTCTGAGGAAGGGTCACTGGACCCGAAACATTAAGTCTGATTTTTCTTCGCAGATGTTGCCAGACCTGCTGAGCTTTTCCAGCAACTTCTGTTTATGTTCCGTCTCAATGGGATTGGACTGTTGAATGTATAATAATGCAAACCGGGTAGACATCTTTGCTGTTAGTCTGTGTTCTCTATTTGAAAAATCTATTTTTATAATTTGAATTCATGTTTCCAGATGTTGAATTAAAATCATTATTTGGCATAAAACACGTCTCCACTGTTGCACATCAATTTTGTAATAAGACCAGAACTCTCCACAGTAATATACTTTTCACTGCCTACATAAGGACACCATAGAAATTTTATTTTCCTAAAACAAGGGACAAAGGCAGTATAGAGAAATATGTTTCAGATCAGTAGTGAACACATTGAATGGTGGAATATGTCTGAGGATCCTATTTATGTTCATATGTTTCTATTTATCTATACAGGTTATTCATCCCAATATTATTTTCTTTGTCTTAGAAGTAAAACTTGATGGGAATACAAAATAAATATGCACTTTTTGGGTATATGCATCCAAAGTTTAAGAAAAATATGAACGTTTTAAGCTTTTCACTGGGAAAGTGTGATAAAGGACTCCTGCTTATAATGTCACTAGACACACTGAGTAAAACAAGATTATCATTAATGCATTATGACGTTACTATACTTACTGCCCAGAACAATTCTCATCCCATTTTGTATTCAACCAATGTTCATTATGAATTTTTTTATTGGTGCTGGTGTCTTCCACTTTTCCAGCGATGCTGTTACAGTCCTTGATTGAAATCATTTTCAGTTTTAAACCTCTCAAACTTTGAAGGCAATGCTCTTCTCAAACTGGAAATTGCAGGACCATTTGCAGAAGGCCAAATTCACAGCAATAGAGACGAATACATCAGCATTCAAGTTGAACAGGCCGAAGATGGTGGCAGAAGGAGGAGGAAGCGTCAGCAGGTGCCAGTATCTCAAGACACTAACTTTATTTGCCGCTAGACAATCGTGATCATGTGACTTGCAAGGCGACTTCAGGCCAGCTGGTCCTACTGGTGTCTGTGTTGGGAACATTGACCAACAAGATTGTATTTGTTATTGTGTAGTTCACAACATAACCGAAGTGCATTTCAAGTTGTTGGAGGTGATTCTGAGGGACAGCATTTGGAAAGGCAAGGACTAATTAGGGATAGTCAGTATGGGTTTGTGCGTGGGAAATCGTGTCTCTCAAACTAGATTGAGTTTTTTGAGGGCGTGACCAAGAAGATAGATGAGAACTGAGCAGTAGATGTTGTCTAATTGGAGTTTAGCAAGGCCTTTTAGAAAGTTTGCATGGTAGACTGGTTGGTAATCTCAGACCATATTGGATTATGGAAGAGCTTTCCAATTGGATACAAAATTGGGTTGACGGTAGGAAACAGAGGGTGATGGTATAGGTTTATTATTTGGACTGGAAGTCTGTGACCAGCGGTGTTGCACAGGGATCAGTGCTGGGTCCACTGTTGTTTGTCATGTTTATAAAAGATTTGGACGAGAATACAAGAGACATGGTTGGTAAGTTTGCGGATGACACCAAAATTGATGGTACAGTGGACAGTGAAGAAGATTATCTAAGATTACAAAGAGATCTTGATCAGCTGGGTCAGTGGGCTAAGGAATTGCAAATGAAGTTTAATTTAGAAAGATGTAAGGTTTTGCATGTTGGTAAAACAAACCAGGGCAGGACTTCCATAGTTAATGGTAGGACACTGAGGAGTGCTGTTGAACGGAATGACATAGAGGTTCAGGTACATAATTTCATGAAAGCGGTGTCACAGGTAGACAGGGTGGTGAAGAAGGCATCTGGCACATTTGCCTTCATTGGTCAGAGGAGTTGGGATGTCATGTTATGACTGTACAGGACACTGCTGAGGCCACTTTTGAAATACTATGTACAGTTCTGGTTGCCAAGCTATAGGAAGGTTATTATTAAATTGGAAAAGGTTCATAAAAGATTTATAAGGATGCTGCTGGGATTAGAGGGTTTGAGCTATAAGGAGAGCCTGGATAGGCTGGGACTTCTTTCCCTGGAGTGTAGGAGGTTGAGGGGTAACCTATCAAGGTTTGTAAAATCATGAAGGGTATAGATGAGATAAATAGCAAAGGTCTTTTCCCTAGGGTAGGGGAATTCAAAACTAGAGGGCATAATTTTAAGGTTCAAGGAGAAAGATTTAAGAGGGGACCTGAGGGACAACTTTTTCAGCCAGAGGATGGTTTGTGTGTGGAATCAACTGCAAGAGGAAGTGGCAGATGCAGGTACAGTTACAACATATAAAGGACATTTGGACAGGTACATGAATAGGAAAGGTTTAGATGGATATGGGCCAAATATGGGCAAGTGGGACTAGTCTAGTTTGGGAAAGATGGTCAGCATGGACGAGTTGGAGCGAGGGATCTGTTTCTTTGCTGTATAACTCTATGACTCTATAAAAGAAATTATAGATGATACAATTGCAATCTATCAACAATGATGTTTATCACATAGTTCTGCTCCCTTTTCCCTGATTGTGTGTTTAAAAAGGTGGGCAGGATCCCTATCCCTCACCCTCTGGTAAGATTCTTGTTGATTCTGGGCATGAAAGAATAGATAAATTAAGAAAAGGTAAAGTCACCATTCTCTTAACAGACCATTGGGCTGCTCTCTCATTAGGGAGAAACAGCGGGTGGTGGTTTAACCTGAGGGTCACCACACATGAGGAAAAGGGAAAGGTTGAGAAGGAGAATCCTTCACGAGGGAGAGAGAGGTACCTTGCAGAACTTACTCAGCACCTTCCCCTAGCTGCAAAGGATTAAATAGATGATCAGCAATGACCATTGGAGGAGGGAGTGACCAGGGTCAAAACCTGTGCAATTTAATTCTTGTAGGACAAACTATACATCATTCATATCTTTTTCTCTTGACCTAAAAATAAAATTATGATTCAAATTTAATTGCAATTGCTATTCAATTGCACCTCAACTGCTGTTTTCAGGTACTAATTTACCATCAGATCTCCTTTATGTTTAGAGTCATAGAGATGTACGGCACGGAAACAGACCCTTCATCCAACTCGTCTATGCCGACCAGATATCCTAAACTGATCTAGTCCCATTTGTTGGCATTTAGCCCATATCCCTCTGTACCCTTCCTATTCATCCAGATGCCTTTTAAATTTTGTAATTGTACCAGCCTCCACCAATTCCTCTGGCAGCTCATTCCATATATGCACTACCCTCTGCGTGTAAAGGTTACCCCTCAAATCCCTTTAAATCTTTCCCCTTTCACCTTAAACCTATGCCATCTAGTTTCGAACTCAGGATAACTCCAAAGATAATATTTGGGAAGAGGTAAGTGCAGACAATGCCTGATGGTGGAATGATGTTCAAAGAATATTTTCACATACAGAAATTCAAGACTTTGATTCATGTCGATCCTCTGCTTCATAATTCTTGCAGTTGGTGCACAATTGGACGATTCCATTAAATCCACAACGGAATCAACTCCTCAAGACAAAGACTTTTGAGATGGCCAGCAGGTAAATGCCAATCTGAGACTGTACTGATTTACAAGGTGTGGTATATACAAGATTTACAAGGATGTTTCCAGGATTGGAGGGTTTGAGCTGTAGTGAGAGGCTGAATAGACTGGGGCTTTTTCCCTTGGACTGTTGGAGGCTGAGAGGTGACCTCACAGAGGTTGATAAGATCATGAGGGGCATGGATAGAGTGAATAACCAAGGTCTTTTTTCCAGGGTAGGGCAATCCAAAACAGGACGTCATAGGTTTAAGGTGAGAGGGCAAAGATTTAAAAGGGACCTGAGGGGCAGTGGTTTCACACAGAGGGTGGTGCATGTATGGAATGAGCTGCCAGAGGAAATGGTGGAGGCTGCTAAAATTACAACATTTAAAAGGCATCTGGATGGGTACATGAATAGGAAGGGTTTGGAGGGATATGGACCAAATGCTGGCAAATGGGACTAGATCAGCTTAGAATATCTGGTTGGCATGGATGAGTTGGACCCAAGGTTCTGTTTCCATGCTGTACAGCTCTATGACTCTATAGGAGTAATATATTTTAAACACTCAGTTTTGAGTCCCCCTCTGACACAGTTACTGTGCCATTCTGTTGATTTGATTAGTTACTGACTTATTGATTGAGTTTGAAGCTGTAGTTTGTTTTATGAAGTCTTATTTACGAGTTTTGGTTAATGTTTTCAAAGTGTTTGGGCTCAAATACACATGGTAATATGGATAAATTGTACAGTATTAGTGGGACCAGGTGAGTTTTTACAGCAAGACTCATTGTGTATTAGACAAATTTCCATCAAATCACTGGTGACCTTAGGATTCCACTCTTAGTTTGAGGTTTGCATGAATGGGTTATTCAATAGTGCACCCTCTAGTGGAGTGTAGAATCAATGAGAGCAACTATTTATTTCTTCATTATTTTATTTTCTGCAAGAGTGCTTGATGAGACTGAAACTGTTGTGCTGCATGCTCACTCGAACTATACATGCACAAGGTTCCAGACCCTCTATGTTGTTGCGCTATGTGCAAAATGCACAGAACAGTGCAACATTGACATGAGGGTCGGCAGCAGGAATGACCTCCCGTGGCTGCTGGGGGAATGTTGAAAGGGGAGGGGAGTGGATATCAGAGAGGGTGGGAAGGGGGGGAGGGAGAAGACTGAACAGGGAGGGATAGGACTGGTGGTGTGGGCAAGAGGATCAGAAAGGTGGGGGGCAGGAGGCAGATGGTATCAAAGAGGCATTTCCTGACTAAGGTGGTTGTCCATTCCAGTAATGATTGCAAAGGCTGACCGTTCTGCTCTCATTATCATTCTGCAGTATCTACGCCATGATGTTGATTTTAAGGTTCCTGGGTATTGCCAGGATTTCCTCCTTCCTTTACCCTCGGTGTAGCACTGTCCCAAAGTCCATCAAATTAGCTCTAATGGGGCTGTGGGGTGTTTGCCACTAGTGTTCTCTTCTGTGTGGGAATCTGGGGCTGGATTCCTTAATTGCCTCAGCCATGTCATATTTATTTGAGACTTTGCTATTCCACCACTCTCCTGGTTGGCCCCCTGTCTTCCATCTTCGGTAAAATTGAACTCATTCAAAACCACTTCCAGCAGGTCTCATCTTTTGACCCTCCAAACTATTACTGCTCCTCCAGTTCTGGCCTTGTGTGTAGCACTGATGTTAATCAGTCCACTTCTAGTGGCTGGGTCTTCATGTACCTGGACTTTATTGCTCTGGAATTCACTCTCAAAACCACACCCCACCTCGCCTCTTCCTTTGCAAGACCTACCTGTTTGGGCGAGATTTTCTTCGCCTGTCGTAAAATCACTTCCGATGGTAAGTCAAGATCTGAAATATCAATTCTGTCTCTCACTCCACAGATGCTGTCAGACTGGCTGAGTATCTCCAGCATTTTCTGTTTCTGTTTCGAATACAACCTTATTTGACTCGGTGTCAAACATTGCTTGAAACCCATTCCTGGGAAGGGACTTATGGGTGTGTTACTGGACTTAAAGCGCTATATAAATTCACGTTGTTGTCATTAACTATATTGACTGCATTGGCAGTCGCATGGGCCGCATGGGAGTTGCAGGTAGGCAGGGTGGTGAAGAAGGTGTTTGGCACGCTTGCCATCATTGGTCAGTGCAATGATATAATATTTAGAATGTCATGTTGTGGCTGTACAGGACATTGGTGAGATCACTTTTCAATTTTGTCCTACCTGCTAAAGGAAAGATGTTATTAAACTTGAAAGGATTCAGAGAAGATTTACAAGGACGTTGCCAGGGTTGGAGAGTTTGAGCTACAGGGAGGAGGCTGAATAGACTAGGGCTATTTTCCCTGGAGCATTGGAGGCTGAGGGGTGACCTTTATAGAGGTTTGTAAAATCATGAGGGGCATGGATAGGATGAATAGCCAAAGTCTTTTTTTCCCAGGGTAGTGGGCATAGGTTTAAGATGAGAGGGGAAAGATTTAAAAGGGACCTGAGGGACAACATTTTCATGCAGAGGATGGCGCATCTGTGGAATGAGCTGCCAGAAGAAGTGGTAGAGGCAAGTACAATTACAACATTTAATTGGCACCTGGGTGGGTATATGACTAGGAAGGGTTTAGAAGGATATGGGCCAAATGCTGGCAAATGGAACTAGATCAGTTCAGGATATCTGGTTGGAGCGGACGAGTTGGACTGAAGGGCTTTGAAGCTGTGTAACTCTCTGACTCAATGACTTGTTATATGGAATGTCACAACTGTGATTAACCAGCAACTGCACATCTTTTGTAGCAATGAAATCAGTTTGAGTATACAAGCCTTCCTCAAGAACAGTGAAATGGTTCCACTCTCCATTCATCACCATTATCTCTATGCAAATGTTGAGACTCAAGTTGCCATCGCATCCGTCATTTTGGCTGGAGTCTATGCACTTATTGTATTTGAGGTAAGTCCTTTCTCCCCATTAAGTAACCCATTGTGCCCCATTCTAGACAGTGTAAAACGTATTGCAAAGTTAACTTCAATTTAATAATTTTTTAAATTCGGAATGAAGGAATTCCACTGTCCTGATTTATTTATTTAATCTAATAAGACCCTTATTATTGTGAAACATTCATCCGTTCAGATTGTCTTACTAAGTCTTGCGTCTTCCCAGCTAATATGTAAAGCAATGGAACATGTTGCTGAATGATTCTAGTTTGTAATGTCAGCTCATGGTATTGTTATAGCTCAGACAGTACCCACACTTGTTTGTTCATACTGATGTGACACAGGCGATCTGGATTGTGAAAGCTATATTTTCATGAATGGAGATCTATGCCACTGCATGTACTGTCGTTCTGTTTGAAAAGGTTTTTTTTTTACAGAAAGTTGAGAAAGCTAAGATTCAGGAGGCAGCACAAGAATGTGCACTGTGGCTAATACAATGAAAGGCTGGGCTTGAATGAACCTTTGGAGACGATGTTAAAAGTGTCATTTATAGGCAAGGAATCCTACACTGAGTAACTCACTTCCTGACTTTCCAAAGCCTGTCCATTATCTACAAGGCACAAGTCAGGCAGGTAAGGGAATACAGTCCACTTGCCTGTAGATCCAACAGCACTCATGAAGTTTGACACCATCCAGGATAAAGTGGTCTGCTTGATTGGCACCCCATCCACCACCTTCATCTTATTCAACATTCACTCACTTCACCATCGATACACAGCAGCAATGGTTTGTATGATCTACAAGATATACTGCAGAAACTCACCAAGGCTTCGCCAACAGCATCTTCGAAACTCAAGAGCTCTACCATCTAGATGCACATGGGAGCACCAATTTCAAGTTCCCCTCCAAGTCGTACATCATCCTGACTTGGAGCTCCCTCACTGTTGCGGGATCAAAATCCTGGTACTCCCTTCTTACCAACACCATACAGACTGCAGAAGTTCTAGAAGGCAGCTCACCACCATCTTTTCAAGGACAATTAAGAATTGGCAATAAATGCTAGCCCAGCCAGCAACACCCACATCCCGTGTGCGAATTTGACAAAGAAATCTATGTGCACTTGGGTCTATAGATTGTTTCTTACAGATGATAGCGAAGGGATCTTTTTTCAGTAATATATTTAAATATGAAAAACTCATGGAGGCTTTAAATGCTCTTGCAGTAGATCTTGACCTTTTGCAATAATTGGATAGACATTAGTGAATTAGAAACTCACCTTGCATTACTCCCAGTGACTATTTCCATTGAGTTCAATTAGTACAGATGTAAAACATGACTTGCTATTATCCATATCACACAACCACAGACAGTTGGGATCACCTCTTTGAGTAGCCTATGATGCCCACTGAGACAATGCTGAACTAGTTGTGACTTCCCCGCCTGTCTGATTCCCAAATATTCCCAGTTTCCAATATTTCCTGAAAGTCATGGTTATGGACTTGTTGGGATTACTGAAACAATTACGTTCTGATATTTCACTGAGTAACAGAATCAGATAGATGTAACTCATTGACAAAGAACTGTTATTTGAATGAGATTTTATTGTCATGTGTACTCAAGTACAGGGGTATAGTGAAAAGTGTATGGAGTCACCATCCTCTGGCACCATCTTGTACAAAAACCAGAATTTTTAAAAAAAGTAGAAATAAAAGAAACTGAGCCAAAAGGGAAAAAAAGAAGATCCAGAGCTAAAAGAAATAAAAATGGCTGGATCTTAAAGTCCTATCTCAATAAAGGTGAATGGAATGGTCAGCCTCCGATGCTGGCACCCCGGGCCTAGTTGAGGCCTATTGTCTTTTGCTGCCTCTAGTCTTCAAAAGGAGCTTTGCCGTCGCTACAAACGCTGCCCTTAATCAATAGATGGAGTTGCAAACGTCCTGCTGCTGGCCTCCATTCCACAAATGGCTTGCTGTTGTTACCGTGCCGACACAAAAACGCTTTAAAGAAAAGAAAACAAGTAAAAAGAGAAATAGTGAAAGTGAAAGGAAAAAAGAAAAAAAAAGAAGCTGAGGGGAGCAGTCGAAACCCGAGCTCAGAATCCTGAATGCAGCCCTGCCACTCGGCAGCCATCTTGAAATTATTTCTGGAATGTGTCAATAATTACCATTTGTCAAAATCTGGTTCAGCTCCTAGCGAGGATGTGCACAATGTACCTGTCTGGCTTCATGCAAAGTGACCTAGTTTGTTCTAAATTCATTCTTGGAATGTGGACTTTGCCGGCTGTGCCAATAATTATTGCCCATCTCTCATTCCCACTTGAACTGACAGGACAGGGCCATTTAAGTTGGCAGTTAAGAATCAACTGCATTCCTCTGGTTCTGGCCTCATATTTTCTTCACCTAAAGGGCATTTGTGAACCAGGTTGGTTTCTACAACAATTGACAATAGTTGTCATTCACCCAGTTTTTAATTTAAGATTTTTTTTAATTGATTCACATTTCGCTAGCTATCCTATTGGGATTCAAACCCATGTTCCTCAGAGCATTAGTCACTCTCTCTGGATTATTAGGCCAGTAACAATACCACTGCACCATCAACTCCCCAACATGGCGATAGCTTGCCAACTGCATACTGTGGCATTTTCTGAGGTGGACTAGATTCCCTTACTTGTAGCCGTTTTCAATATCTTTGCAAACTACGACAATCCCAAAGGATGTAGGAACACTGCTCAAAGCTGGAGTTAAATGGGAGATTTTTCTGCTGCAACGTAGTTGTAAGAACTGTGCAGATTTCCCGGCAAGTAGGTGATATGGAAGCACAGGCCAGCATTATGTGTGGTACATGAAATCGAAAAAATAAAATTGCCATTGCAGTCCGAGAGGGTGGTGGTTTTGTAATTGCTTGGCAGGCTTCATTCTGAACCAAAGACCATTTTACATTGACCTGTAATTGCTTCATGCTGAATGCCCAGAACAGATAATATTTTGCCATTGTCAGCCTGTGCACGAAGTCGATCTATAAAATTACAAGAAAATGTTTTCCTTTGCTGCATTGCATTGGTTCTTCAAGGTAAAATAACACTGACTTTTTTTAAAAGCAGTATGCTGCATTACATCAAGAATTTTCTGATTTATTATCCTTTCAAAGCTCATGAGTACAAAAATCTAGACTGACACTTTACTGCAGGACTGTCAGAATACAATCTTTCAGCTGAGGTGTTAGACTGAAACCTGCAGTTTCATTCCTTGTGTGGATACAAAAGATCCCGTGGCAGTATTTTGAAGAAAAGCAAGTGAATTTATAATCTCAGTTTTTATTGTTGATTACTGATGTGCTGACATCTATTACTAAAAGGGGTTAGAGCAGTTGACTGGGGCAGGGGCTTACTGGTGAGTGATACCAACAATGTGGGTTCAATTTCTGCACCGGCTGAGATAACAATGAAAGGCTCTCCTCCTTAATCTCTCCCCTTGCCTGGGGCAATGGTGACCCTCAGGTTAAGCCATCACCAGTCATCTCTCTCTCTAATGAGAGAACAGCCTTATGGTCTGGTAAGACTATGGCAACTTTACCTAAAGTAATAGACAACACAGTATGGAGCTGGAGGAACACAGCAGGCCAGGCAGCATCAGAGGAGCAGGAAAGTTGACGTTTTGGGTTTGGACCCTTCTTCAGAAATACCTAAAGTAATGTCACTTCTGAAGAGTCACACTGGACTTGAAATATTACATTGTTTCTCTCTGCCAGATCTGCTGTGTTTCTCCAGCATTCTTTGTATTTTTATTTCAGATTTCCAGCATCTGCAGTATTTTTCTTTTATTAAGGGAATTTATATGCTGATCTCTAATTATGCACAAATCTCTGGAGTGTGAGTCAAACCCACAACCTTTTAACTCAGAACAAGAACCAAATCTAAGCTGACTTCTTCTGGTGTGGCTTATTTTCGTGCCAACTGACCCATTGAGAAAATCTGAGCGTACTACTGCTTTTACTCTAGCCTGAATTGTTGAAATGCTTCAGAAAACATGCATTAAGGCATTTGCTCTTTTGTCTGGTCTATTAGGGAATTGAGCTGTGTGACGTTGCATCTCTTTATTATGACAGACAATAATGGCAGCTTCCCACAATAGGCTATGAGAATGTGAAGTACGCGTCATGACTCAGAACACCATCCCTCAGCTGACAACCTTTCTGCATCCTATTGATTACCCCTAACTAGGTCCATCATTGAGCATCTTGTGCTTGAGTGAGCTGCATGAGTAATAATGTAAAATAAAAGCCTTTGTACAAAGACTTTTGTTCAATGGGGAAGAGTATCATCAGAGTGCCAAAATATTTTTGAATTAAAGCTGTGAGATTCTGATAATGTACAATCCTCAAAGCTGGATGTGATGATCCCGCAGGATTTCTAAATTCCTTAACAAAGGAATATTCAACAAGCCAGATATTCAAAATGGAATTTACATGTTAGTGGAGTCATTTCTTTTGACACATGCTGCTTCTGCATATTTTATACACACTAGTTCTGAATAAGGTTATTAAAAATTAGCC
Organism: Rhincodon typus; assembly: GCF_021869965.1. Classification (NCBI taxonomy): domain Eukaryota; kingdom Metazoa; phylum Chordata; class Chondrichthyes; order Orectolobiformes; family Rhincodontidae; genus Rhincodon; species Rhincodon typus. The sequence continues at coordinate 15,451,502 of NC_063337.1, forward strand.
AAGGATGTTCAGTTAAGAATGTCTTCATATGCCATTTAGCCAGGAATCAGACCTTCAGAAAAGCATTTGGAATTGTGTTGTACTATATCTTAGCCCAGTTATACTCCATGCAAATACGGTTTCAATTGTTCAACTGGTGGTTGTTTTAGAAGATTTAAAGTTTTTTTCCTGCGACTGTCAAAGCTTTTAAACCCAGTTAATAACATTTGCTTTTAGTTTAAAATCCTAATTCATATAATTTAAAGCAGTAATCTATACCATGGTTTGCACAATAACGTTCTGCTAATGAATAAATTCTGCAAGTGATACCGTTGAACTATGTAGTTACTCAATTACATTGATGAAAACATTACCTTTGTATTTTAGTTACTTTTCCTTCCTCAATTTATATTATACTTTAATCCCAGCATAAGCAAGACTATAAATGCTAGATATGACCACTCATGATAACAGCAGTGTGAATGTTTAACATTATAGGTATATTGGAAAAACAGGTAGGTTATTCATCATTTCACAGCATTCAATTAGATCATGGCTGATCAGCACTTTAATATTATTTGTTCACTTTTTGCCCATGTCTAGATACATCTTTATCTAACAAAATGTATCTTGGTAAAATCTTTGAGCAGCCACAGCTTTATATGGAAGGGACAAGTTCCACATTCCAATTGTTGCCTGTGTAGTAAAAGCGCTTCCTGAATTTGCTTCTTAATGACATACCTCTGACTTTAAGACAATGCCCCTTCATCCTTAATGCCACCCACAGAAGATGGAGTTGCATCAAATCTATCTAACCTATTCAATCGGTTTTACTTTTTAAGTGTCTCAAGTGCATCATACCTCAATCTCTTGCACATTCAAGAATACAAATCAATTTATGCAACCACCCTCATAATTTAACACTCTGATCTGTAGTATTGGTTCATCTGCACTGCACCCTCTGTGAGAACAATACATCCTTCCTGGGGTTTGGTGTCCAGAGCTGAATGCAGTATTCCTGATGGAGTCTGTTTATTATTCTGTGTAACTGAAGCATAATTCCTTCTCTTTGTGTTTCACCCCATTATGATAAAGGCCAATACTCAATTAGCCTTCCTAAATTGCTTTTGGTTCTTTTGATCATTTGACCTGCACTGTCCAGTGTTTAAAAGGAGAGCCACTGCTACAATAGACGACAATGGCTATCAAAAGAACACTTTTGAATTCTTCCACTTTTTCCTATAACAGTAATTTCAGTGCTTAAATCCGATGTAATACAGAGCACCTGGCAGAAACCCACGCAGACACAGGGAGAATGTACAAATTCCACACAGACAGTCACCTAAGGCTGGAATCAAACCTGAGTCCTTTGCACTGTGAGGCAGCAGTGCTAACCACTATGTCTCTGTACCGCCTTCTTGTCTCTCATTCTTCTAAACTCCAGTGAATACTGTTCCAACCTGTTTGTTTTTGCTCATAAGACAATCCTTCTATGCCAAGATCATCCTAGTGAAGCTTTTCTGAGCTGCCTCCCATGATATTGTTCCTTAAATAAGGGGACCTAAATTGTTCACAGTACTCCAGAGCACCTTGTACTATCCTTTTTACATGCTTCTATTATTTGTTGACTTGTACCCTTTCTTACAGTGTACCTACTGTTTGGGATCTATACACAGGGCTTACAATTGCCTTCTTTCCTTATTTGTTATTTACCTCCACCTAAATGGATACCACGTATTCCGAGCCCAAATTATCTCCCACAACTGTCCTCATTTCATCTCTACTTAAGAATGCTACGCCACCTTTTCCTGCCCTCCCGTCTTTCTGAAAGGTAAAATATCCCTGAATGTTAATTCCCCAGTTCTGATCTCCTTGTAATCCTGTCTCCATGATGGCATTTATCTCGATTTGTAATGGCCAGTTTATCAACTTTATTCCAAATGTTTTGAGCATTAAGGCAGAAAGGTTTGTGTTTTTTGCCATTTTTGCATTTTACTGTTTCTTTTATTAATGTCCTTGTTTGGTCTTTCCCTTGTCACCCTGTTTAGGTTCCCACCCTGCCTCCCATTCTAGTTTAAACTCGCCTATCACACTAGCAAATACTGTCCCTAGGTTATCAGTCCCAGTCCTGCCCAGGTGTAATCGGTCCAGTTTTTATTGCTCCCACCTCCCCCAGAACTGGTCCCAAACTCCCTGGATTCTGAAACCCTCCCCTTTTGAACCATCTTTTCAGCCACATGTTCACCCGATATATCCTGCCATTTCTACTCTGACTTTCACTGGTTGTAATCCTGAGATCACCACCTTTTGAGGTCCTACTTTTCAACTTACTGCCTAACTCCCTATATTCTCCTTTTAAGGTCTCATCCCTTTTGTTAACCTATGTCATTGGTACTGATGTGTTATACAACCGCTGTCAGTTCACCCTCCCCCTCCCAGATGTACTGTAGCTGCTCTGAGACATCTTTGACCCTAGAGCTATGGTTTTTTTTTGTGCCAGCATTTCTAGATTGGCCTTGTAGGTGAAGATGACTATGTGCATCATCTGGACTGTTGTCACCACCTGATGTTCATGTTCAAGCCCTGGGGTAGAGTTAGAACCTGAACTTCTGTGATTCTGAGACAAGAGTGCCATTGATTGAGCCTGACGCTGGGAAGAAAATTGGGGAAAATGGGAGAAAATTGAGCTTAAAAAGTCAGACTGAAATGGAAAAGCAAAACAAAAATCAGGATCAGTGGTTACTTAAAATAGAACAGTGACACCATGGCTTCCTGCTGCACTTGTCAGTGAAGCCATTGACGCATCCTGGTGGTTTATTTTGCTGTACACTCAGTCCTCAGCATGTATTTTCCATTTAATCACACAGGCAAGACAGTGAATTTAAAGTTTCTTCTGCTGCTCCAAAGAAATGTGTCCATTACTCTTCAGTACGTTTGGTGAGAAACCTGTTTTCACTCTTACCTATTAGACCTCCAGCTGAATGCCAGGGCCACAGTTTACTGCTACTATAGGAATTAATTGCACAATCACATGTGCCTACCCATCATTCTGGCTGCTTTGAGCATTATGTAAACATTAATATGTATAAGCTTAATTTAATACACTCACTACCATTACCCGAGCCCACATTAATGCTGTTTCACTGCAGATAAATTATTCAATGGCTTCATTGGTAAATGGTTGACCACTTGAGGGCAGTGCACATTGTGGATTAAAACAAATGGATTTTGAACTGAACCAACCAGTCTAATACATTTGTTAGAGTTAATAATCAAACTCTGGATGCTGGTACGATTACAACATTTAAAAGGCATCTGGATGGGTATATGAGTGGGAAGGGTTTAGAGGGATATGGGCCAAATGCTGGCAAATGGGACTAGATTGATATAGGACATCTGGTTGGCATGGACGAGTTGGACTGGAAGGGTTTGTTTCCGTGTTGTACATCTCTATGACCCTGTTGAACGTTAGTGCATTTCGATGCCACACAATGACTTTGTGTTTGATATAGACTGGTTGAGGAGAAGGCAAATCTAAGAACTGTCATCAGGCTTAGCCTTCAAAGTAATGCTATTTATTATAAATTAATACTGAATACTACTATGTCTGGTCATTATAAATACATACCAAACTCTGAATTTTTAGTTGTATTTGTTAGGGACTAATCAATTTTCTTCATGTGCCCATCACCATGATCATTTGAGAATCTCTCATTGTTGTTCTAACGCCACCCACACTGTGCTATTTAAGTTTGTGATATGTAGCTCCATGACATAATTGCCAGATTGCTCCAGGCTGCTAGAGCTCCTCAGTAAACACCCTTCCCCAAACATTTTGACTCCGCCCCCCCCCATCACAAGCATTGATGACCAGTTGTATACATTCCCAAATGAGTAACCTAGGTTACTTTCTACAACATGGACTGTACAGTTTAACCTTGAAAATCCTGTCCTCCCCAAGTCTTTGACATGATTCACTTGTTTTGAAAGGTAGGTCATTAAAGTCTATGACCAGGTATAGTAGACTGACCTCTTCAGTTCTGTTGTTTCTCTGGCTGCCAGCCAGACTCAAGGTGATAGCAATGATTTCATAAGAAATTATTTTAAAAATCTCTTTCCTAGACAATTTCAGGTCTGTTTCTTAATGCTGAATGTTGTCATGATTTTCTAGGCAGTGAATCCCATCATTGCCAACATCTTTTATTGTGTAGTTTATTGCTGCACGATGAGATTAGACTTGAGACAGACTGATCAAGGAGAATGCAAAGTCAAGTACTGTCTTGAGGCTTAGACTTCAAAATAAACACTTGTTATACATTAATATGATATACTTCTATACACGGTAATCAGAAATACCAAGCTCTGATCTTATAGCTACATTAGGTAAGTACTAACATCGCTTGTTTGTTCACGCCCATGTGCTGTCACTCTAGAGTCTTCTAACTGTTCACACTGTGCTATTTATGCTCAGTGATGTGCGGTTCTGTGCTATCATCGCAAGGTTGCTCCAGGGTCCTGAAGCCCTTACATAACAGTTACCTTTGCTAATTCTGGTATTGTTATTGGTCAGAATATTTCAGGGCTCCCCACCATTCCAGATATGGCAATATTGCATAAATAAAAACTGAAAGAACTGCGGATGCTGTAAATCAGGAACATAAACAGAAGTTGCTGGAAAAGCTCAGCAGGTCTGGCAGCTTCTGTGAAGAAAAAAATCCGAGTTAACGTTTCGGATTCGGTGACCCTTCCTCAGAATGTAACCACATGAAAATAACATAACAGAACATAACCAATCATCATGTGATGGCTATATTGCATGTGGGTATAGTGACTTGCAGGTTGGATAGAAAATTAAAGGGGAGGGACAAGGTGGTGTGGTCTCCGTTACCACTTGGCTGTTAAAACAGGAATACTAACTTGCAGTTCCACTGAAGTGCCTCAATAAGCTGCACAGTCAACTGCATGGAAGGATCCAACATGAATTGAAGTAAAGGATAGATGCTTACAAGGGCATGATCAGAAGGAGGTATATTAAAGATGGAACCCAATGTGGCAAAATGGATGAGATTAGGAGGAATTCCAAAGTTCAAATACTTCATGTAAGTTGTGAGTATTCCCAACACCAATCCTAGTGGAGCATTCCTTCTCCAACAAGGTACCTCCAGCCCCACACCCGGAGCTTCTGTTACTCTGAATAACTCCCCTTTACTTCCATTCCTATCTTAAACCTAGTTAGTAATCTGTTCTGCTATTTTCCCTCCTGACTCCACATTCTCTGATATTATTCATTAGTCTATCATGGGGCACATGACCTAAGGTCTTTTAAAAATCCAGATAAATGACATTGAGTTCTGATGAAGAATCACCGGACTTGAAACATTAACTCTGCCTTCTTCCCACAGATGCTGCCAGTCCTGCTGAGTTTCTCCAGCATCTGCAGTTCTTTGTTTTAAATTATATTTATTGCATCACCATATTCTACTCTCTTTTACCTACTTAAAAATTCTATAGTGTAGAAGCAATTCTTTCTGTCTGTCTGTATATACAGGTGGGATTAACTCACCAAGCAAAATGTGGGGAGTTACACCTGTAACTTTTTGTATATGTACATTATTGTATACTTTTCTGCACTGAACTATAATGTAGGATTCCTCATTGCTTTTGCAATTACTTATGCTTCACTTACGTGGACTATATTATCCAGCCAGATATCTTTCTTAAAAAAACAGACCTTTTCCCTGAACAAACTTGCCGTTTCATAAATAACACAATAGTGGTATACCTCAATGGTGTTCTCAGCTTCTCAGTTGTATTTATTCTTGTTACTTGAGAAGGGTAAAAGCTACACCTTTTCACTGTTGTTGATGCTTCAGGTCAGATGTAAGTAATAGATCACATTGCAAGGATTCTTTGATGGATTAGTTCCAAGCAAAGGTATCGAGGCATATTGTATATGGTTCCCCACTTCCTCGTCTGTGTGATTGAGTTCAATGGTGGACAATGAATTATATCAAAGGAGCTATTGGGGAACCTATATCCCCTTTCATTTGTACATCATAGATATAACACATTAGCATGTGAGGGTGGTCTATTTTGTTCATCTGTCTCCAAACAGCTCCAAGGGAACTTATTGTGCTCATGAACTGTGTGGACCCCAAAGAAAGAGGTAGTCTTGGCAGTATTGCCTTGGTTAAACAACAGCATTTGGTGTGGACTTAATCACATTGGGAACTGACTAACAGCTGTGAAAATGCTTTGAATGTGGGGACAGCCTATTTAATCGACCTCCATAATATTAGCTACAACTCACCGCCTCTTGGAATTGGTCACACATCAACATTGTGAAGGACACAAATTGGATCTGAGGATCAGCAAGCCATATAGTCCCATTTACTGCTGATAAATGTCCTGCAGATTTAGAACCAAACAGAGTAAATACTGGAAATACTCAGAGGGTCTGCTGACATTTATGGAGAGAAAAAAAAAGTGGAGAATATTTCAGGCTGCTGCCCTTTAATAAAGTCACTAACCTACAACTTTGGGCAGCATTACTGTGGACACGGGGAGCCATAATCTGGTGGCACTCCTGCTGAACAGATCTCTGGGAGCATTGTTGGAATATAGTTCTAATTGCCAGTGGGAATCATTGTACTGGAACTCCCAGCCCTACCATGGACATTTAATTGCTGCACTTCCCACTGTGAGGTAGATAACCTGCACCCAAGAGCTGCTGGCTAGTCTGAAGCCAAGAGTTCTGCAGTACTGCCGCTGTCCATGGCGACACCTCATCTTATTACCCTCTCCAAGTATGATGCTACTATGTCTTTAAGTGTTGTATTGTTTATTGCAGTTGATGAGATCTGGGTGCAGTGTCCAATCTTGGACTAGCAAAACAGCTGCTACACACCATGCTAGCAATTATTGGGTTTTTTTTTGAAGAAAAGTTTTAAGACAGAGGTGCTGAGCTGTCTATTTCAATCCAATAAAGTACACTGCTTGTGAGGCCTTGGGTTTTTCTTAAAAGTAGGAACAGTAGAAACAGTGTAAATGGCTGGGGTCAAGCTCCCACCGAACCAGGACTTTTAGGTTTTAGTTTTCAGGAGCAGTTGTTGCTGGGTCTCAGCTGAGTTTGGAAGCTGCAGTACATCTGTCCCTGCTACACTCCTTTTTTTCTCTCTGAGTTTTCTTTCGATGTTTTCCTGCTGGACTGGAGAATTGTCTGTGAGACAATCTACTTTTGTCTGAATTTGCCTTTGTCAAGGGTGTGTTTATGGGATGTTACTATATTGGAACAGTTACTGTTCAGTCATTAAATAATCTATTATTCTGTTAAAACTTCCAATAGACTTAAATTGTTCCAATGTCTTCTTTTGTTTGTATTTTAACAATTGTGTAAGAATGAAGTGTTATTTTGCTTCAAATCTGGTAGTTTGGCCAATCAAATTACATCCGGAATGCATCGCCTGGCACTTGCCTTTAAAATAAGAAAAAAGTTAGGGTCTAAGTTATCTTCTTCATATGGTTTGAGGGGCTTTGGTCTGATCCATAGCACAAGTCACTGATACTTTGTACCCAATGCCCACTGCAGCCTTATCATCTTATCATTGTTCAATGTGGGACCATGACATACAGGGAACAATTCGGGAAATTCAAAAGGTTTGCTTTGATCTGAAATCATCAAAAGTGAACAAAAAAATGGTTGAATTTCCTCCCACAACACAAACAAAATGCTAGCATGGTGTGTAGCAGCTGTTTTGCTAGTCCAAGATTGGACACTGCACCCAGGTCTCATCTACTGCAATTAAGTCTTGTCTCACTTGTGGCACCCAATGCAGTCAAGGTCTGTCTTGCACAGTGGTGAAATTGGTTGGGCTGTGGAACTTGCTTGAAACTTAGAGAAGAAGTGTTCAATAAATGGATGGAGGATGGGTGAAACAGATGGGCACAGGTATAAAAGGGGTGGGAGGAAACTTGAAAGGAGCATTCAACTTTGGAATAGGCCGGTTGGGTTGAATAACTTGCTTCTGAATTGTAAGTTCTGTGTACAGTATGTGTATGTTTTAGAGAACACTAGAGCACAGATCTCTGAGGAATGACTGTTCATAATGATGACAAACAGCAGCTAACCAAGTACCATCATTATTTGGCTGCTCCTGTGGTGCCTCTCATCAGGCTCTGCATTGAAGTGGGTTCAGTTCCCTTCTCAGGCAATTTCATACTTAAAATGGTGCTGATTTTGTTATATTACAGAATCTGATGCTCATGTGCATTTCAGTTTGCCTTGATAGGAAGTAGCATGTAACAAGAAGCTGCAAATAGGAATCACTCAGTGATCTTTCTTTACTCGTTACACAGGTGTGACGTTTTGACGTGCCAATGAGTGTTTGCAAAACAAAGACATCTTTACAGAGCTGCATAAGGACAAAGCACGAATCTATCATCACCCAGCCTTTTGAGCATGAGTGTGCTTTTCAGGCATTCAAAGAAACTACGCAAATTTAACTTTTAAAAAGTTAGTTTGGTGATTATATTATAACCTACATTATACCTCTATTTTAATTTAGCTTTGTTTCTGAGTGAAACGGAATGTAAAATGTCATCAAATTTTGTTTAAGCATTATGCCTGACACTGTCCAAACTGAAACAAAAACAGAAATTGCTGGAAAGGCTCAGCAGGTCTGGCAGCTTCTGTGGAGAGAAATCAGTGTTAATGTTTCAGGTCAAATGACCCTTTCTCAATTGTTGTCTCTCTATTTGGGCTTTATCCCTATCTATCATTTACTCCTTACCCCCTTCCTCCACCTTATCTTCTGCATGTAAACCGACATCTTCTTAGCTACCATCAGTTCTGATGAAGGGTCACCCGACCTGAAATGTTAACTCTGGTTTCTCTCCACAGGCACTGACAGGCCTGCTGAGCTTTCCAGCAACTTCAGTTTTTGTTTCTGATTTACAACATTTGCGGTTCTTTTGGTTTTACCTGTCCAAACTGAACTGTTTTTCCTCATTTTCCCTCAGTTGGTGTTGCTTTTTTTTTAAATTGGGGAAGGTGGGTTTTGGGGGCTTGATGTTGGTGTTAACTCATAAGAATCCAACCAGACTTGGCTACCTCAGCCTTGTGGCTGTTTTACAAATGCATGCATTGACTCTGAAGAAATAGTTTTCCATCCAGATGCATGTCTCCATAAGGGAAGCAAATCTCCATCCTTACCTGGTCAGGTGTCAGTATGACTCCATACCCACAGCGATGTGGTTGACCCATTTATATGGCCAAGTAAGCACTTGGATCGAGGGCAGTTAGAGATGTGGTAACAAATGCAGGCAACGCTCCTATCCCATGAAAAGATTATGAACAGTAAAGTATTACAGAACTACATGAGCAAAGAATTCATATAGTGGTTCCCTATCCATTTCCAGTGGCTGCTTGGATTCATACATAACGTCAAGAGACAAAAATTTTCTTTCACCAGAGTAAGGTGTTGATAAGAATTCAGGCATACCAATTTTTCCCATTTGGAACACAGGATTGGCTATTTTATCAGTTAGTCTGTGTGCTGGATGTAGAAGTGACTAAAAAAACCAGTTAAGTAATTAAACAAATTGTTTTTAATGTTCGCTCATGGGATGTGGACATTACTGGAAAGGACAGCATTCATTGGCCAAGTCAAGGGCATCTATCCTATATCTCATAAATGAATCAAATAAAAACAGTTGAATTCAAACACTTTTTTTCTTTGTCTTTTGGCTGTTCAGTTTTTTTTTTGTCATTAGTTCTGACATGGCATAATTTAATCTGGTCCAATTAATTAGTAGTGGAAGAAGTTGAGATAGGTGCGATTGCACAAGGGGAGATCTGAGACTGTTGATTTTTGGTAGCTAGAATTTAGAGGCCAGAGCAGGGCACTCAGTGTAACTGACCGAATCCAGTCATGATGCTCCATAAGAGTATCCTGTTACCCATATTTTATTTAAGACTATCCGCATGACATTCTATTCCCTCGCCATCATTTACTTTACTAGATTCCAGTAGATTGCTGCTGTTCACCTCAGCTCCCCACATGGGGAAGTGATGGCCTAATGGTCTTATTGCTGGCCTACTAATCCAGAGACCCAGGTAATGACCCAGGGACCTGTGTTTGAATCCGGCTAAGGCAGATGGTGAAATTTGAATTAAATAAAAAATCTGGAATTAAGAGTCTAATGATGACCATGAATCCATTGTCGATTGTTGGAACAACACATCTGGTTCACTCATGTCCTATAGGGAAGGAACACTGCCATCCTTACCTGGTCTGGCCTACTTGTGACTCCAGACCCGCAGCAATGTGGTTGACTCTTAACTGCCCTCTGGGCAATTAGGGATGGGTAATAAATGCTGGCCTAGCCAGCAATGCCCTAATCCCATGAATGAATAAATTAAAAAAAAGCTCCTCCTTATAGCAGCTAGTTCCACATTCCAACCACTCTGTGTGAAGAGGTTTCTCCTGAATAGTTATGACAATGCATGGAATTTAATAGTGGTGGGCTCGTATTTAATTGAGAGAAGGGTGGCATATCCTGCCACCTTCCTGCCTCCACCCCAATCAAAAAAAGGAAGAATTGCTTGCTCCATCTTGTAGCCCGAAAGTGGCGAGTTAATGCCCAGTGAAGGGCCTTATTATCTTGCCCACACATAAGACTCTCACCGTGCAAGGGGCATGACAAGCAAATCTGGTGAGGGTGTCCAGAGTGACCTGGCACCAGGAACTGTGGGTGTCTGCTGAGAGACCGCCCTTTGATGCTGATACCCCATAAACCCTTTGTAAAATATTCTCTACAGACACTTTGACCAGTTTATTACTCATGAAACAGCTGCTCTAATTGTGTGATACAAACAAAGGACTGGGGTTCACACTCAGTTTTATTAAAACACTCGCAAGTTAAAGAAAACAACTGTTACACAAATCAAGTCTACTTTTCCCCAAACTAAGCTGACGGCCTGAAAAACACACCGCTCTGATGAACTTGATTGAGCTGTTAGATCCAATTCACTGAGCTCTGTCAGTTGGCAACATGGTGGCTCAGTGGTTAGCACTGACCAGGGTTTGATTCCAGACTTGGGTGACTGTCTGTGTGGAGTTTGCACGTTCTCCCTATGTCTGTGTGGGCTTCCTACAGGTGGTCTGGTTTCCTTCCACAGTCTAAAGATGTGCAGGTTAGGGTGGATTCGCCATGGGAAATATAGGCATACAATGGGGGCTGCAGCACTTTGGGATCTCTTTGGAGGGTTGGTGCAGACTCAGTGGGCTTAATAACCTCTTTCTGCTCTGTAGGGATTCCATGATTTTACAAGGACACCCAGATCTCTTTGTATATCCATACTTCTCAGAATGTCATCATTTAAATAGCATTATTCCTTTCTCTTTTTCACACTGAATTATGTGACTTTACATTTATACTTCATCTGCTATGTTTGCCCACTTACTCAACTTATTTAAATGACTTTGAAGCCTCCTTGCATCTTCCTCACAACTCTCAATCTTGCCTAGTTTTTAAAAATATCTGTCTCCTTATCTTGGTGTGAAGGTGAGTCTCGCATGGCGTCTTCACTGGCTGAGTCTTCACTGAGGGAATGTCTGCTAGGTGTCCTTTCTTATCCCCCTTTTCTTCCGGAATGTTCTCCGACTTCACTTAATAGGGTCACAGGGCAGGGGTCGCAGCAGCTAGTGTGGTTAGGCCGGTCATCTTAGGCGTACCCATCCCCTTTCCAAAATATGATTACTCCATGGTGCCAAGGGTATTGTCCGAAACCAGGGAATACACAAGCATAATGTGTCTCCCTATTATTCTGGCTAAATGAGTTTTGAGTCATAATGACTCTCCCATTGTTCAATATGCAGTACAAGTCTGGGCTGATCCTTGAGAGGCTTTTGACCTGTGGTAACCTTGCCTCTTTGCATTCCATCTGGCCTTGATTGTATAAACTGTTTAGTCAGTTTTATTTTGGGCCTAGTTGTTTAGGCTGTTGGCCACTTGGCCATTCCTCCTCCTCCTCCAACCCCACTTCATGACATGTCTCCCACCAACCCTATGACCTGGGATTCAGCCACAACATTAGGCCTCATGAGGGTGATGTCATATCCACAGCAGCCAATGCCTCCCTGGTGGCGCTGCCATTCAATAGTACTGCTGCTCTCTGATTGGTGGGTCTTCCATGAGAGAGATAGCATGGGCTTCCATTTCTTGTCATTGGGCAAGGGCCGCATCACTACCATTAAATACTGCATAACGTTATGTTTTGTAGTTGCTAAGTGGCCTTCGTCAAAACATCTCAAGGATGCCTGACCTATTAAACCTTATTGTAATTTTTAAACCATTAATAGGTCATGCCTCATTCTTCTTTTATTTAGAGCAACCAGCCCTGATCTGTTCAAGTCTTCTCAATGGGTTAAAACCTCTCAGATCATGAATCATCCTTATCAATTTTCTTTTGTGCCTTCTCCAGTATCTCTGTCTCCTTTTTGTGGTATGGAGATGAGAATTGTAATATTGTGTGAAACATTATTAATTATAGTAAATTCCTATGATATGGTACTTGGCGGTGCAAGAATTGTGAATTGAATGGAGAACCCATTCTGGTAATATTCTCTCTTTCATCAAGCCAGGCCAAAATATTTTGGAAGCTCCTTAGGCAAGTATACTTGTATTTTGTAAGCCCAAAGCCATTCCTTGGCAGTGGTGAAGTGGCAATGGCACTGCCTTAATCATGGGAAAAGTTCTGGTAACTAGGGTTCAAATCCCACTATGGCTGATTGTAAAATTGGAATTCGATGAAGTTGTGGTATACAGGGTTAGCATAGTGGTGACCATGTGACAACTGTCAGTTAGTGCTTTTTTTTTTTAGAATCCCATCATCTGGTTCACTAATGCCCTTTCAGGATTGGGAATTTGTAAACTCTACCTAGTTTGGCCTGGCTTACGTATGCCTCCAGATTTACAGCATTAGGATTGACAATGAGCAATTGAGGATGGGCAATAAATGCAGGCCTAACTAGTGATGTCCACATCTCATGAATGAATGAAAAAAACTCTCTTGAGAATGGTTTGCACACCATTGCTTACATTCAGAACATCTGACATTCCTTCACCAACCTGTGGGTGGTGCATTAAATAGTTCTGACACTGAAAGTTGGCATGAGTTATGCATTTAGCACCTTTCTTTGATAAGCTGCAGCTGATTATACTTCATTTCAGGTTAAGCTTTGTGGAGTTGCATAACCTCTGTGATGGTGTGGAGTACCATACTGTGCATGATGAATTGCCTTGTTTGCTGGCTGCATATTGGCATGGAGAGATAGCGATTGGTAATTGAGCAAGATAGCCACAATTGAACTAACAGCAAATCACATTCTGTTGAGAAGGTGAGAGAATGGCAAAAAGTGCATCGCTCATTTGGAGACAGGAGTGCAGACATGACAGGCCGAATGGCCTGATTCTGTGCTGTAATGATTCTGTGATTGGCCACCACTCAATCTTTCTGTCCACTGACTTCAGTTGAAAGAAAATTTGGGAGTAATGTGTAATTGTTCTATACTCTTCATTCTTATCCATCAGTAAAACAACCCGATATTACAATTCTTGATGGATGGAGCCCTTATGAGAGAGACCAGAATGTAGGACCATATGCACTTTCAGTTATCCTTCAATTCTTTTATCATTGCTTCTGTTTTCTTCAGTTTATACAGCCAATATCTTGTGATGATGCTGAACATTGGGAGGAACAACTATGTCAACCTGCATCTTTTCTCCATTGTCAAATATGAGAGAGAATACACTGCGAGTTTTCTCTTCTGACGTTGGCATATTGAAGCTACTGACTGATGTAGAAAGTCCAATTAGTTGTGCCGTAGGAGCTGTTTGGAAGCCAAGTAGAGAACAACACATTCACTTATGTCAATGACTATGGGGTCACAATTTCAAGATAATCAGCAAGAGAGCTAGGACTGAGATGAGGAGAAACTTCTTTACTCAGAAAGTTGGAATGTGCTTGCCTGGGAGAAAGGTGGAGAAAGGTTTCAAAAGAGAGCTGGATATATATTTGAAAGTGATGAATTTAGAGGGCTACGGAGATAGGGCTAGAGAATGGGACTAGCTGGGTAGCTCTTTCAGGAGCCAATATAGGCATGATGGGGTCAAATGGTCTCTTCCTGCACTATAAAATTCTATAAATCAGTGATTCTATCGAGACATCAACTGAGAGCCCTTACTTGGTGTGGGCAAAATTCCTTCCTAATGCTTGAAAAAATGTATTTGTTTCAAATGGAAGTAACTGATTGGGAATCTGCTGTACAAGGAGCTAGCATAGATGGTATGGACTGAAAAGCCTTCTTCTATGCTGTAGTGACTTTATTAACTTGCAGGAAATAAAAATAATATTTCCCTGCACATGGTGTTATCCAAAAGCCCAAGTAACTTTTCGGACCAGTGATAATAAATGGTTAACTGGATTTTTTGGCAATATTCCGTGGACACCTTGATAAATTGGTACACATTTGGCATGTTGTGGATTACTGTACCCATGGCAGTGAATAAAGCTGCATCATTATCTTCTCAGGAGCAGTGTGTGGTAGGCTACGTTTCAGCAACATCCTGTAGGTTCTGCACTTTTTTTTGTACATCTGCACTTAGGTCATATTTCATCAATACTATTATAAAGATATACATTTGGATAACTCAATGTGCAGGGAAATGTTATTTTTATTTCCTGCAAGTTAATAGAGTCACCACATCATGGAAGAAGGCTATTCAATCCATGCTGTCTATGCTAGCTCCTTGTAGAGTAGATTCCCAATCAGTTCAATTCCCCTGCTCTATCACTGTAGCCCTGCAAGTTTGTGTGTATTTAGGTATTTATTTAGTTATTGTCATTCATTGTCCTTTAATGGGACTTGCAAAAGACACTTGTTAGACCCCAGCTGGATTATCGTGTATAGATCTGGGCACCACATTGTTGGAGAGAGTGCAGAGGTGATTGACAAGAAAGATTCCAGATTTGAGAAAGTCCAGTTTTCAGAACAGATTGAAGAAGTTGGGACTATTCTCCTTGGAGAGAAGAAGGGCCTGTATTCGATGGAGTTTAGAATGATGGGGGGGGGGGGGGGGGGGGGGGGGGGTGGTGTGGGCGGTGGAATCTCATTGAAATTTACAGAATATTGAGGTTCCTGAATAAAATGGACATGGAAAAGATGATTTTACCAGTAGGAGAGACTAGGACCTGAGGGCACAGCTCAGTGTGAAAGGACAACTCTTTAGAACTGAATTGAGGAAGAATTTCTTTGGCCAGAAGGTGGTGAATACGTGAATGTCATTGCCGCGAAGACCATGGAGGCCAAGCCATTGAGTGTATTTAAGGCGGCAATAGATAGGTTCTTGATTAGTAAGGAGATTAAAGGTTATGGGAGAAGACAGGAGAATGGGGTTGAGAAACCTATCAGCCATGATTGAATAGTGGAGCAGACAATGGGCCAAATGTCTTAATTCTGCTTCTATATCTTATAGTTTCATGATCTTGTGGTCTAAGAGGTGATATGATAGAGGTTTTCAAAATTATGAGCAAGCTCGATTGGGTAGATAGGGAGAAGCTATCCTGCTCTTAAAAGGATCAAAAAAACAGCGAGCAAAGATTGAAAGTGACTTGCAAAAGGAGCAAATGTGATTCATGAAGAAACATTTTCACCCAGCGAGTAGTTGTGGCATGGAATGCACTGCCTGGAAGTGTGGTGGAAGTAAATTCAGTTCAGGCATTTATAGGATATTAGATGATTGTTTAGATAGAAGTAATGTGCAAGTGTATGAGAAGAAAGCAGGTAAATTGTAACAAGCAATGATTCTGGTTTTAAGAGCTGGTGTTGATACGATGGGCTGAGTGGCCTGTTTCTGCGCCACAGCCTTCCTGTGATGTCCACTGCTGCATTGAGGCTAATGACTGGAATAAAAACAAAATGCTGCTGGCGGTCACTGGGAATCTAAGTAGAAAAAAGGCTGGAAATACTAGGAAGGTCATATATCATGTGGAGAGTTAATGGGTGAGAGCTTAATTTTTTTCAAAGCCCCCCTCCACTTGCAGGAAGGGTCCAACATTGCAGATCACTGACAATCCAATGAAGGTGGGTTGGTCAGCTCAGTTAGCTAGATGGCTGGTTTGTGATGCAGACTCGTGCCAACAGTGTGCGTTCTATTCCAACTCTGGCTGAGGTTACCATGAAGGACTCTCCTTCTCAACATCTCCCCTCACCTGAGGCGTGACGCCCCTCAGGTTAAACCACCACCAGTCACCTCTCTCTAACAAGGCATTGGTATGGTCTGGTAAGACTATGGTGACTTTACCTATAATAGAACTGGAGAAGGTAAAGTTGAATGGGGAAGTGATGGTCTAGAGGTATTATCACTGGACTGTTAATCCAGATACCAGGTATTGTTCTGGGGACACAGGATCGAACCACTGCCACAGCAGAGGAGGAATGTTAATTGGAAAAAAATCTGGAATGATGACCATGAATCCATTGATGATTGTTGGGGAAAAAAAACCATCCGGGACACTAATACACTTTAGAGAGGAAAAGTGCCGTCCTTACCTAGTCCAGCCTATGTGTGACTCCAGGCTTTCAGCAATGCTGAATAACTTCCTTCTGGACAATTAGGGTTGGACAATCAACGACACCTTCATCCTGTAAACAAATAATAAAAAAAACGTTTATAGCAAGCACAAAAGCAGCAGTGTAGGAAGGAATAAATGGAAATTCAGAGATAAGGTGGTGGGCAGGAGTGCATTTAGTATCAAAACCGATGGTGCAAGACAAAAGTCAGAAGGAAGGGTAAAGAAATAAAAAGAAGTGCCTCGGCTGGTGTAGATGAATGACTGGAACCAAATTGCTTGGTTTGCCGTTGCTTGATCTTTGCATTTGACACTTGAAATAACTCCACAGAGGCTGGTATCCCATCACCAAGTCACCATTTACTTACGTGTGCTTAGTACATGACACTGGTCTGGCTTCCTCGGAGCCAGCTGTCAGAGTGAGCTGAACCTCTGACACTCCTGTTTATATCTGTCAGCCAGGTCTCCCTGACTGGGCCGTTTGAGAATTTAGAGTTGTGTTAATTGTCACATGTACTCAAGTACAGGAGTACAGTGAAATGTTTACAATGTCACTCGGCATGGCACCATCTTAGGTACAAAGTACCTAGTTACAAATCTTAGACAAAAAATAGAGAAAGAAAAAAAATTCATCACCTTACGGTGATTCATAGTATAAGTTAGAAAATACGAAATAAAGCTAAAAGGATGAACATCACAATCAGATAAACAGATTACAGGTAAACATTACATTGTAGTAGATCAGCGCAGGGGGCTTCCACGTGAAGTCTTACCGAGCTCGCAAGCCACTAACCGCCCAGACCGATCCCCAGTCCAACAACCGTCACCACTCATCTCCTCTCCGGCCACCAGCTCCATGCCTCCAGCCCATTCTGCTCTGGGCCTGCAGCTCTGCTACACTCCACACCACTGCCTGCACCGCTCCATGCATCCAGCCCCACTCTGCTCTATACCTCCAGCTCCCCTCCAGTCTGCTCTGCTCCATGCCCCCAGCCCGTTCTGCTCTGCTCCATTCCTCCAGCCTGCACCACTCCGTGCCTCCAGCCCTGTCCCTCTCTGTGCCTCCAGCTCTGTCCCTCTCCGTGCCTCCAGCTCTGTCCCTTTCCGTGCCTCCAGCCCTGCTCTGCTCCATGCCTCCAGCCCTGCTCTGCTCCATGCCTCTGTCTCTGTCCCTCTCCGTGCCTCCGGCTCTGTCCCTCTCGGTGCCTCCAGCTCTGTCCCTCTCTGTGCCTCCAACCCTGCTCTGCTCCGTGCCTCCAGATCTGCCCCCTCCGTGCCTCCAGCTCTGCCCCTCTCCGTGCCTCCAGCTCTGCCCCTCTCCGTGCCTCCAACCCTGCTCTGCTCTGTGCCTCCAGCTCTGTCCCTCTCAGTGCCTCCAGCTCTATCCCTCTCCGTGCCACCAGCCCTACTCCGCTCTGGCCCTCAGGCACTCCGTGGTAAGTTTTCTTTTTTAAAATCAAACACTTAAAAATCTTAGAGAAAAGAGAGAGAGGAAGGAAAAGGAAAAAGAAAAAGCAGACAGATGGATGAACCTTGAGCTGAGGAGCCCGGAGGCTACCTACTCCGACGCTCCTGTCTGGAATTAACCTGGACAATCAGGGAGCCCGTGTTCTGAGACGTCCACTGGCTGAGCTCATTCCAATCACTAGAACACTCATCCATTTGATAATGATGTGCTGCTTAGTTTCCACATCTGCTGCATGACATTTGACTACATGAAGAGCTTTGACCTGTTTTGAAAACTCACCTCTGGTGCGTTCTCTCTCCCAGGAATAGTAGCACATCATTTTAGATGTGTATCTTTCTGCAATCTGTTGCTTAATTACTTGATTGGTGGTATTCACAGTACATTTTGTTGCTGGTTGATGTAGGTGCATGCGCAAGGCATCTATAGATCAAATTTTGTCTCAGTGTGTGATTTATAGATTAGATTTTGATTTTTATTCCTAAATCAGTTGAGGTTTTTTAGCAATTTCATGACTCAGACAGATGGGGTGAAATGCAATTTTGGTGTTAAAATTGGTGTGTTCTGGGTCCCTACCAATGTTCGTTTTTAACTGCAGCAGGGTAGATTTTTACTTTGATTAATAGTGTGAAGTGAGTTGATAATGTGTGAGCAGCACGTATTATCGACTGAATTTTCAGAGAGTCCGGAAACTTTGCTGTCCTTTAACAATGCTGTTTGCAACCAGGTTGTGGGATTCCCAGCCCCATTCCCAGTGCATCCCAATCTTTGTCAGGGTAAGACTATGGGCTGCTTTGGGTTGTGAGAACACTTCCTGTACTCCGGGCAATAGAGTTATAGGGATTGAGAACTGGGTCCTTGTTTGATATCCACCAGTCTGCTGTCTTCAACATCTGACTCACATGTCAGCTTTACCACAATAAGTACCCAAACCTCTGAACCAGATGGTTTGGGTTCACCCATAATTAAGGCTGACGTGCTCGTGTAGTACAGAGGGACTGCTGCAATGTTGGAGGTGCTACAGATGAGTTGTTAAACTGAGGGCCTGTCAGTTGTCTCAGACTGACATAAAATATCCCATGGCTCTATTCAAAAAATGGAGGAGAGTTCACCCCTTGACCTGGCAATAGGTATTCCTCAACCAGCATTGCTAAAAGCAGTCATTATCACATTAGTGTGTGAGCAATATACTGTAGGGTCTTTGTCGGCTGTGTTTCCAACATTGAAGACGCTGACACTTCAGTTACTGTAAAATACTCTGGGCTGTACCGAGTACATGCAAACACTATGTAAATGCAAATTTCTCTTTTCTCTTTTATATGGGGCGATGTCCACTGGGTCGGTGCAGCCTGAAGATAAAACTGGGCAAAACTCTATTTACCAGTGTGCACTGTAGCACCACTCTCTGCATTTACTCAGTAAGCCTTAGCAGAGGTCATTGACAAACTGTCATTAAAAAAATTCCAGTCAGGTTGCTCCCAGAGTGTTTGCAGAGAGTTTCTAAGCACATCTGTCACAACATTGACAGTGTACTTTTTTTCCTTTAATTACCTCAGACTGCAACTGCAGTCACCTGTAAAGAATTTTACTGTTTAAAGATTAAAGAAGACACATTCCCCTAATATCCTCATTAGTGACAATAAGTGCATTCCCCTCAGAAGTCAAACATTTCTCAGGGCGGTCTGTCCATGTTTTCACTCTGTACAATAACATTAACATCTTATTTCCTATTGTAGACACAGTTTATAATTACTGCTCTATACCTTTTCATCAATAACGCAAGGGGGAGGATTAGACAGTGCACTGAATTGAACAATAGCAATTTTGTAATTTATTCTGCAGCACCAGTTTGGGAATGACTTTCCTGGCAAGTTCAGCTGGAGGGACCAGGAATTGTAAAACCGAGGGTAAGCCACTCTTCTGGCTCCTTGCTGCTCTATACCGCTCTAAAGGCTTTTCTACCAGATTATTGTTATGCATATAGTCTTGGCTGCCCATGCCATGACTCATATTTGCAATTTAAATTTCATGCTTTTACCATTACCATTAAATTAGATTTTTGACTATTGTACAATAGATGCAAATGTGATTGCTGTAGAATGATATATTTGTCAGTCAGTTCTGCTATAACGCAATTCCTGTGCAACATCGCGTTATAGAACATTGCGCTATAGAAATAACGGGGCCTGTGGGAAAAGTGGGGTTGAGGATAGGCCACCAAAATATATTGCTCAAAATCATTCAAAAGCCTAACACAAAGGATAGCACAATTTGAATAAATGTTTAATCCTTATCTAGTAGTGAAACAAAAATAAATGTAACACTTTACCTTGAAAACATGTCAAGATGACTTGTTGGGGAGGAGGTTGTATTGTACCTCTCACAGAAAGCACTTCGTGACTCAACCTGCGAAATGATCATGTGATGCCAACGCAGAGACTCTTTCGGTGCTAACGTTGTACGTATTCACAACAAATCCCGTGAAACGATCATGTGATGTCGATACCTACTCCTCCGCGCACCAATGGAATCGCCATAGCCAATCGTTATAGCCAACACAAGTTTGCGTTTTAGAAAAATCAATTATCAATTGTATTACAGCCAATTCGCATTGAAGCAACACGCGTTATAGCGGAACTGACTGTATTATTTCAAGATTAGTGGGTAGAATCTTAAGAGGCCTGAATGTTGTAAGCTACGGCGCGAAATCTGGGAGAATTGCGTGAGAAGTCTAGTAAAGCCTTTGGTGATGTTGGGAACAACTTGCTGCGCTTTCCAATGAAGTTCCAGACATTGAGGCGAGATTCCTGCTGGGCAGCAGTGGTTTAGGGTGGATTATTGCTCATTAATGTCCTTATTACCTGCACATCTCACCTCATTAATGTGCAGCCTCCTAATCTACCAGCTGCCACGAGGAAATGAGAACTCCCGATGGGAATTCTGAGCGGGTACCTGGTGACTCCAGGAACCTGCTTGCTCCTTCGGACCATCATCTTGGATACCAGGTGTTACTATCTCAGGACATGCTCCAGACTACCTGCTGCTCTCACCACTACACCCTCCCACTTCATAGATACTGCCATTTAACTCATTCCAGCCTCTCAGCACACTCATGGTACCTCTGCAATTCACTTAGAGGATCCTGCTGCATTTTAAGATGCTTTTCAGAGGTGTACTGACAACTAGCATTAAAATGCTGCTGCAAGGACACTGTATGCATTGGGTCGGGCACCCAGCTCATGGATTGGACCAGGCTGTACCTCAGGGTTGTTTGCTTCTCACATTTTTAGCCAACCTGGATATTCATAACGTCCCTGCCTTGCCCTTTTTTTGTGCTTCTGATACCATTCACGCCCTGTCCTCCCCCCAGCTACAGGTACCAGGCTGACCACTTCTGTCTTAGCCATTTATTGTAGGCACAAGGCAGGAAGCTTGTTGTACTTGCCAGCAGTCTTCAGTCAAGTGGAGGATGACACCCTTCAGCCAGGAGGCCCTGGTCCAGGAAGAGAAGGGCAGCTTCCAGTATCAGTTCAGAGGCTCGGACACAGTCAGTCAGTCACTTTGGCAGTTCAGGGTCCAAGATCCTTTTCTCAAAGAGGAGCCCATCAACCATCTTGATTCTAACCTTATTCGATAAAGGGATGGATTGACCGAGGTGAAAGTGGATGGCACAGCTGGTGGGTAAGAAGTGGCAAGGCATCTTGGGCGAGCGAGTAGACAGCGTAGAGGATGTGAAGTGCCGGGAGGCTAGGGTGGGTGCAAGTGAGTGATCGGAAATGTTTCATGTAACAGTGAACGGGGTCGAGAATGAGCCTTGCTGGGAGGTGGGTGCAGTGGCAGAGGTAGAGTGAGTATTGGGTATTGGAGAAAAGAGATCATTGAGCTTCTCCCTTCACTGCTGGGCATTCCTCTGGACCATGATCACCACACTGACCTGATGGGAAACCTCAGGCCAGACTGGCATGATCTGATAGCCTGGCTTCCTCTGCCAGTTCTCTCCACCACCTTGTCCCTCCGCACCTCTAGGTGCCCGTCCTCAAAGCAGGGCATCAATTTCCCCATATGTGCCATGTCTGGGGAAAAATGTCCACAACTGGTAGGCCAACCCCTGGGCTGACAGCTCTTGTCTGGGCGCACAACAACCTTTTAAAGTTGCATGGGTCAGAGAATCACAGCAGTCTACTGCATGAAAAACAGGCCCTTCAGCCCAACCTGCCCGTGCCACCCAGTTTTCACAATTTAACCTAGTCCCATTTACCTGCACTTGGTCCATATCCCTCCATACATATCCCATCTATGTACCTGCCTAAATGTTTCTTAAATGACAAAATTGTACTTGCTTCCTCCACCACCTCAGACAGCCTGTTTCAGACACTCACCATTCTCTGTGTCAAAAAAATTGCCTCTCTTGACCCATTTGTAACTCTCCCCCTCACCTTAAAGCCTTATCTTCTAGTTTCACACTCCCCTACCACAGGGAAAAGCTGCCCGCTATCTACCTTATTGATGCCTCTCAGGATTTTATCTACCTCTATCAGGTCAGCCCTCAGTCTCCTACGCTCCAGGGAAAAGAATCCCAGCCTATCCACCCTCTCCTAAAGGGTGCCAGGGAAGCCAATCAATTCTGGGATACCCCAGCAGTGGTAAGTTCTTCTGGGTGTGGTGAGTGATAGAATCGAGCTAGTATCAGACATGAATGGCACCATCGGTGTGGGATAGGTAGTCAATAAAGGAGAGTTCTGGAAGACAATGCAAGAAAATATGCTAGTGCTCATGGACAGAAATCCTCAGTGAAACTTTGCAAAATTGACACAAAGCCAATAAAAGGTAAGCCCCAGACCAGTGAACTGAGAGAGATAAGGGTTAACTTTCAAAAGCGTAAACAGTGAGCCGCATCAATGGTGATGTAAAAGAAATCTCATGTAAGAGACTCTTGTAGACATTGACCTAAATCCAAGTCTGTAAGTAGTTCACAGATTGTTGAGCAAACAGGAATTTTAAAGAGACTTTTTACCCCAGAGCCTTTAAGGCTGTAGATCACCCAAGCACTTGCACGATTAACATCACAAGAACAGCGAGTTCGAGACCCATCATTAGGACAGAGATGTGGGTGAAAGTTCATCGACAATCCCAGAAACAGCTGAGCCTTCACCTCCTTGTCTTCCATGGATTTTCCTGCAAGGGCGAGAAAATTATAGGAAGTTAGACCAGCTCAGTAAAATGATGAAGAAAGGGATGGAAATTCATTTGTACAATGACATACGAAGAAAAACTGGATCGACTGGGCTTGTATTTACTGGAATTTAGAAGAAAGAGAGGCTGATCTCATCAAAACATATGTATACCTGGATGGGACTGGACAGGCTAATTGTAGGAAGAATGTTCCTGATGTTGGAGAAGTCCAGAACTAGGGATTACAGTCTAAGAATAAGGAGTAAGCCATTCAGAACATTAGAGGAGTAAGAATTTCTTCACTCAAAGAGTTGTGAACCTACGGACTTCTACCACAGAAAGCTATTGGAGCTAGTTTGTTAGATTTATTAAGGAGGGAGCTGGATGTGGTCCTTGCAGCTAAAAGGATCAAGGGGTATGGAGAGAAAGCAGGAGTCAGCTTGCATAAATCAGCCATGATCATATTGAATGGTGGTGTAGGCTCAAAGGGCCGAATGGCCTACTCCTGCTCCTACTTTCTATGTTTCCAAAGGCATTGAACATTAACTTGCTAACACCTGGTTTATGGTCAGTATTATGATTAATGTTCACTTTTCTTCCTGACAATAGACATTTCCTGTTCTTGGTGGGGTGTTGGGGGAGGGGGGCTATGGGTGTGGAAGAAGACGAAACAGGAGCACCTTATTTCTGATGGCAAGAAAACCATTAATGGGCTGGACTGGCAAACCCTATGTCGCGGGTGATAATAGAAACGGAGAGCTGACATTCTCTGATCCCTCTGACGACACCATCGAAATGGTGAGAGGCACTGGTGAGACCACATCTGGTGTTCTGTGAACTGTATTGGCCTCCTAAGTTAAGAAAGGACATAAATACATTAGAGGCAGATCCACAAAAGTTTACCAGACTAATAGCTGGAGTGGGCAGCTAGTCTTCAGTGGAAATTTTAGAAAAGCTGGGCTTGTAGCCACTGGAGTTTACAGGAGTAAGAGGTAACTTTGTTGAAACTTTTAATATCTTGAGAGACCTTGACTGGGTAGATAGACGACGATGTTTCCTCTTGTGGGAAATGAGACAGGTGAGGAGAATTTTTCCTTAGAGTTTGAAGTCTGTGGAAGCCTCTTCCTCAAAAAATATTTTTAAGGCAGAGGTGGATGGATTTTTGAGAAGCAAGTTGTCAGGAGAAGGTTGGAATGTTGAGCTGCGGTACAATCTGATATTAATATTCCTACTAAATGGCAGAACAGAATCAGAAACAGAAGTGGCTTACTCCTACTGTTGTACTTTCGTATGTAGTTAATGATTCAGAGAATGGCCTGGAAAACTTGGACAATATAGATCCTCAGCCACTTCTGAGGGAATTATAATTGAGAATTGGGAGATTGGTGAACACACCAAAAGTTTATCCTCGTGAGACAGAGAATTTTGGCAGAGGTTCGAGTAGAGTTGTAGTGTGAAAGGTTAACACTCCAATCTGAAAGTGTAAAGTGATATAAAAGATTACATGGAAGTGACACTGAAGAGAGATGCAAATAAATCTAAGAGAATAACTATTTCATTAGAATGATAATTAAACAGTGATCTTAAGAAGACTTTAGGGCTCAGCAATCCCTCTCAAGTGCTGTAGAGCACCCAACGGATTCTAAGACTACCACAATAAGACAATTGTCAAGAGAGATAACACTAACACACCACCCTGAAATATGTTTGAGTTGTGAGAGGAACACACTTATTGTTGCTAATGAGGCTCTTAGGAAAACATGTCTTCTTTAATCTTTAAACAGTAAAATTATTTACAGGTGACTGCTGTTGCAGTCTGAGGTAATTAAAGGAAAAAGGTCCACCGTCAATGTTGTGCCAGTAATTCTCTGCAAACGCTCCGGGAACATGATTGGAATCTTTTAATAAGATTTTGTCTCTGATCCTATGCCACAGATTAGTGAGTAAAATGCAGAGTGTTGTTCTCTACTGCATTTAGTTGGTTCCCAGTTTAATCATCGGCCAGTATGTAGACTGGGAATATAGCTGCACACAGACATAATTTTAGCTGGTGGCTGGGCCATAATCATAGAATCCCTACAGTGTGGAAACAGGCCCGTTGGCCCAACAAATCCATGCTAGCCCTCAGAGCATCCCACCTAGACCCATTCTCCTATAACCCAGCTAATCTACGTACCCCTGAACACAATGGGCAATTTAGCATGGCCAATCCACCTGGCCTGCACATCTTTGGACTGTGGGAGGAAACCGGAGCACCCGGAGGAAACCCACGCAGACACAGGGAGAATGTGCAAACTCCACACAGACAGTTGCCCCAGGGTGGAATCGGACCCAGGTCTCTTGCGCTGTGAGGCAGCAGTGCTAACCACTGAACCACCGTACCACCCAAATCCAAAAGCTCTTCATTTCTTGTCAGGTTGGAACAAACATAAGTAGAACACAAAACCGACCTTGGCACCTGTTAATCTAATTCCCACTCGCTGCCAATTGAGTGCAACCCCAGGGATGTAATTTTCACTGACCCTGGTTTCAGCTGCAGCCTGTTACAACTGAGGCCTAGTGTCAAGGTGGGTTCGACCTCCTGGCAGGACCTCTGAGCAGTCAACCAACATGTCCTTCTGGCCAGCTGCTTGCATGCAGTTTCTCCCCAAAACCTCCCCCTTTCTTTCTCTAAGTGTAGGATTCCAGGACATGGAAAAGTAAATGGAGGTGCTGCTAAATCAGTGCAAACCAAGGGTGAATGAATCATAGATTTCTACCACACAGTGTGAGACCATTCGAGCTCTCCCAGCTGTATTTATTGTCTCTGTGAACCGCTGGAGCAGAGTTTGTTTAAAGTAATAAAATTAGGCCACTTTTTAAAAATCAGAACAGCTTGGCTGCTCCTCCAACAACTGCTCCCTCTTGGCCATCATGGTTTCACTGGCTGAGCAATGGAAAGCCCTGATGTGTTTGTGGACAGGTATTCCGCTGTATTTCTTATGAATTTATGCCAATGGACAAAGGATCAGCACTGAGGAAAGCCCTGGACGGTGATTACAATTCACTTTAATTGGAGGCACTTGGCAGATCTACACTCATGGAATCAAAGAATTTACAGCACAGCATCAGGCCACTCAATCTGTTAATCCTCTGCTGGAGCTAGCTGTTTAATTAACAAGACCATGCTAAACCCTCTTGTCTGCCCTTTCTGCATGCCTTTTATATTCTTTGTTCTCCTAATACTCTGGAGTAACTCCGGTAGTTCCATTACAATTTATTGATGTACTACTCTATTTAGGAAGACTAAATTCTGGTATTGCTATGCTAGTTTCCCTTGGCAGTTTGATAGTTTGATGTCTGTGCCAATTCTGGTACAAAAAAGACAATCAGAATACATTACTGCTGTCTGCATTTCCATTTCCATTTTTCCCTTTAAATATTCAAACTCTCCATTTGAACAGCTTTCAGCATGTGTAATAGAGGGACGCCCATCAGTTAAAATGAGTTCCAAGGCTTTCTCACCCAATGCACTGACGCCAACTAACATGCAGCCAAAAGGAAGGGGTGGAAACAGCCGTGAGTACAGAAAACACAGAGAGGATCATTTAGAAAGAGGCATGTGGGTGATTGGTTCAGTCTGACTCCTGCATCAGAACTGTCTGAAAAAAGTGCAGTTTAAGGAGCAAGGCAGAATAAGGATTAGGTTATTAAGCCAAAGAATCCAAACTCTCGAGGTTGTTTAATAGTCCATCATAACTTTGCAAGTGATAAAGAACTGTTAATCCAAAAGTATTTGAGCAAAGCACAGTTTTCCACTCTTAGGCTCCCAGCGCTTATTAGCCTTGATAAGAGCTTGTGGAAAATGTAGTAAGTTTGTAAAATGTAAAGTGAGAAGGTTATGGTATGCCCTCCTAAATTGTCCTTCCACCTCAGGTGTATGTCCCGTCTGCATTTGAACATTGTCTGCTGAGGTTGTAGAAACTGATTAGCAAGTGGCGGTCACTGATGAGTAGCATTGGCCCCAAATTCGTTATTCTTTCCCCCCTTCTGGTTGGCTTTCTTTTCCTCCATCTGGTCATTTCTTTCGACCTCTGCTTTGTCCATAATCTTTCTGACAGATTGTCTTCAGGCACTTTGGGCGGCAGCATGGACTTCCCACGCATCAACTATAATCCTGGTCAACTTGAGGTCTTGTTTGTAGACATGATTTTATCACTGATGTGGGCAGCATGTTGTCTTGTGCCAGTAGCAAGTGAATCATAAAGCATGTCTTTGGGGGTGTGGGGCCAGTTGCTCACGTGATCCAGCCAATAGAGTTACTGCTGACTTGAGGGAAATCTTGCTAGGGATCCCTGCAGTTTGATGTACTTCCATATTCTGTCCTCCATCTAGCTAGGAGATCCTCTATTCTTATGTACTAATCGGAGAAATATATGTACCATCTCAGCCATGTGATGCTCTGTTCTATGTTTTTTGCGTCCTGTTTTGAGGCTTCAAGGAGAGACACCCTGGGGTAATTTTGATTTTGGAAAATAATGTATGAATTGACTTTGAATCCATAGCCCAGATCCTTTACTTCACTTAATTACCCTTCAAATGATGCCACTACAAATGAAAATCCAAAGATGTGCATAGCAAGTGGCTGAATCACTAAATGCTAAAGTTAATTACTCAAGTTTTGTCTTGTATGTATCATTTGAATTGAATAACTGATATTATGAATGGGTGGTACAGCTTAAAGTGCCCGTTCATAATTTCCTAGACAATTTAGTCATTTCTCTTGTTTAAACTAACTCTGTCAGAAACGGACTGAAGGGACCATAAATTAATGTTACCTAGTCTATAAAACATTGATTTGAAACATATTTTCCCATTCTTTGGATTGCACCGTACTTCCACTCTTAAATAAGGAGATCTAAAGAATCTTGTTGTTGTGTTAGATTGATTAATTCTGCATTTTTTTTGTGTGCTGTGATTTCAGATTGTGCACCGATCTTTGGCTGCTATGTTGGGATCCCTGGCAGCTTTGGCTGCCTTGGCTGTGATTGGTGATGTAAGT
The DNA here is from genome assembly GCF_021869965.1 of Rhincodon typus. Taxonomy (NCBI): domain Eukaryota; kingdom Metazoa; phylum Chordata; class Chondrichthyes; order Orectolobiformes; family Rhincodontidae; genus Rhincodon; species Rhincodon typus. The sequence continues at coordinate 15,479,792 of NC_063337.1, forward strand.
GTCATCCTCATTCCTAATACATCTCAAGTGCTTTTTTATGGAATCTTGACTGTACGATATGAATACATGTCCTCACCTCATTGTGTGCTGACACTAGCTCCATCCTGAGCCATTTCTCTTGGCCAATTTGTGTAACCAATGGTTTGCTGTTGTCTTCCACGATTGGGAAAGGATGAAGAGGCAGGTCTCAAGTCTATTTCAGCCAAAATGGAATTCAAACCTGTGTTATTGCTGCTTTTCTGAACTACACATGAGACACCTAAGCCAACTGTGCTAACTGGCTCCACAATGAATGAAATTAGGTTCATCGTGGGCAAATGTTGCAACTTCCATCTAACATCCTCACTGCTATTTGATGAAGAAGGTATCTAATTTAAAAATGATTTAACAAAGCATAAAGCAGTAAAATTATCCCAGGAGAAAATTTTGGGTATAAGTGAATGTTACTTACAAACAGTAAGAGATAACAAGGTGTAGAGCTGGATGAACACAGCAGGCCAAGCAGCATCAGAGGAGCAGGAAAGCTGACGTTTCGGGTCTAGACCCGTAACCCCACTCCTTACAAACATTAGTTGTAGTACACTTACTGAATTTTGAAATTCTGTAGTATTATTCTCTGTCTGCATACCCTTTCTTATGGCTTCTCGCAGAGCTGTGTACAGGTTAAACAACAGTTTGTGCAATATGTTTGAGCCAGAGAATATTTTGATGTAGTCGCTATACCAAACAAAAATTGAATTGAAGACTGTCTAGCAAATTGAATTTAATTCCTGGGTAAGAGAAAAATGGGCAATAAAGGGAATCAAGGATTTTTGTTAAAAGACAGAAACACGGAATTGAGAATTATTAAACTATTAAACATTCTCTCTTTCAATGGCAGAATAAGGCTGATGGGCTAAATGGCCTGCTTCTATTCCTACATCTTATGTCCTATGGTCACATATACAATTTTCTCTTAAAATTGATGATTGAATTCACTTCCATTGCCTTCCAAGCAGTTTGCCTCATAACATATATTTTCCTCATCTCCCCACTGAAACATCTGCCAATTTTTTTCAGATCTACATCCTTTGGTTACTGACCCTTCTTCCAGTCAAAATAGCCTCTTCTGATTTACTCTATCTCAAAGTGTCAGAATGCCAAAGACCTTTACACTGAACAAATCCGACTTCTCCATCTCCCCAAATAGCTGAAGTTCCTCAGTCCTGGACTCCACCAAGTAAATCTAGCTCGGCAGCTTCTCTGATCTGCCAACTCCTCTGATTAATGAAACTGTGTTTTATCTCCTTCAGGCCAACTTCAGTTAGCTAATTAAGTATAACAACATGGTGTTTGGATCTTCAGTTTGGCCCAGACTCTGAATAATGCAGGAAAATGAGAGATGGAGGATAAGGAATCCAATTCATTTCTCCCAATTGAATATCAAAGACCCATTCCTTGGACTGCTGGTCACTTCTCAATACTTTTTCCAAACTGGATCATTCAGCTGTCTCCGATTATGGAAATGGCTGAGCCATTATATAGTTTTGGGGTTGGAGAAAATAGGGAAAAGACTCAAAAAACCAACTGCCTCCTTTGCCAATCCTACTGGAAAGGCTATTAGTGTTCTGGACCACTCCATGCACAAGGACCTCCAGGTCCCCATTGGAGATTCACAGTGCCATCTTCCTCTCTCCGCCATGTTCAGATTCGGTCTTTGCCTTGGGCATTTTTGGAATATGCAACGGGCTTTTGGATATGCGCAGAGCACACTGATGTTGCTTTTCCATTGGGTATCTGTGGAGTGGCAAGTATCTATGGGAATGGTCCATGTTAAAATGGGATGGAAATCGAACGTGAGGGCCGCTGTAGTTATGGAGTGGATTGACTATGAAACACTGGCATTACTGTTTGGAATGGTAATTAAAGTCATTTTAACTGCGGTTATTTTATTCATGCATACATGGTTTTCTCTCTTTTAAAATGCTATCTCTTTCAAGCAGTTTAACTGCGGAGCAGACTTTAAGGTGAGAAAACTTGCAAGGCCTTGTGGTGAAAACACTCCGAGAAACTTTAACTCTGCTCAGACTTAGCCAAAAACACATAAGATTTAGCTCTCTGTTTTTCTCTCTCCACAGATGCTGCCAAAGCTGCTAGGTTTCTAGAGCACTTTGTTCTAATTTCATAATCCCAGCATCCGCAGTGCTTTGTTTTCAGTAGGGGAATGGGATAAATTGGATTGTATCTGGCATTGGCATGACCAACTGAATAGGCTTCCTGTGGGCTGTGTTGTTCTATGCTTCTCTGATTCAGTCATGTGGAAGGTGGGAACTCAACTTGAGACTTTGCCAATATTTTGAAGGATTTCTGCCATCTTTTCACTTGTCAATACTAACACAGCCTCTGACAGAAAGTGAATAATTTATCCAACAAGCCTGACTTGGTTTTAACAAATTATGCCTTTTATTTTGGTGTTTAATAACAGAAAAATGTAAAGGTTGACTTGCATCTGAAAAGAATGGGAAAACAGAAGAAAGTAGAGCCTATACTACAATTAAACTGTTTAACTAGATCCATGGGGTTAACTGTGAATGTTATATTTTTGATTGCAGAGACCAAGCATGGTTACAGTTGTGGAGTGGATTGACTATGAAACACTGGCATTACTGTTTGGAATGGTAATTAAAGTCATTTTAACTGGGGTTATTTTATTCATGCATACATGGTTTTCTCTCTTTTAAAATGTTATCTTTTTCAAGCAGTTTAACTGCGGAGCAGACTTTAATGCTTAATTTTAATCTCGCCGTCTGCCAGTTTTGCAAAACATTTCAACGCTTGTGTCAAACATTGGTGTCAGAAATTGATTTGTTTTGGCTGAGCAACACCAGAATTTGCAAAGTCATGTGCTTCACTCGCAGAAAGTGAGATGTGAGTTCGCGGGTGTTGCAAGGCATTTTGTTTACATTGAAAACAGGCAGCATCCAAAAGTTCAGAGTACAGCACTTTGAGTTCTGAAGATCATTGTAACAATCCAGCACTTCTCCAGGGTTTGAGCCACTTCTGTTCATCCTCCCCTTTCAGTTATGAATGACCTTTTATTATCTTTTAGATGTATTTTTCCTTTTATAGAATTTTTATACAAGTCCACACCCTCACAGCATCCCACCCTCTATAATCCACCTAATCTGCACCCTGAACACTATGGACAATTTAACGTGGCCAGTTCAGTAAGGCCAATCCACCTGGCCTGCGCATCTTTGAACTGTGGGAGGAAACCAGAGTTCCGGGAGGAAACCCACGCAGACACACGGAGAATGTGCAAACTCCACACAGAGAGTCACCCAAGGGTGGAATCGAACCTGGGTCCGTGGCGCTGTGAGCCACTGTGCTGCCCCAATAGAATCCCTACAGCATGGAAACAGGCCATTCAGCTCATCAAGCCTACACTGACCCTCCAAAGACCATCCCACCCAGACCCACTCCCCCTAACCTGTCCCTATAACCCCTCATTTCCCATGGCTAACCCACATAGCCTGCACATCTGTGGACACAATGGGCAATTTAGCATGGCTGATCCACCTAACCTGTGCATCTTTGGACTGTGGGAGGAAACTGGAGTTCCAGGAGGAAACCCACGCAGACACAGGGAGAATATGCAAACTCCACACACAGTTGCCTAGGGTGGAATCGAACCCACCTCCCTGGTGTTGTGAGGCAGCAGTGCTAACCACTGATCCACCGTGCTGCCCTGACACGTGTTTAATTATATGTTGGTGGTGGGCATTAGTTGAGGTTTTGCATATACAGAGGCACTTATTCAAGGTGTTGGGTTAAGTTTGGAGGTGGATGCTTGCAAACTTTCACTCTGTAAATAAATATACAATTTAGTAAGGATTGGCTCTGATACTATTTGTCACTAACTGTCTTTCTGGAATATAAAACCAGTCACAATAAGGAGAGAAATATTGTTTTGGTGGTAGCATGTAATTCTTCTGGTTGTACTCAGATTCAACTAAAGGCTGATGGATGGCTACTTTTTGTGTTTTGAATCATTCATGGGATATGGAGATTTAATGCCTTGAAACTGAATGGCTTGCTAGACCATTTCAGAGGGCAGTTAAGAGCCAACCAAGGGTGTAGTAGGTCTGGAGTCACATGTTGGCCAGATCAGGTAAGAATGGCAGATTTCCTTTTCAAAAGGATATTCATGAACCACATTGGGAGTTACAACAATCAACAGTGGTTACATGGTCATCATTAGATTAGCTTTTAATTCCAAATTTCTGACTGAATTCAAGTTTCATCAACTGTGACGCAAATCCCCAGAACATGAGCCTGGCACTCTGGATTACTATTCTAGACATTCCCACCATGCACAGCCTCTGCAAATCCAAGGACCCATGCCATCAGGCCTTGACACCAAGGGTTTGCAAATTATGCCTGTGCTTATTGACATATTAACACCCTTCAATTTTAACATTCTCCTCTTTGAGCTCAAATCCTCCCGTAACCTCACCCATGCCTATCTCTGTAACCGCTTTCAGCTTTAATATGGTATGGGGGCTCTGTGTTCTGCGAAATCTGGCCTCTTCATCACCCTGAATTCAACTGTTCTGGTTTTAAAGTCTGCCCTCTCTGCCTCACTTTCTTTCTTTAAGTCACTCCCTAAACCTACTCCTTTGAGCAAGTTGTTATGCACCTGACTTAATATATCTCCATGTGGCTCCGAGCCAAGTTTTGTCTGTTACTGCTTTGCAAAGGAGCATGTTGCCTTTTTATCACATTAAAGATGTTAAATGAATAAAAACTACCATTACTTTTGTGCAGTGCTTGCACCGAATGCTTTAGCATATTTGTTGGAAATGTTTTGGTTCATTTCTTAGAACAGAGCTGTTATTTTAAGTGGGTTCCTTCCTTCCTTAAAATAAAAGTCTAGGGGCACTCACACAAATTCACTTTTTTTGCTGTAAAAGCACAATGGGACCTACAGTCATTAGGGTTTATGTCCATGGAATAGCAAAAGTTGGTCACTAAAGAAATTAACCTCACCATATCTCAAACTGACAGTAATTTCCTGAAAATTCTATATGAGTGGAGGCTTGTTTTGAAACATTTGTTTAATAAAACATAAACAGATTATAACATGCTCCAGTGGAATGTCTTGGAATAGTTCACTGTGCCAGTCCTACTCAGCTGTTTACAGGCCCATTGCTATTTTATTAGCCCAAGTCCAGAGCACTGGCTATAGATTCAATTCTCTCATTTTGCAATTTACCTCAGGCCTAAGACCTGTAAGCAAGATAACTAATATGCACACTTTGTGTCTCCTTTGTGGATAAAGATTGGTTGGTAGTTAGACCACTTAACGAAATGTCAGTTAAAGAAAACTGACTTGTTCCAGTCTGTTATCAGAAGTATAACCATCCAACTTAGTTAAATATTAAATGTCAGATTCTACAACCAGTGGCAAAGCAATTCTGCAGCCATGATTTCATTGAGCAGGGTAAACAGCCAATCACACTGAAGAATGTTAACAGATAGAAAAGCAGAAAGGCCATTCATTATCCTTCACAAATTTTTTTTAACATTTTATGGCCAGCAGGTTCAAGATTGGGATTTACACATGGGATTAACTTAAGTGCTGAAATATCATAAGAGAGCTTTTGAAAATATTCTTGATCATTTAAAAAAAAATAGTTTCTTTGATCTTATTGGTAACAATTGAAATTCTCTACGTACAAAATCAGTTTTTCAGGACCAGAGCAGCTCTGCAATAATAATTATGAACATAGCACACTGTTGGGAGCACAGTTGCAGTTCATTCAATAAGATGCAAGTTCTTCTAGACATGGAAGATCTTATGAAGAGAATAATTGTGTAAAAGTGGAAGTTTGAGTCAACTGAGCGATTTTTAACCGTTTGATCTGCAAAGGCATTGATAATTGCCTGTGGAGGAACAGGAATTACAAACCAACACATCTGGATTTCCACTAACTGCACTTAAGTGCAAATGTCAGAAATTGCTTAAAGTTTCACTGTTGGAATGATGGTGAACGTTTACAATTTTGCCATCATTGTAACTGTAAAATCTGCAGCAATGTATCTAAAAGAATACTTAAGTCTAATTACCCAGTCTGTTTACAAAGCTGCAGCAAGCTGTCATATTAATGGATTATTTGTCATCTTAAACAAGATTAGTGTAATTGGAACAGGAAATTGTAGCATTCATCATACTGACTTTGAAATTGAATCTTCTGCAAATGCTTTCTTCACCATATTAGCCCTTCTTGGATATTTAGAATAGTCATTCACAAATAATGTTTTTTTGGAAATGAACCTCATTTTATGTAAGTATTCCAACCTTGGCACTAACTTAAGATGTCTCACTGTAAAACATGTATGTTCCATGTTTAGCAATCCAAGTTTTCATTATGATAGAAATATAGGATTATTGGTAGGACATTTGGCCTGTTCGATCATTCAGTTAAATCAGGGCTAAGCAGCCTCTTAATTCTGTCTCTCCACTTCCTTCCATACCTTTAATGCCTTTATCTAACAAAAATCTATCAAACTCAGTTTTGAAATTTTCAATTGGCCTACTCTAAATGATCTTTAGGTGAGAGATTTCCAGACTTCCACATTACATGAAAGTACCCTGGCATTAGCTTTGAAGGGTTTCAATCTAAATACAAGGCTCTGCCCCTTTGTTCTTCTAGTTGGGTGTTTGACTGGTTGTTGTCTCTGAAAGTAACTGATAATGAACATAGGGATGTTGCTTTTCCACACCAGTGTAACACTGCTGTTGCAGAATAACAATTGATTGTAAAAGCTTTGTTTTGCCATTTGTACAGATAATAGGAATATTAATATCTTAGGTATAGTCTCTTTATCCATTGTTAATTTTACCTATCCTTCCCTAGTTCGCCAGCTTAAAACTAAATATGTTTCCGAATGATTTGAGGTTTGATGTCTCATCTGATAAATGTTTTTTTTTAAGTTCAGCAACCCCTCAGTAATGCACTAAAGTCTCAGTCTTTGAGCTTGACCCCATGACTTTTCTGATGGAGCAGCCAAATTGCCTATGATAAGTCAACCACAGCTGATGCTAACATACAGGGCCTAAATATGCAAAGGAAGGAAAGTAAAAATTAAACATAATACTGACCATAAACCAGGTATTGGCAAATTAATGTTCAATGCCTTTGGACAAAGTTACTTTCCATTTCATGCCATAACTATGCCATGGCTGCAAATGCTATTCCCACTAACAGGATGCTGCCATCAATCTAGAAAGGTAGTCTGCCCACTGTGCAATTAAGCAACATTGTGCGTGAATGTCAGTGCCAGTGTGATGCCAGGTATATAAGCTATAATTCCCAAAGGTTGGCTGAAAGAATAAAACAGCAGTCCTTTCAGTCATAATCAGTGTTGGAGGGAGACTGTGTTGTATCAGTCGTGCTTACAAAACACAATAAAAATGTCTTCTGTTGAATGTGATTCTATGATTGGGCAGCACTTGCTGAAAAATCCTGAATGTGCTAATAACTAGATTAACAACCAATTCAAGTTACCCATTCAAGATTGGAATATGACTTGTTTGAGATTGCTGGAAGCAATGTACATTCATATGCACGGGCCTTTCACTGCAAACTAGAGGAATATGCAAAACAGCTTTGCGTCTTTTCCAATCACCCAGGGGCCCGGAGAGCATATAGTTCCTGATACTTAGTCCGTCCTGGGCCAATCAATAAATTTTACCAATCAATCAGCACCCTTTTGTGCTGTGTTATAATTATTGAGATTGTTTGAAATTCGGCATTTGTCCAGATAAATTAAGATTAAGGTCAGGGTTAAACAAAAACGTGCTGGCAACAAGTTAAAGTTATTTTCCATACAATTTTTTAACATGCTGTTTTATCTCATAATACATGCTAGCATCCCTTTTAAAACTGAAGGGATTTAGATTCTTACCTTCTGCCATCAGCAGCCCTTGATTCATGCCCACATTTCCTAATTGAAAGGAAAATCATAAGCTGGTGAGTGCAGAAATGCAAAACCCCAGCCAAAATGATTTTATATCAATGTACTGAGCACAGAGTGATTTCTGCATTTCATATCTAGATGGAATAGTGTGCAGGTCACTTTGCCTGTCTATCTTCAAACACAGTATAAGAACTACTGTTAGTTAAAACCAGACAGATGAGATTACCATCCATAAGCTGGTGTATTAAAAAGCATTCTGGCTGTCTCTCAGTTATTTTTAGCTTCCATTTTCTGTACCTGTACCTTTCTGGTCAGTGCTGTACAAATTAGGAAAAAAATGACTTCAAAGAAAAATTGCAAGAAATATGCGTAAAAATATAGAATTGAAAGACAAATGATGAAACCAATGTTTTTTCATTCATTGTGCTTTTTTTTTAAAGATGATTTTGGTGGCAATATTTTCAGAAACTGGCTTTTTCGATTACTGTGCTGTCAAGGTGAGTGGAACAAGTGTTATTTCCTTCAGCTCTGATATGAAAAGCTGCGAAATAGTCTGTGGGTTTTCTGTTTCATTAGTTAGCTTGAGCTTTGTTTTGTTGAGGAATTAATGAACACAAATAGAGAAACAAAGAGATACCCCTCAACCCCACAGAGAAATGAGTTGGGGTGGAACGTTGAAAAGTTAAACATCTGAATCCTGCTTCCAAAGTCCCTCCAACAAGTCCACTTCTCATCTAAACAAGATGGGTCAGTTGTATTGACAATGAATCCTCTCTCGCAAGGCAATTGGCAATTGAAATCTTGTAATGAATTTGCGGGCCTTATATGAAACCACTATTTTAAAGTTAACCTTGGAGAGCTCTTAGGGCACAGTGGTAGTGTTGCAACCCCTGGAAAGGGAGATCCCGGTTCAAGTCCCACCTGCTCTAGAGGTGTGTAATAACATCTCTGAACAGTTTGATTAGAAAATATGCCCCCCTCCCTCACATTAGATCTACTCCCAATGAGGGGGAGAAGATAGCATATATATAATTAATACGTACATATAAAATTAACCTTGGCCAGCAGCAGAACTTTCCAGGCCTCAGAAAATCTGTTGGTTAAAGGGAGGCAAAGATTGCTTGTTCCTGGGGATAAGTGCCTTTCCCACTGAATCCAATTTACCTGCTTCACCAACCACTGTCTCTCCCCTGCCCTCCCACCAACACACCAGATCTCCAAACCCACCCCTGTCCACACCAACCTGACCCACCAAATGCCCCTGACACCCTCCCCCACACCATCAGTTACACCTACCCTCATAACTCTTATGATCTCTGCAAACCTTACAATCTGCTCACAACCCCTTGCCAACCTCTGTCAAGCTCCTTGTCACCCTTCCAATCTCCTCTGAGGCTTTCTGTCTAAATCTGACACCAGACCCTTCCTGACCTCCTTACCCTGACAATTCTTACAGTTGTCAGGCCCATTCCGTCATCACCCTCTGCTCTAGCCTCCCTGATCCTTCTTTGATGTGGATCCTGACCTTCTGCCTCCCTACCTCTGCGATTTCTTGATGACTCAGAGCCCTAGAATTTTATCTCCCCTGCCACACCACCCCCAAGTACCTACCCCCATGTCTCCAGATGCCTCTGTGCTCCCAGAGACCTCCCTGCCCTTAAGTTACTCTGCAGTTGGAAAGCAGAGGCTAAAATTCAAATTCTTCTGTTAAGTTCATCAGGATCTTTGGGAACCCTCCTTTTCTCAGTTTTCCAATGGGAAACCAGTCTCCTTGTTCCCTTCATGAGTTAGTATCCAGCCCAAAAAATGGAAATCAGTTCTTAAAAGAACATCCTTCATGGTAGTCTTTGTTTACTAATGCGGTAATGTTTCCACAAAAGCTCATAAAATAAATACAGTTGATTTAGACAATAAATTTGTGCATCTTTACTGCAACAATTGGCTATTACGGTGGCACAATTAGAGAGTTATAATAACATACTCTAGTGGACCTGAATATTTGCAAAAGAAAACTAAAATGTGTTTGGTTATCTGCAGAAGATTATTCTAATTTATTACTTGTAGCATATTAATATGCATGAATAAACATTCTATTGTGCTTACATATCTACATGTTATTTCTCAGTCCATCGTGCTGAAGGGACTGCAAGTAATTCTGCACCAGTCAGCTTTTTGCGTGACATATGTATATACAGTCAAGACAAATGCTTGACAAAAGCATAATTATAGTTTGTCAGAAAAATGAATCTGGAACAAGAGAAATGAAGGAATTGTGAAATGGATGTAGAGTAGAGCCTCATTGAGAGCAAAGGGAATGATGCAACAGCAAATTGAAAGCAATCATGGGAAGAATTTACGAATAATATTTGTTTATTTGTTTCTGAGATGAGTTTGGCTGTAATTGTTTAGCACTTGGAATTCAGAAGTCACTCTATTCTGATTGTGTGAGCTGTGTTTCATTAATTGGAGAAGCTTTAAGTTACATAGCACTGGAAACATTACTTTGTAATGGTGTTAACTGTTCGGTGAGGCACTGTCCATTGGCTGAAAGTAGTAGGTTGCGTGAGGTTTGAAACTCAGGGTAGGAATTCTTAGTTGTAGAAATGTAGCAATTGTCATTGACACTGCCTTGATCTGCATTTGTATAGTATCTTCTGCATTCCTAGGATATTCCATAGCGCTTTATATTTCAAAAGCCAGTCATTGTTGCGTCGGCCTCATTAGGAGCATTTAAGCAGCTATTAGATAGGCAAATAAATGATAGTATAAGGTAGGGGTGGAGGTTAGATAGACCTTAGGATTAGGGTAAAAGTTCGGCACAACATCATGGGCCGAAGGGCGTGTACTGTGCTGTACTGTTCTATGTTCTATTGTTGCAACTATTAGAAACGATGTATGAAACATAGCAAGGTATCAAAACTGCCCATGGAATAATGATAACTTGAGCAGGGACAGAAGGAAGTGGGGAGAGAATAGCAGCATGAGGAATGGGGGACCAGAGCACGGAGAGAGTACTAAGGGTGCAGGGGGGGATTTGGAGCACATAGGGTAGTGTGGTGATTTGGGAGTGGAACATGTCTTTGATCACAGCTTATTTGATTTCTCTTACCTGGTTGCCCACACGTGAGGTTGGGTCTGTGGACCCCAATTTGAAAACTACTGACTTTGATTACCAGCTCAAACCTCGGGTGTGCAGCCTGAACTAAAGCTGTCACCCACAATGCTGCAAATAAATGGGTGTTTGAATATATCGCAGTCACCCATGGACTGTTTCAGCAGAGAAATTAATCTCTGTACTTATGATTGCAGGGAAAAAAAAACATGCTATTAGCATGAAATATCAGTCCTCACTGTCATCGTGGTTTCAGATGTTTGTTTTTTTCTGAATGTCTTATCGCATTAAGGTAGACTCCACCAGTCATCAAGTATAGATACCTAAAGCACCTTCCGAAATCTCACTGGTGTGTGCACTGCTCTTTTATGTTATACTTCCCTTCAAGATTCTGCTGTGGAATTCAGTCTCAAAAGCCAGATAGGATACAAGTTGAGCTTCATTTCAACTTGAGATGTTTGCATAAAAACAAAGCACTGCAGATGCTGGAGATCTAAAGTAGAGACAGAAAATATTGGGAAAAATCAGTAGAGGCTGTGGGGAAGGGATGTGTTGAAAATAGGAGACAATGTTTATGCTTTGAAGTTGCTGATCTCTGAAGTGTTGAGTCCTGCAGGCAGTTTGTGTTTCAGCCTTGAGGACTCAGCACTAAGTTCAATGACTTCATAGAATGTAGTTTAGCCCCCACAGCCCTTCCCCAACCCAATGTCTTATTTGTATGGGTGTGTTCTCAGCAAAGCTGAACTATTTTCAACTATTCACACTTACCCTTAGCATATATTTTGCAACTATATCACTCCTCTGCTGCCATAAGCACTCCCTTGACTTTTGCTCTGGACATCCTCACCATCTGTTCCACTCAGTCCTCCTCCTCCTTTGCCAACAGCATAAAACCATCATTTTCCAATCCCCTTCAGTTCCGAAGAACAAACAGGAGATGAGCAATCGGGACACATGTAAAGTTTTGAGGTTGGCAAACTACAACTAGTGAAGTACCCCAGAGATCAATGTTGGGTCCTCAACTATTTACAATGTATATTAATTATTTGAATAAAGGCACTGACTGTATTGCGGTCAAATTTGCCGACATTGCAAATATAATTCAGAAAGCACTTTCTGAGGAAGTGCCAAAGAGTCTGCAAAGGGATACAGATGGAGGTACGAGAATGGTGGTCATGGAAAAGATGTTTCCTCTTGTGAATCTTTGGTAAGTCCAGTACAAGATTATTTAAATGGAACAAGATTGCAGAATGCTGTACAGAGGGATTTTGGTGTCCAAAATATTAGCATGCAGGTGCACAAATGAATGGGAAGGCAAATCGAATGCTGGAATAAAAACAAAATACTGCTGAGGTGGAGATCTGAAATAAAAACAGAAAAATATGGAGAAACCTAGCAGGCCAGGTAGCATCCGTGGAGAGAACAACAGAGTTAATGTTTTGAGTCCAATACGATTTCTTTGGCACGAGAAAGAATGGAATGTTGGCCTCTGTTGCAAACAGCATGGGATATAAAAGTAGGGAAGTACAACTAAATAGGGTACTGGTGAGACTGTACCTGGTATATTTTGTGTAGTTTGGGCCTCTTAAGGAGAAAATACATGCATTGGAAAAGAGAAGGATCACTAAACTGATTCCTGGGATGAAAAGATTGTCTTATGAAGAAAGTTGAGCAGTTGTGCCAAAACGCATTGCAGCATTACAGAATGAGAGATGATGTTATTGAAACAAATAAGGCCCTGAGGAGTTTTGTCAGGATAGATGCTGAAAGGACATTTCCCGTTTGTGTGAGTTTAGAACTATGCAACTAGACAGTGTAAAAATCAGGAGTCTCAGAGTTGGGGAGAAATTTCTTCTTCAAATGGGTCATTAGTCCCTGAAATTCTCTTTCACAGAGAGCTTTGGAGGCTGGGTCACTGAGTTAAACAGATTTCTAAGCAAGTGTTATGGGGACATACAGAAAAATGGATTTAAGATTACATTCAGATCAACCATGATCATATTGCAAGGCGGAGAAGTGCAACAAGCTACATCATTTACTGCTACTCCTATTTCTTACAGTTTTACGACAAACAGCTTCTCAGATTTCAACTTACTGGTTTCCTGTAGGATGTTGAGTGATTCTGTGAGATCGATCTCAATCTTTCTTTCTCCAGTTTAAACAACTCAGATTTGGAAGCCTACCTTTATAATTCCTCTAAGATTTGGAGAATCTTAAAACTGACCTTGCATCTGGCTCTTCTGGAAAAACTCATAGGAAATTCCATCCCATCCTGAGCTTATCAAAGATTTCCAATGAAATGTCTAACTAATGACTGATCGGAATCAATCCGTGGCAAACGGTACTATTTGAGTAGAAAGTGAAAAGCCCCTTTCAGTCATTAGTATAATTTTCCTTACACTAAGGAATAATTTATCCTCTTTGGTTCTTGTGACTTAATGTTTTCAAATTAATGTTGGCCATTGAAGAATCCAGACTCTATCATTGATGGCAAAGCGTAAATTGAATTAAATGCACGCTTTCAAAATTGCATTTTGAAACTCAAATGGATAGTTGTGCTGTATGGTAAATTCATTAAAATTTAAATTAGCTGGAGAGAGAGAGAAAATCATACGATAAAATTTTTGAAAGGGATGTAGAATTAGCTGAATATTAAAATGTTTGGTAGTACTTTGCCTGATGACGAAGCGAAAATGAAATTAGTATTTTCTTTGCCAAATTACTGTACTTGCTATTAGAATGCCAAGCCTGGCTCATGGCTCCTTGAAAGGTTCAACTATGCCCAAACATGTGATTGAAAGGGCGTTCAATATATGCAAGCAGGCTATTGATCAAGATACTGTCTCTATCCCAGGGAGGAAAAGGATTGTTAATCTTGCGTTCTGCATATATGGTGATTTCTTAATTCACATTGACAGTTTAACAAAGTCCCAGGTTCAACTCTCTTGAGTCAATAAGTGCTCAAAAGTTTGAAGGGTCTTGATAGTGTAAATGAGGAGAAACTGTTTCTACTTCCAACAGGGTCAGTAACCAAAGGAAACAGATTTAACGTAATTGATATAAGACTCAGTGGGGGAGATGAGAATATTTTTTATGCGGTGAGGTTGTTGTGATCTGGAATGTACTGCATGAAAATCTAAAGTAACTTCCAAAAGGAAATTGAATGTCTACTTGAAAAGACAATAAATTCTGGGTGATAGGGAAAAGAGCAGAGGAGTGGGTCCAATTAGATAGAACATTCGAAGTGCTGGCTCAAGCAAAATGGACTGAATGGTTTCCCTCTGGGCTGTATAATTTTGTTTATGATTTTTATTTTACACAAGCTTTCTTGGAAGGGTCCAGACCTGAAACGTCAGCTTTCCTGCTCCTCTGATGCTGCTTGGCCTGCTGTGTTCATCCAGCTCTACACCTTGTTATCTGCAATACCTCCACCTGATTTCCTTATTTAGGGAAAGATGTAAATTTATTTGAGGTGGTTTGCAGGAGTTTTACTCGATTAATATCTGGAATTAATGAGATACCTAATGGGGAGAGGTGGGCCACATTGGGCACGTTGCCACTGAAATTTAAAAGACTGAGGGTGACTTGATTAAACTGTATAATATCCTGTATAGTTGACAAGATGGTCATGGAAAGGATGTTTCCTCTTGTGAATCCAGTTAGGGCGTCTCCCATAGGACTGAGATGAAGAGAAATGTTTCCATTGAAAGGGCTTCACACTTTAGAACTCTGGGAGATCTGAAACAAACCGCAAGTGCTGGAGAAACTCAGCAGGTCCGGCAATTCTAATGAAGGAGTCACTGGAGTCGAAACGTTAACTCCGCTTTTCTCTCTAGGAATGCTGCCAGACTTGCTGCGTTTCTCCAGCACTCGTGGTTTGTTTCAGATCTATGGCATCTGCAACTCTGTTTTATTTTAGTGGATAGATTCTTCTTAGGCAAGGACATGGAAGTTTATCTGGTGTAAATGGCAATGTGGAATCAGGAACACAAATAGATCAGCCAGGATGTTATTAAATGGCAGAGCACTTTGGAAGGGCTAAATTGCCTATTTGTTTACTTATACATAAGAAAAAAACTTCGTATGTACCTTGATGTAATTTCTGTTCTATTTCTATCATATTTCCTGACAAATGTCTTCATCCTTAGACTGCCGCACAATATTTATTCTGCTTTTTTTTAATCTAGCCACTTACTTCCCCTCCTATCATGGCTACAGTTCCATTGCTGTTACTAATGTAGCCTAAACAATTAATTGTTGAAAAGCTACTTTGTCATGGCATTAGGTACATGGGACCAATCTGCTTCTGCCCTAGCCTGATACATGACTGGAAGCAAAACACTTAGACATACATATACCCTCTGCATCATTGATTAATAATTAGGAGAAGGGATTCTTGATGATTTCATTCTTTTATTGCACTCAGCATTGAATTTCTCACACAAACATCAAGGAGTTTATTGAATTTTGTTGACAAACCAAGGATTTCAAACTATAAAGATTAAAAATGCACACTAGATTTGTCTATCAGCAGTTTTACATTTATTGTCCATTCTAGCTCATCCTACTGTGTACAGGTCAATATTTTAAGAGTTGGCAAGCAGTAATAAAAATTTTAAAATACTGATTTGTTCTCAGGAAATGGATATGGTTGAGAATTCTGCACTTTTTCATTCATGTCTAATTGTCCATTTTACTATTCTTCAGCTGTAATCCATGTTGTGATGCTATTCAGACAATTGTGTGGTTGGGACTTCCAGAATATTGACTTAGTGAGAGTGATTGAATGTAGATTTATGTCTGAGTGAGACTGATGTGCAATTTGCGGGGAATGGTATCCCTGGGACATGTCTACTTGTGCTACGCGGGTGGTAGCTGGAGGCAGTGATTGTAGGATGAATCCTCAACATGCTACAGTAGCGATCTAGTGGATTTTCTGCCACTATCCTGTTTTCTGGTGGGGTTCTACAGGACCTGCTTAGTCTGGTGTGGTAGAGGAAAATCACTTGGCAGTCTAAAAAAAAACTTAAACAAAGGTGTAGTTTATTGCATGTTAACAATGTTATGTTAATGTGATAGACATTGTTACAGACACTATTGGGAAGACACAGAAGGTAAGACATTCCCTTTTGAAACTTAAGCGGTTATTAAGTGTCTAAATGGCATCATTATCATTGTCATTGATGTTTAAGACACTCCTTGGTGTTAAGCCTTTCAGAGACTTACACCACAGGAAGTGTTGTTGCAGTGAACTTTTGTGGGTTCCTGTAGTATATCCTGCTGGTCATACCGGCTGCAGTAGGTATGCAGTGGGTGGGTAATAGAGGCAATTAGCAGAGACGATTGCTGCATCCTAGATGGTGCAAACGTGTCGGAGTACTGGTATGGCTGCATTCATCCAGAGAAGTGATGAGTATTCTGTTGTATCCCTGACCTTTGTCTTGTTGTTTTTGAGGCTTTGGGGAGTCAACTGAGAAGCCAGGCTACCCCACCAGTGCTGTGCTCTTGTCTCCGTGGTGCTAAGGTGGCTGGTTCAATTGACCTATTAATCAGTGCTAAGGTATTGATGGCACAACACTCACTAATTTTCATGCCGTTGAAGGCCGGGGAAATGCTGTTGCTGAGCTACCGTTATGTAAAAATGTAACATTCTGACATTGTACATGATATGAATATCACCGACCACTTGTCAACTGAAATCTGGATATTGTCCAGCTCCTTCTGTAGGCTGCTACGGGCTGCTTTATTACTTAACCGTGTTAGAGATAATCAAAGTAGTTCTCCAAACTTTCAAAATGATCCCTAAGCTGCTCAGAGACATTGATAAAGCATTATGTTGCGATTGGGGATGCTTTGGCTTGAAACCTGTAAGTAAACGTAATTGAATTTAGCACTGAAGTCTGGGAAGCTTGGCCTGTGAATAATATGGGGTGGCTATCAGCCGTTAGCTTTAATTCAATTCCAAATCATGCTTTCCAGTAATTAACAATTATTACAAGTAAAGGAAAATATTCACTCAAACATGTTATGATTGTAGACAAAGGGATGGCCAAAAGAAAAAAAAATGAATTTTTAATCTTATTTCACTTACATGTACTAGTTAAAACAAAAGTGTTCTAAAAACAGCTTCCACAAGTTTCAGCACATTATAGAATAGTTTCAAGATGGGACAATGACCCAGATTTTGTTGGAGTTGGTTATCTCAGTACACCACATTAGATAAACCTTCCCACTGAGCATCCAGCTTGAAAATGGTTTTGCCTGCAAGTTGCTGCTGGAATTATAAGTGTTACAGATCACATGATTCCCTTTCTAGGGGAGAGAGGTTCCGTGGCATTACACTAGTGTAGATCTAGTCATTTAAAAGGTCTCTACTCTGTTAAATAAAAGCCTTATATTTTCGCAGCAAGCTTCATAAGTAATTCATGTGCATTTGGGAGATGCTGGTAATGTTTAACAGCCTGGAGATCCACATTATGCCCTGGGGATTTGACTTCAAATTACATCATGAAAGCTGAAGAAATTTAAATTTCCTAATGAATCTGGACCTATAAAGCTCATCTCAGTGACCAGGAAATTGTCATCAGTTGTCATGAAGATCCACCTGGTTCACTAAAGTCTTTTCAAGGAAAGGAAATTTGCTGTTCTTACTCAGCCTGGCTTATATCTGACTCCAGATCCACAGCAATGTGGTTGACTCCAAAGTGCCCTGTGAAATGGCCTAGTAAGCTACTCAGTCCAAGGGCAATTAAGAAAAGGCAATAAATTATGGACTTGTCAATGATGCCCATATCCTCTGAAAAAGTAAAAGAAGAATATTGCATCTTTATGAAACTTGTGGCTTTATGGTGATTTAGAATACACAGAATATCTCCATTTCACCACAAATGGCTGACATTTACACATTAATAAAATGGAGAAAATTAGTAAATCTACTGTTACTTTGACAGTAAGATCTGGTATCAGTGAGGGACATTGCACCTAATTAGTGTTATGGGCCAAACCAAACCTCAATATATATAAAGAACCTAGCCTAGAACCTAACTTATTCTCATTTTAAAAGCAAGTGCCAGGCGTTGTGTTCTGGGTACAATTCGATTGGTCAACTACCAGATATGAAGAAAACACACATTCATCCACTTAGTTAACATACAACAAAAGAAAGAAGAAATTAGCATAAACTTAACCTCTATGGGAAAACTTAACAGAATAATAGATTATTTAACTATTAAACAGTAACAATTCCAACATAGTAACATCCCTTAAACACACCCTTGACAAAGGCAAATTCAGTAAAACAGATTGTCTCGCATGCAATTCTAGCAGCAGGAACAGAACCCTCAGCTCTTAGCTGTTACAGAGAGAGGAATAAGAGTTCCACATCCAGCTTCAAGCCCCCAGCAATTGCAGAAAGCTAAGACTAAAAATCCTGGTTCTGAGAGAGCTTGGCCCCACCCATTCAGGCTGCTTCTATTGCCCAACTTTAAAAAAAACAAGGCCTCTCAAATGGTTTACTCTAGTGGCTATGAGTAGACTGCTCAATACCTCTCAATCTTTCTTAAAAACACAAACAGGACAAAATATACATCTCAGAACCATAGTATCCTCACATTAGAAGCCGTTATAGATCACACAGCAGCTGTTATCTGTTGACCATGCAGTCCTACGTTCTGTTGGACATTGGGTGTACATTCGTGCTATCGTTTTACATTGTATGTATCCAGAAAGTGCCAAAGTGCCAGTTTACTGCTGTAGTTTTCACCTGCATAAATCACATGAAAATCTTTGTAAAACTCAAACAGAAATTGTTATTCACATTGTATCCTACCCTTAGAAAATAAACGATTGTATATGTTGTTTCACAAATCACTACTGACTACTGAAAGACTTTTCTGTGTATTTTGAATATCGCTGAAAAAATGTTCTGAAAAATAGTTCAATGATATACAATACTTCACAATACTTCACGTTACAAGGACATTGAATACTGCAACCTTTTTATGGTTCTGCAGTGCTGTAAATAATTGGAACCATCTTGCTATTTTTCAGGCTTACCAATTGTCTAGAGGAAGAATCTGGGCCATGATTGTCATTCTGTGCCTTATTGCTGCCATTCTATCGGCTTTCTTGGACAATGTCACTACAATGCTTATCTTCACACCAGTAACCATAAGGTACTTGTTCTGTATTATGGTGAAATATTTTCACCACTGTAGCAATATTTTTCCATTCTCCTGATGGTCAGTTGGGGGTGTGGATTGGAAGAGTCAATTGGAGTTTGAATAAGTTAAACAAAAAAAAAATCCAAAGGACTGCAGATGTTGGAAACCAGAAACAAAAGCAGAAATTGCTGGAAAAACTCAGCAGGTCTGGCAGCATCTGTGGAGTAAAAGCAGAGTTAACATTTTAGGTTCAGTGATCCTTTTCCAAAACTGGAGCTAGGAGGAGGTTGGTATATATGAAGATGGGGTGGTGTGAGTGGGAGTAAACAATAGGTGGAGATGGAGCCCAGAGAGTGAGAAAAGCAGTTGGGCAGACAAAGGAATGGGTAAAGGTCATCCTGGGAGAATCAATAGCTGCTAATGGGACACCATTAGTGGCTGACAATGGGTTGTTTGTGGAAGCGGCCCATGTGATGAGAAGGCCTGGTGTGTGGGGTTGGGGTAAGGACATGGGAGAAGGTGCTCAGGTCCTAAAATTATTGCACTGTGCCTAATCAGTTTTGAAGAAGGGTCACTGGACTCAATACGTTAACTCTGCTTCCTCTCCACAGATGTCGCCAGACCTGCTGAGTTTTTCCAGCAATTTCGTTTTTTGTTTATGAATTGCTTAAAGGTGGCTTGGCCCTTCCAAGGGACACACCAGCAAATTAATGACAATTTGCTTTAATGTGGCAACCTACCATGAAGGATTAGTCCTTTTCCCTGTAACCCTTAGTTCTGTCGTTAATAGGAAGCTACCAGTTTCAGATTTGCATTTAACAATTAAGCTAACATCAACATTTTGTAAGAGAGTTCTAAGGGTCTACCATTCTTTATCCATATTCCCACCCACCCTGATTACCTCTCACCCACTTGCTTATCAAGAATCTATCTAACCAGTCTTAAAAATATCCAAAAACTCTGCATCCACCATCTTTGGGAGAAGAATTCTAAAGACTCATGAGTCTCTAATAGACAAATTTTCCCCATTTTTCTTTTAAATGCACAACTGCTGGTTTTTCAATAGTGACCCAAGTCCTAAATTCTTCCAAAAGAGGAAGCATCCTTTCCGTATGCCCCCTGTTAAGGCTCCTCAGGATCTCATTTCAATCAAGTTGCATCTTTTTCTTCTAAAATCCAGAAAAGACAAACCTTGTTGCTAATATCGCAACCCTCTTTCCTCTTAGCACAACACCTTCATTCCAGGTATTAGTCTATTAAATCTTTTCTCAACTGTTTCCAACACATTTATCTCCTTCTTTAAGTAAAGCAAACAGTAATGTGCACAATACTCCAAATGTAGTCTCACAAAGGCACTGTATAGATGAAGCATAACCTCCCTACTTCTTTATTCAATTCCCCTTGCAATAAACAATAATGTTTTAAAGAATCAATCTTTAACTTTCTAAATACCATTGAATACAACTCCAGTTTGTTTAACTTCTCCCTGGAATTTGATCCTTCAGTTCAGGAATCATTCTGGTAAACCTACACTGTACTATGTCCAAGATCAATAGAATCCTCCTGATCTTTGGAGCTTAGACCTGATTATATCACCCCAGATATGGTCTAACCAGGACTTAGCCAAAGCTTGCCTTCCATCATTTCTTAATCTTCATTATAGTTAATTAAATGATAATAATGTTATGATGTGATGGTACCAGTCCTGCTTAGTATTACTGTCAATTTCTGTTTTTGTTCCAAATGTTCACAGTACTTATTGTTTAGATAGCTAGAACTAAAACCAATTGTATTGTGTATAGTTCTGGGTGCCACCTCTTAGGAAGGATGTGAATGCATTGGAGAGAATCCAGAAGCAATTTACAAAGAATGTTTCTGGAGATGAAAATCTTCAGTTATGAGGTTAGATTGAAGACATTGGGACTGTTCTCCTTGTAGAAAAGAAGACTGACAGGAGAATTGATTGAGATATTCAAAATCATGGATGGGAATGGATAGACTGGGTAGGGCGAAACTGTTCCTACTTGTAAAAGGAGCAAGAATAAGAGGGCATTGACTCAGTGATTTGCAAAGGAGCAAGGTTGTTAGGAGAAAACCAAACCTTTTCACGAGTGAGTAGTTTGGGTAGGGAATGTGCTGCCTGTAAGTGTGGTGGAAGTGAAGCATTCAAGAGGGCATTGAATAATTCTTTCACTTGGGTGGCACAGCAGCTCAGTGGTTAGCACTGCTGCCTTACAGTGTCAGGGACCTAGGTTCAATTCCAGCCTTGGGCCTCCGAGGAGGTTGCATGTTCGCCTCATATTTGAGTGGATTTCCTCCAGGTGCTGTGGTTTCCTCCCACAGTCCAAAGATTATACAGGTTATGGGGACTGGCTATGCTAAATTGCCCATAGTGTCCTGGAATGTGCAGGCTAGGTGGATTAGCTATGGGGAATGCAGGGTTACTGGGATAGGGTGGGGGTGGGAGTCTGGGTGAGATGCTCTTCAGAGGGTCAGTGTGGACAGAATGGCCTGCTTCCACACTGTAGGGATTCTATTAAAAAACATGTGCAAGAACATGCAGGAAATTGCCAATTAATTGGTGCTAATTGGAACAGTCAGTGCAGGTGCAATGGGCTGAATGGCCTCCTACTGTGCCATAAGACTTCTGTGATTCTGTTTTTATAAAATTTGACCATAGGACGTCAGAGTTGCTAGCTAGGCCAGCATTTATTGCCCATCCATAGCTTCCTAGAGGGGCAGTTAAGAATCAACTGTATTGCTTTGGGTCTGGAGCCACATGGAGGCCAGATCTGGTAAGGGTGGTAGATTTGCTTCCCTAAAGGACATTAGTGAACCAGATGGGTTTCTATGACAATTTTGCAGAGGTTAGGCTAGTTTTTTATTGAATTCAAGTTTCACTATCTGAACTTGTGGAATTTGAGCCCGTGTTCCCAGAATGTTAACCTGGCCTGCTGGATTTTTAGCCAAGTAACATTGCTATGAGATCACCAGCTTCCCCACTCTGATAGAACCGAGAGGTGTACCAGCTTCCCTTTATAGACTTCTGGGAAAAAAGCAGCGAAATCCCAGAATGCAGAGATCATCTTAAAATTAATTTGTTATGTTATAACTTTAAAGGTACTCGGGACTTGCAGATTGCACCTTTTTTGGTCACCCTGTGATATTTGTTAAATATCAGAAGTTAAATGCTGTAAATGCTGATTAGACAGAGTCAAATCATATACTGTTTTAGTCAGAGTTTTTATCTCAGCTCATGCACTACAAACTCCAACTCCATTGATTACTTGTTCCCCATACCCATCACGTGTTCACCCAATTATCTTTTAATTAACATATAACCATTGCCTCTTCCCTATTTCCATTTGGTCTCAGTCAAAATAATAACAATATTACAGTGTGCTTCTGCTTGTGGATTAACATTAAGCTGAATGGTTCCTGCATGATAATGTATAACTTAAATGGCCAATGTTACAGTAAAGCACTTTTGTGGTATAGTTGGAATAAATACCTACAGTCAAGAAGGAAATGTAAAATCTGCAGGTGTACATTGGGTGAGTATTGGTAAAAAAAAATTGGAATATGTCACGATAAATAATGGAGAAATTATTTATCTGCATAGATGTGAACGTTAATATTTTGACATAATGAAAATGCATTGAGTGCGATTGAACTAGCACATGGTTTAGATTACGTCATTATGTTTCCATAGGCCAATCTAAGCAAACATGATGCGCAGTCAGTTTAAGGCAATTTAATAAGTATCGAGGGGATTGTGCAAAGACTAATGTCTCTCATTTGAAGGAAAAATGTTTGACCTAAACGGTATTTGTTTCTGGAAAGGTGTGATCCCTGACTGTGTAAATTTGTCTTGCATATGAACAGAAGAAATAAGAGCAGAATTTGGCCAATTGGCCATTAAACTTGCTCCTCTATTCAATAAGGTTATTTCCAAATATCAACTCCACTTTCCTGCCTGGTTACCATATTCACTCAGTCCCTTGATGCTCAGGCATCTTTCAATTTAATTCTTTGATGTATTCAAAGACTGAGCAACCACAGTTCAGGTACCTAGTTCATTGAATGTTGTGTTACAGGTAGACAGAGTGATAAAGGAGGTGTTTGGTACACTTGCCTTCATTGTTCAGACCATTGAATATAGGATTTGGGACGTCATGTTGCAGTTGTGCAAGGTGTTGGTGAGGCCACTTTTGGAGTACTACATACAATTCTGGTCACTCTGCTATAGGAAGAATATTATTAAATTGGAAAGGGTGCAGAAAAGATTTAAGGATGTTAGCAGGACTGGTGGATTTGAGATATAAAGGAGAGGCTGGATATGCTGGGATGTTTTTCATTGGAGTGTAAGAGATTGAGGGGACCTAGTAGAGGTTTATAAAATCACGAGGGGCATAGTTAAGGTGAATAGAAAATATCTTTTCCCTAGGGTAGGGGATTCAAAACTAGAGGGCATAATTTTAAGGAGAGAGGAGTCATATTTAAAAAGGGACCTGAGGGGCAACTTTTTCAGAGGGTGATTTGTATGTGAAATGAACTGACAGAGGAATTGGTAGATGCAGGTACAGTTACAATGTTTAACAGACATTTGGAAAAGGAAATGAATAGGAAAGATTTAGAGAGATATGGGTCAAACGCAGGCAAATGGGACTAGTTTAGTTTGAGAAACTTGGTTGGCATAGACTAGTTGGACTGAAGGCTCTGTTTCCATGCGATATGATTCTGACTCTACAAGTTCATTGGGGTAGAGAATTCCAAGTATTCACAACCCTCTGAGTGAAGACATTACTCCTACATAAGAACTAAAAGCAGGAGTAGGCAATTGAGCAGCCCCTTGAGCCTGCAATCTGTGACCCCTTATCCTAAAATTATGACCTTTCAATTTAAGATTGCTCCACTCATGTCATTCTTATGAGGATGTGATTCCTAGTTCTACACTCTCCAATGAGTGTAATAAACCTACCAGCATCGATCCTGTCCAAGAACTTTATACTTTTCAATGAGATCACAGTGCAGTATTCTAAACTCTAGAGAATATGTTCCCATTCCATTCATTCAATCTCTTTGCATAGGAGAATGCTCTTGTTCAAGGAAGGCATTGAGTGAACCTACATTCCTTCAAAGGGAAGTATGTTTTCCCTTAGGCAAGCAGACAAAAATCAGGTGTGATTTCATCCAAGCCTTAGAATTTTGCTGCAAGTGTTGAATAAGTTGGGGGGTGGGCATAGTGGTGGGTGGGGGGCAGGGTGGCAGGGTTACTGGACATGTGACTCTGAGGATCATGCTAATGTTCTGTGGGCAAATTTGGATTCAATTAAAAAAAGGAATTTAAAACTAGTTTAATAATGACCACGAAACCATTGTTGACTGTCATAAACAGTAAACATCAAGTTCACTAATGTCCTTTTAGGGATGATGAATCTACCATCTACTATCTACTAGTATAGGTCTGGCCTATACATGACTCCAGATCCACTGCAATGTGGTTGGCTTCTAACTGCCCTGTGAGTAATAAACGCTGGGACAGAAAGCAATGCTCACATCTCATGAATGATGAGAGGAAGGATTTCAATGCTTCCTGGCAACAGAGGCTAACATACCATTTATCTATTTGTTTGCCGTACCTGCACAGTAACTTATTGTGATTTTTGAATGGGATCCCTACATCCCTCCAAATGTTAATATGTTCTCATCTCTCATTTTAACAAGTATTCTCTTCCTCCAAGCAAAGTGGATAGCTTTACACTTCCCCACATTATATTTCACCTATCCTCTTCTTGCTTAACTAATATATCCTCTTGCAGCTTCTTTCTATCCTCATTAGAACTTACTGTTCCACCTACCTTTATATTGTCAGTAAAAATAGCTAGATTTCTCTTCATCCAAGTCATCAGTACAGATGGTAAATTGCTGAGGCCCAAGCACTGGTCCATATGGCTTTCTACTTCTTACACCCTGGTATTCCAAAAAAACATATTTATTAACTGTCTTCATTAACTGATTTTCTGTTCAATTAACCACAATCCCATGGGCCTCAATCTTGTGTAATAACCCCTTGTGCACACCTTTTTTAATGCCTTCTGAAAAATCAAATATGCTACAATCATTGATCCTTATATCTACCTGAAATAGCTCCATGGAGGCCAGTATACCATCACCAAGACACTGTTTATTTATATAGGCACAGTGCATGGACTTGACAAGCTAGCTTAGCACCAGTTCCAAGAGTCAGGAGAGTCCCTGACACTCCCCTTTGTATATCTGTCAGCCAGGACTCCCTGATTGGGGCTGTTAACCTGGGCCAATCAGGAAACTCATTCTCAATGATACCCACCTGGCCAACCTCATTCCAATCACTGCACTAAGTACCTACTTTGTCAGTTACACTGCAAAAAAAAACTTCAATAGATGTGTCTTATTTTTCACAAAAAACAAATGAAATACTTTCTTGGTGCGATGAGATTAAAGTATTATGATGTAGAAAATGTTAGAAATATTCAACAACATCTGTGGAGACAGGGATGGAGTTAATTGGCAAAACTTCAACTTATTCAAGACCACCTACTTCTATAAACATAAAATCAAGCTCAACATTTCAGATCTTTTATTGGAACTTTCATTAAATAATGCATGTGTGTTATAACATTACCATTACTGTAGTAGCAACATTTTACATCATGATCATGTGACAATGATCAGAATTTCAGGTTCACAGCAAATCACCTGACTTGCTTAGAAACTTTCTTTTCTATAAATAGTATTTGTGAAAATTCATTTGAAACATTTCTTAATTCAAAGGGCCCAAAGAATATTCTGCATGCGTCTGTATATCATGTTAATGCTAATAGTCTAATAATCAATTGCGCATCAGGGATCGATTAACTCTGTGGGTTAGCTTATTTAAAACACTTTACAAGTTATGAGCAGACATTATAACAAAACAACTGTTTGCTGTGTGTGTGGATGAGCAGCTTTCAAAAGCATAGCAGACTAACTACCAGGCAGATTAGGGGCGGTACGGTGGCACAGTGGTTAGCACTGCTGCCTCACAGCGCCAGGCATCCGGGTTTGATTCTAGCCTTGGGCGACTGTCTGTGTGGAGTTTGCACACTCTCCCCGTGTCTGCGTGGGTTTCCTACGGGTGCTCTGGTTTCCTCCCACAGTCCAAAGATGTGCAGGCGAGGTGGATTGGCCATGCTAAATTGCCCATAGTGTTCAGGGAGGTGTAGATTAGGTGGGTTATAGGGGGATGGGTCTGGATGGGATGCTCTGAGGTTCGGTGTGGACTTGTTGGGCCGAAGGGCCTGTTTCCACACTGTAGGGATTCTATGATGATTCTATGATTCATAACATTGTGCATACACAGCACATGGAGTCCTTAAGAGTGAAGTGTCTCAAAGGGAATGTACACATACAACATCTGCCTCTCTTCCAAAAGGAATTTCAACTATTTACAATAAAAAATGTGTCTATTAGTCTCGATAATATAAGGATAATGTGCTAATGCATCCAGATCTTGTGACAGTGACTCGTCTAGATTGCTGTTGATTGCCTATAATCATTAGTGACATTATCTGTCATTCCTGTGTCTGTTCAGGATCTTCTCCATGATACAACAGGAGAGGGAAGTGTTTGGGAAACTGGAGCAGACCTGACTTGCCCTCAGTCCTATCTCACCATTACATTGTCATATGTATGGACCCCAGAGGATCCTAGTTCTGAACACATTCTTGTCAACTTGTTTGGTTGCCTTTTCACTCTGAACACAGATCTGTTGTCCCATTTGTAATTTTGGCAATACTGCACGCACATCTATGTTGTGCAAATTGGTATTTTTCTCTTACAGTTTTATAAGCTGCTCTTGAGTTTCAAATAAAGTACTTTGGGTATGAGCCAGTAAATTGCTACACAGTAGTCTGCCAACATGAACTCTGCTGGTGCTGGAATGATTGTGCTTAGAGGTGTTGCTCTAAATGGGCAATGTGACATTCGAAGCATAAACTGATCAACCTTGATCTTATTGAATGGTGGAGCAGACTCAAGACAATATTTCACAATGGGCATTTTATGTTAACTAGTTTAAAAGATTGTCATAATTACACACCCAGCCCACTCTTCTGAAGATGCAGCACATATGCTGTGAATGAATTAATCTCTGCTGGCTGAAGTCATTATATAAGGAATTTGATGGCAAATTTATTAATTATTGTTTATGTTTTAAGTCCAATATGACTGAGAAATCTACTACTGGACTCAAAACATTAACCCACTTTTGCTCTCCATAATTGCCGCCAGACCTTTCTGTTTTAATTTCTTCAAATCTTTTAAGATCTTCAGCATCAGTTCTTTATTTCTATTGTTAATTATTGTTTCTTTATTAACACACTACTGATAGCACAATTAATAGCACCTTCATACTGCTGTACATTCTTCTACATACTGTATTGTGCTTTGTGAAATGAGATATTTGAGTATGTGTTATTAATTTACATAAAGAGAAAACCTACAGACAGAAAGGAACTTGTGCATCCTAATAACTCAGCATAATTGAATTCTGTATGAAGTGAAAATAGACTCAACAGTAAAGATCAACAGTCAACAAGGATAATTTATAGTTAGACTCCTTGCAACATTGTCAGTAGCTAATAGCTTTGAATAACAATCATTTTGTTTGCCACTGATGAGCTCATAACTTTAACAATGTAATTCTTGGTTTTCATACAATCTTATTATCCTAAATTATGTAAAATTAAATAGAATATTTAACACAAAAAAACCATTAATCGGTGTTTATACTAAACACTATTCTATCGACCTCATCTCAGCTTTTTGGTAAATCTTTTGATACCCATTTTTCTTAAATAGTCATTTAGCTTTCTCTTGAAAGCATCTCCACTATCTGTCTCAAATGCTTCCTGTAGTTTTCAGTTCCATGTTCTCACTACTCTGAATAAAAATATTCCTTCTTATTTCTCTATTGGATGTATTTGTTACTCCCCTACATTTGTAAAACCATAGAAAAGGCACAGCACAGAAGTAGATCATTCAGCCCATCATATCTATGCCAGCAGAATAAATTGGCTGCCCATTCTAATCTAATTTTCCAGTACCTGGTCCACAACCTTGCAGGTTATAGCACTTCAGGTACAGATCCAGATTATTTTTAATTTTAATTGACTTGAGGATTTCCTCACTGACCACCAAACTGATACTAATGAACTCCAGATCCCACCACCCTCTGGGAGAAAAAAAAAGTCCTTATGTCCTCTCTTATCCTTTGACCAAATATCTTCAATATCTGTGCCCTGCTAGATGACTTTTCCAATGAGAGATATTGATCTTCCCTGCCCATTCTATCTAAGTCCCTCATTATTTTGTAAGTCACCTCTCAACCTATTCTATTCTATGGAAGACAACCTTAACCTGTCCAATAGTACCCCATAGTTGCAATTTTCAAGCTGTGGCAACATTCTTTTAAAGCTCCATCTTGTGAGGATTAGAAAATGGCCCTCAGAGCATGTACTAATTCCTATCTGATTTCCTTTAATAGCTGATGATATAATTCATCTGGCCTTGGTGACTTATCCACCCTTAAGGAAGTTCGTCCCTCCAGTACATTCCTTCTCATTATGTTTATTTTATCGAGAGATATATTTTTGAAGGAAAGTCATATTGGACTCAAAAAGATAACTCTGTTTCTCTCCAGACAGACCTGCTGAGTTTTTCCAGCATTTTCTGTTTTTATTTCAGATTTCTAGCAGCTGCAATATTTTACTTTTAATTTTCTTTAAGAAAACTACTTACATCATCTTCAGCCACACAGGGATGGTCAGCATGGATTTGTTGGAGGGAGATCCTGCCTGACTAATTTCATTGAGTGTTTTGAAAAGGTGACTAAAAGTGACACGGTGGCTCAGTGGTTAGCACTGCTGCGTCGCAGCGCCAGTGATGTGGGTTCGAATCCAGCATCGGGTGACTGTCTGTGTGGAGTTTGCACATTCTCCCTGTATCTGCTTGGGTTTCCTCCGGGTGCTCTGGTTTCCTCCCATTATCCAATGATGTGCAGGTGAGGTGGATTGGCCATGCTAAATTGCCCATAGTGTTCAGGGATGTGTAGATTAGGTGTCTAACAGGGGGATGGGTCTGGGTGGGATGCTCTGAATGTTGGTGTGGACTTGTTGGGCCGAAGGGCTTGTTTCAACACTGTAGGGATTCCATGATAAATATATTGATTTGGTTTACATGGACTTCAGTAAGGCCTTTGACACGTTCCCACATAGAAGGCTGGTCCAAAAGGTAAAAGCCTATGGAACCCAAGGCAAGTTGGCAAACTGGATCCAAAATTGATTCACAAATAGGAGGCAAAGAATGATGGTGGAAGATTGTTTTTGTGATTTCAAGCTGTGAACAGCAGTCGTCCATGGGATTTGGTGCTTGGACCGTTGCTGTTTATTATTTACACAAACAACTTTGATGTGAAAATAGAACATATAATTAGTAAGTTTGGCAATTACATTGGCGGTGTTGTTAATAGTGAAGAGGATAGCCTCAGTCTGATATTAATCCATTGGCAAACTGGACAGAGCAATGGCAGATGGAAGTTAATCCTGATACCTGTGAGTTGATGCATTTTGGGAGGCCTAATAAGGGAAGGATACACACACAAATGGTAGGTTTCCAGGGGTGTGCTGAGGGACGAAGGGACCTTGGTGTACAAGTCTGTAAATGCCTGAAGGTGTCAGTGTGTGTAGACTGGGTGGTGAAGAAGGCATACAAGATGCTTGCCTACATTAGCTGGGTCATATAACATAGGAGCAAGGAAGTCTTGTTACAACTTTATAAAGCATTGGTTAGGCCACAGATGGAATACTGTATGCAGTTTCGGTCACCGCACTATTGGAAGGATGTGATTGCACTGGAGAGGATACAGAGGATATTCACCAGGATGTTGTCTGGGATGAAAAGTCTCAGTTATGAGGAGAGACTGGATAGGCTGCATTTGTTTTCCCTGGAGCAGAGGAGACTGAAGGGGATCTGACTGAGATACACAAAATTATCCAAGGTATAGACGGAATAGATTTTGAGAATCTTTTCCCCATGGTAGACAGACGTGTCAAAGACCAGAGGGCACATGTTTAAGGTGATGAGTAAGTGCTTTAGAGGCGATCAGAGGGATAATCTTTTCACCCAGAGGGCAGCAGAAATATGGAACATGCTGCCTGAGAAGGCAACATTCACAACATTTAATAATTTTCTGGAGAAGAGTACTTAAAATGCCAGGGCATGTTAGACTATGGACCAAGTGCTGGTAAATAGAATTAGTGTAGTTTAGTGTTTGTTGGTTGGCATAGACATGGTGGGCTGAAGGGCCTGTTTCAATGTTGTGTGACTCTATAACTCTATGACACAAAAGTTACCATGCACATCTCTGTGGGATCAACCCTTTCTTTAGACATCATCTTGCTCTTAATGTACTGATAAAACATCTTTGGATTTTCCTTACTTTTACTGGCCAATAGTTTTCACATATAGAAATGTGGAGACTGTTTAAGGAATGTGTACTGCGTGTGCTTGATATGTTTGTCGACCCCAGGAAACAGCAGTCGAGTGAGGGATCCTTGGTTCTCAAGAGAGGTCGAACGACTGGTTAAGAGGAAGAAGGATGCTTATGTAAGGTTTAGGAAACAAGGAACGGAAGAGGCTCTAGAGGGATACAAGTTATCCAGGAATGAGCTGAAGAAAGGGCTCAGGAGAGCTATAAGGGGGCATGAGAAAACCTTGGCAGATAGGATCAAGGAAAACTCCAAGGCTTTTTACACATACGTGAGGAATAAGAGAATGACCAGAGAATGGGTAGGGCCAATCAAGGATTGTAAAGGGAATTTGTGCACGGAGCCTAAAGAGATAGGAGAGGTCCTTAATGAATACTTTTCTTTGGTATTCACAACTGAGAGGGACCTAGTTGTAGAGGAGGACAGTGTGAAACAGGCTGGTAGGCTAGAGGAGGTCGATGTTAGTAAGGAAGATGTATTAGGAATTTTGAGGAAGTTGAAGATAGATGAGTCCCCCAGGCCTGATGGGATTTATCCAAGGATTCTATTGGAAGCGAGGGAAGAGATCGCAGGGCCTTTGGCGATGACTTTTTTGTCCTCACTGTCCATGGGTATAGTGCCGGAAGATTGGAGAAAGGCAAGCGTCATTCCCTTGTTCAAATACGGGAATAAGGTAAACCCTGGAAATTACAGGCCAGTTAGTCTTACGTCAGTGGTGGGCAAATTATTGGAAAGGGCTCTGACAGATAGGATTTATGATCACTTGGAATGGCACAGTTTGATTTGTGATAGTTAACATGGATTTGTGAGGGATAGATCATGCCTCACAAACCTTACTGAATTCTTTGAAGAGGTGACCAAATACGTGGATGAAGGTAGAGCAGTGGATGTGGTATACATGGATTTAAGTAAGGCATTTGATAAGGCTCTCCATGGAGAAGGTGAGGAGGCATGGGATAGGGGGAAATGTGGCAGAGTGGATTCAGAATTGGCTGACCCTTAGAAGACAAAGGGTGGTAGTGGACGGAAAATATTCAACATGGTGCTCAGTTACGAGTGGCTTTTTCTTATTCTTCTGTGCCACCTAAGACTCTGGATTTGACAGTAATGTACTTTGTGTGGCCATGTGTACCCTGTGCCCATATAATCACTCTTTTGAGTGCCTCCCATTAATTTGCTATTGACTTTCCTTCGAGAAGCTGTAACCAGCTCACTTTTGCTGGATATCCCTCAGCGTTTTGAAGTTTTCCTTCCCCCAAATCTACTTGTGATTTTTGTAAATGATTTGGATGAAGGAGTGGAAGGGTGGATTAGTAAGTTCACAGACGATGCAAAGGTGGGTCAAGTTGTGGATAGTGCGGAGGGCTGTTCTAGGTTACAAAGGGACATTGATAGGATGCAGAGCTGGGCTGAGAAGTGGCAGATGGAGTTTAACGCTGAAAAGTGTGAGGTGATACATTTTGGAAGGAAAATCTTGAAAGCAGAATACAGGGTTAATAGAAAGATTCTTGGCAGTGTGGAGGAGCAGAGGGATCTTGGGGTTCATGTCCACAGTTTCTTGAAAGCTGCCACCCAGGTGGATAGAGTTGTTAAGAAGGCGTAAGGTGTGTTAGCTTTCATTAATAGAGGGATTGAGTTCAAGAGCCGTGAAGTTATGCTCCAGCTGTACAAAAGCCTGGTTCAGCCACATCTGGAGTATTGTGTCCAGTTCTGGTCGCCTCATTACAGGAAAGATGCGGAAGCATTGGAAAAGGTGCAGAGGAGAATTAGCAGGATGTTGCCTGGAATGGAGGGAAGGTCTTACGAGGAAAGGTTGAGAGAGCTAGGGCTTTTCTCTTTAGAACGACGAAGTCTGAGAGGTGACTTGGTAGCGGTGTACATAATGATCAGAGGTATAGATAGAGTAGACAGCCAGAGACTTTTTCCTAGGATGGAGGTAGCTATTATGAGGGGGCATAGTTTTAAAGTGAGTGGAGGTAGATATAGGGGAGACGTCAGAGGTAGGTTCTTTACTCAGAGAGTGGTCGGGGCGTGGAATGCATTGCCGGAGAGGGTAGTGGAGTCGGCCTCATTAGGGGCATTTAAGTGGCTATTAGACAGGCATATGGATGATAGTACAAGGTAGAGGTGGAGGTTAGATAGACCTTAGGATTAGGGTAAAAGTTCGGCAAAACATCGTTGGCCGAAGGGCCTGTACTGTGCTGTACTGTTCTATGTTCTATACTCTATTAGTTTTCCTAATTTCATTTTGCATTTAACACCTGTACTTTCTATATCTCCTATGCTTCCAAAGTATTTTTTTCAAAGATTGGCATAAGCTCTATTTTTCTGCTTTTTCTTATTCTTCTGTGCCACCTAAGACTCTGGATTTGACAGTAATGTACTTTGTGTGGCCATGTGTACCCTGTGCCCATATAATCACTTTTTTGAGTGCCTCCCATTAATTTGCTATTGACTTTCCTTCGAGAAGCTGTAACCAGCTCACTTTTGCTGGATATCCCTCAGCTGTTTGAAGTTTTCCTTTCCCCAGTTTAGAAAATTTGCTCCTGTTCTATTTTTGCGTCTTAATGATGCTAAATCTGACTGTATTATAATCACTATCTCCAAAAGCTTACCAAGTGCAATTTTACCTGCTTCATTTCCTAAGGCTAAATCTACTATTTTGCCCCCTCTCAATGGCTTGTTACATGCTGGCTTAAAAAAATGTTCTCTTGAATGTAGTTCAAGAATTTTATGCCCTCTGTGCTTTTCATAGCAGTGGTATATCTCAGTTTATATTTGAGAAGGTGAAGGGCCTAACTATTATTGCCCCATTGATTTTGCACTTAGACTTTTGGCTTTATATTTGCTCGTTTAATTTTCTACCACTATTAAGGGCGTATAGTATATGCCTAATTGTGTGGATGCCGTTTTTGTTTGTGAGTTCAATTCTAATGGTCTTATTTGTTGCTTTGTTTAGTATACCATCCCTCCCCACAGCATTGACTGATACTTTAATGTAAAACACTACACCCAAACTTTTTTATTCCTTTCTATAACCTGCCAGAAAACTCTATATCCAGGGATGTTGAGCTGCTTTTCCTGATTTTCCTTAAACCAAGTTTCCATTTGTAGCAGCTGTGCCCTTACCTCATCAGTTTTAGTTTCTATATACTTTGCATATACCTATGTGCCTTTTAATACTGTTGATTATCTGCACTGTACATCTTAAAAATCTTGTCTTCCTCTCATTATGGCTCCTAGTATTAGATTCTGTCTCAAGTAGAAACAGGCAAATGGAATATTGTTCTTTGTTGCTGGAGGGATGGAGTTTAAAAATAAGGAGGTTATGCTGCAGCTACATAGGGTGACACTGGGGTCACACCTTTGGAGTACTGTGTACAGTTTTGGTCCCCTAACTTGAGAAAGGATTTACTGGCACTGCAGGGGGTGCAGATAAGGTTCACTAGGTTGATTTTGGAGTTGAGGGGGTTGGCTTATGAGGAGAGATTGAGTAGACTGGGACTATACTCATTGGAATTTAGAAGAATGAGGGGGGCTCTTACAGAAACATATAAAATTATGAGAAGATGTTAATTATAAACAGAGGAGGTAGATGCAGGGAGGTTGTTTCCACTGGCGGGTGAAACTAGAACCGGGGCAGCATAACGTAAAAATAAAGGGAAGCAGATTTAGGACTGAGTTGAGGAGGAATTTCTTCACTCAAAGGGTTGTGAATCTGTGGAATTCCCCGCCCAGTGAAGCAGTTGAGGCTGCCATGTTGAATGTTTTGAAGGCAACGATAGAATTTTGAACAGTAAAGGATTTAAGGGTTATGGTGAGCGTGTGGGTAAGTGAGCGCATGGAAAGATCAGCCAGAATCTTATTGAATGGTGGAGCAGGCTCGACGAGTCAGATAGCCTACTCCTGCTCCTATTTCTTATGTTCTTATGTTCATCCTCCCCACTTCTACCCTGTCTGACCCATTCATAATTTTGTAGGCATTCATCAGGCCTCCTCCACGTCTGAATTAAAAGTCCTGGAGAAATTCAACAGGTCTGTCAACATTTGTGGAGACAGAAGCAGAAGCAGAAAGTTTCAAGTCCAATATAACTCTTTGGATCTGAAGTCTTCTTCTCCTTTAATTCTTCTGTTTTCTAAGTAAAATACCCAACTAGATCAATCTTTTCTGATAACTGTAAGCCCTTAGTACTGAGTACTTAAGGCGTTTTTGATCCTTTTGGACCATGGGTTGATCATTCTGGATTTGATTGTCTTGTTTCCCTGCAGAATGTTTGTATTTGCCTCAAGGACACCTGCAAGATTAAATTCCATCTTTGGCTTGGGTATTTCTTCCTACTTTTGATGTGTTTTATTTTCCCATGTACACATAACCCTGTGTTCTGTTCTTAGAAATTTAATTCCTACTGACAATAAATATTTGCTTTCATCAAACATTTACACAACTGTGAAGCCTAACTACAGAAGCAGTCTCTTTCTTTTGCTTTGTGATGCCCTTTCCAGATTTAGTCAGGTCTCAATGAATTCCTGAAAATGTTCTTCCCCATTAAAACCTGCATTGTTTCCATAGAACACAGCAGGCCAAGCAGCATCATAGGAGCAGAGAGGCTGACGTTTCGGGCCTAGACCCTTCATCAGAAAAGGGGGAGGGGAAGGGGGTTTTGAAATAAATAGGGAGAGAGTGGGAGGCGGATAGAAGAGGGATAGAGGAGAGGATAGGTGGAGAGGAAACAAACAGGTCG
>NC_063337.1:15525339-15564198 GCF_021869965.1 Rhincodon typus
GGGGGAGGGGAGATTTTGAAACTTGTGAAATCCACATTGATACCATTGGGCTGCAGGGTTCCCAAGCGGAATATGAGTTGCTGTTCCTGCAACCTTCGGGTGGCATCGTTGTGGCACTGCAGGAGGCCCAGGATGGACATGTCGTCTGAGGAATGGGAGGGGGAGTTGAAATGGTTCGCGACTGGGAGGTGCAGTTGTTTGTTGCGAACCGAGCGTAGGTGTTCTGCAAAGCGGTCCCCGAGTCTCCGCTTGGTTTCCCCGATGTAGAGGAAGCCACACCGGGCACAGCAGATGCAGTATACCACATTGGCAGATGTGCAGGTGAACATCTGCTTGATGTGGAAAGTCTTCTTGGGGCCTGGGAATAAACACTACTTATTCAGCAACAAATATTCTGAAGTACAGAAAAGATGTCCCCTTTTTAACATTTTAACACTACTGAATACATCAGGTCATCATGGACTGTGAGAATTCATCAAATTGTATCCCAAGTTCTTCAAATCATTAACCAATAATGCTTTATTCTCTTTCGGGGTTGGGTAAGGGACAACATGTAAAATCCAGCCCAGTGAGTGCTCATGATCTGTAACATTGTATCTGAATGTGGATGAGGCAAATTGCATCTTGAGATTCAAAAAAGAATAAGCACCTGAGAGAAAATAAATCAGCGAGAGAAAGGGAAAGTGAAAGCCTCCATAGTAAGAGGACCATAGGCTGATTTGTCACTAGAGAGAGATGACTGGTGGTGAGTTTAACCTGAGGGTCACTACACCGCAGGCAAGGGGTGTGGCTGTGGTGGTTAGCTCAATTGGCTCGGTAGTTAATTTGCAATGCGGCATGATACGAATGGCATCAGTACAAGTCCTATACTGCCTGAGGTCACAGGAAAAAAGCAAAAAGTGAGACTAGCTGAGACATAATGGGCTGGATGATCTTCTGTGCTGAAAGGATTGTGCGATTCAATGACTTCCTCTGTTCTACTGACTGGTTCAGACCTCAAAATTACTGGAAACCTTAGACCCTTGCCTCTAAACAAATGCGATATCCTTGAGTGAAAGCTGGGCTTTCTAATGAGAGTGGTGTTTAAAACACCTACTTTAAATGAAACAGAGACAAGATATTATAAACAGAGACTAGCAAATATTCCATTGATGGAATTTGGTGTTTGCAAATAAGGAGCCTGTCAATCACCTGGAAAACCTATGGGGTCCCTGTGTTACTCTTTTCTGTGAGCCCTGTTGGTATCTTATGACAGTCGGGCACTTTTCTGGGCAGCTTAGGTCTATGTGTTGAATCCATCCCACTGCAATGTAGAAATCCCATCCTGCTGAAACCTGTTGGCCAATCAGAAGCAGGCAGCTTTGCCCCTGGGAGTACAGGCCTCTGGCAATATATTATGTTCACCGAGATAATAGATTCTTCCCCCGAACACAAACCGTTCCCCCCCCACCTCCCACCAACCCTCACCTCCCATTTGGTGGAGGGATAGCAAAGACAGGGGAGTGATTTCCTTTGGGCTGCCCCTTGCAATGCCAGGTACCTCAAGAGGGCACAGCATGCCTGAATACGATGATCACCTCAAATAGGTCTGAAGCAAACCCGACAGGTTTTGCTGGGTGGTTAATTATCCCACATGACAAATTTCCAGCTGGTTTCTGTTAGGTTGAGCCTCCTCATTGGCTATTTTAAGGCCTCATTTGGCCTTCAGGCAGGAGGACCACTCTCCATCTTTCTGTCTCGCACCTTCCTACCTGTCACTTCTGAACCTGCTATAAACACACTTCCTTTCCTCATATTGGCAACAAATCAGGTTGTTATCCCACTATATTTTTTTTCCTTTATTCATTAACGGGGTGAGGATGTCGCTGGCTGGGCTGCATTTATTTCCCATCCCAGTTGCCCAGAGGGCAGTTCAGAGTACACAGTACAGATTTGAAAACTGTAATGAGATAAGTTGTGGGAGTGGAAGAGAATGGTTTAAATTCTCAGCCCATATTGACTTCACAGACCTGAGTCAAGATACCAGCTGTGGTTTTGGCCTTCCGGGGGATAATTAATCTGGGTACACACTTTCTGTTACCCCTCGGTGACCTCTGCCACACCATGTATATTGATGTGATTTGATTTATTATTATTGTCACATGTGCCTAGATATAGTGAAAAGTTTTGTTTTGCATACCGTAGATCATACCATACAAAGTGCATTAGGGTAATAGGACAGAGCGAGGAATACAATATTACAGCTGTAGAGAAGGGGCACAAAGAGTGAGATCAACATTAAATTTAAAATTTAAGACGTTCATTCAGAAGTCTAATAACAGCAGGGAAGAAGCTGTCCTTGAATCTGTTGGTTTCTGTGTTTAAGCCTTTGTATCTTCTGCCTGATGAAGAGGTTGGAAGAGATTATATCCAGGGTGGGAGGAGTCTTTGATTATGTTAGCTGCTTTTCCGAGGCAGTGAGAAGTACAGATGGAGTCAATGGATGGGAGGTTGGTTTGTACATGTGCAGGTAGGACTGGTTTCAGCTGTGACCTGATGCCTCCTTGGGAAGGACAGCATGTTGCATAACTCGAGCACTATCCTTCTGTAGGCTTGTACGTAAAGACTATGAAATGTTAGAACTGGTTGGCTGAAGCTTAGGGAATTATACTCGAGTAACGAGTAAGGAGGTGACATTTTGCCACAATAACATTGATAATCCTTGAACAAGCCATCAATTATCCATTTGCACTCTACCTCTGCTAGGATCCCAGACTTTGCAATTCTGTAATATCTGGCAGTGATTGTTTTCCTATTTCTTTTTTCAGTCTGGTGCAGGGATGTGGGTTGGGTTTGGGTCAGGCAAAGTTTGCTTCATTTGGGTTCCAGCTTCCTGATTGTATCCTGTCTCCTATAGGTTATGTGAAGTGCTCAATCTGGACCCTAGGCACGTGCTGATCGCAGAGATTGTCTTCACGAATATTGGCGGAGCGGCCACAGCTGTCGGGGATCCACCAAATGTCATCATCGTTTCCAATCAGCACCTGCAAAAGAAAGTAATACAGTTCTTTTCAACTTTAATAATATGGGTGATGCATAATTTGTCATGACATGATCTGCAAAATATGCTATGTTTTAAGGATGCGCATTGTATTTATTTAGCCACTTTTTAAGCTTGAACTGATGTTAGACCCAGTGGATACCTAGGGCATTAAGCATATATTAACCTTTCACTCGTTCATTCTACTAATGTTCACTTTATGTAAGTTTAAAGCCAAAAGTATTACAAATAATTATGAACAGTTTATTCCTCTCCCCTAAATTGTGACTAGTTTTGGCATTCAAGTCTTGTGATGATCATTGTCTGAGGTATTTCCATTTAAAGGCTAAACGATGAAAATTTTCTTACTGCTGTTTAAAGTGGTATGTTTATTAGCATTCTCATAGGGTCAGTCATCCAATACTTGATCAAAACAGTAACCATTTCTCCTTTAATGTGCCGGTTGTCTTGCCATTATGTTCAATATTTAGGATTTTCCTTTCAGTTTTCTTACCACCTTTTTCCTAGTCTGTATTGATTAAGAGAATAGGTTTATAGGCAGCTTAAACTTATTGAATAAACCTTGAGTGTTCTCTATTATATAGAGCAAGTTTACATGACCACAGGCAAATCTTCTGTATTGAGACATTTTTCTTAACATTTATGATTAGATTTTTAAAAAATCGTTCTGCTCCTTTTGTTTTGTTTTCATAGATCTTAGCACTCTAATTGTTCATCACTAACTGAGTTTTTACAATTCATGTTTATAACATTCAAAGCATTACACTGGGCACAGCAAAAGTTTGAATTTGGATTTCATTGGAGTATTCTGCAGCTCTGCATTTGATGTGTCTCTGATTCTGCTCCACTGTTACAACGGTGGTGTAAAACAGTTTTCTCTC
Organism: Rhincodon typus; assembly: GCF_021869965.1. Taxonomy (NCBI): domain Eukaryota; kingdom Metazoa; phylum Chordata; class Chondrichthyes; order Orectolobiformes; family Rhincodontidae; genus Rhincodon; species Rhincodon typus. The sequence continues at coordinate 15,529,261 of NC_063337.1, forward strand.
TCATTGATGTGTAAAAGTCCTAATTTAAAACCTTGAGAACAAGGGGCTGAGTCCTTTAAGTGGATGGCTTTTGAATCAGATGAAATCTAACCCACGTTCCTAATTTTACTCCACTCCAGAATCAGTTGGACCAAATCTTGGATTTCGACTTGGTGTCAGTTCAGATTGTTTTTAGGTCCTTAAGGAAATTAGTACATTTATATGAAATCCTTCTCATATTTTGATGAAAGTGTTATAATAAACAGGTCGACACTTAATTTTTTAATATAAGTAAAAGGGAAACTTGCATTTATACCATGCTTTTCACAACCACCAGACATCTCAATGTACTGCACAACCAATGAAATACTATTGAAGTGTAGTCACTGTTTTATTGTGAGAAATACAGCAACCAGTGTGTGTGCAGCAGACCCTCACAAACAGCAAAATGATAACGACCATATCATCTGTCTATTTTGTGATGGTGATCGAGGATTAGGTATTGATCAAGCTATTAGGGTTAATTCCACTGCTCCTCACTGCAGTGGACATACAAGGGGTGGCACGGTGGTTCAGTGGTTAGCACTGCTGCCTCACACTGCCAGAGACCCGGGTTTGATTCCACCCTTGGGTGACTGTCTGTGTGGAGTTTGCACATTCTCTCCGTGTCTGCATGGATTTCCTCCGGGTGCTCCGGTTTCCTCCCACAGTCCAAAGATGTGCAAGGTAGATGGATTGGCCGTGCTAAATTGCCCATAGTGTTTAGGGATGTATAGATTAGGTGTGTTATAAGGGGATGGGTCTGGGTGGGATGCTCTTCGGAGATCGGTGTGGCCTTGTTGGGACGAAGGGCCTGTTTCCACACTAGGGATTCTATGAAAAAGGAAGTGAACCAGGATAGAATGTGGAATACAGTGTTACAGGTACAGAGAAGGTGCAGATGAGTTGTAGGCACGGTGACTCACAAGTAACTTATGGACAAGGCGGAAGGCAAGGGTTAATGTCAGGAACAAAAACAGAAGTTGCTTGAAAAGCTCAGCTCAGAAGAGAAAACCAGAGTTAACGTTTCGGGTCCGGTGATCCTTACTCAGAATAGGTAATGCCAGTTGATGCTATCTCAGCATTGGGTGAGATTACATTTATTATCTAAGCAACCTGTTCAGAGATGTTATTACGCACCTCTGGAGCAGGTGAGGCTTGAACCCAGGCCTCCTGGCTCAGAGGTATGACCATTATGACTGTACCATAAGAGCACATGGGTGAGATTATGTACTGGTTTTGCTGCTTAACTGAGAACATTGAATGAGAAGAGTCCAGAAAACGTCATGAATAATGAAATATTTGGTTCATTGGCAAGCCTACTGTCATTGTCATGGACCATGAGCTGCTGGCCTTTCCCAAGGTGATAATGTTCCTCGTCCAACTCCTAACTATCCAACAACTCCCTTGTTACCTGCTCGTGGAAGACTACTGCTGATTAGGTGGAAAATAGTGCAGCCCAAAGCTGGCCTTTCTAACCCCAGAGCTGGAGAGTGTCTTATGAGCCCATTTGAAGTCCCCAGCACTACCCACCTCCCTGCTCCACGGGCATGGACCATGTGGTCTGGGATAAGCACTGAAGATACGCACTAAGGCACTGCACAAAAGTGATTAGCTGACCTTTTTATGGAATAGTGGTTGGTTTCTTTGATAAAATGGACTTGGTTAATTTTGCCTTGAGATAGTAAGAACTGCCGATGCTGGAGTCAGAGATAACACAGTGTGGAGCTGGAAGAGCATAGCAGGTCAGGCAGCATCAGAGGAGCAGGAAAGCTGACGTTTCGGGTCGGGACCCTTCTTCACAAAAATTAATTTTGTGATGCTTTTATCTCAGCATCTTGACAAACAGGACACTGTGATGGTCAATGACAGAGAGAAGGGAAGGTTTAGGGCTGTAATGGAATGGAGATTTCAGGCAAGGTTGTGGAACCATAATTCATTAAGGTCCTGTTGGTAATATATTGCTTACCTTCTGCCTTTCTGCTACTCTGCCTTTTCCTCTTCCTCCTCTTCCTGCCACTCCTTCTCCATGCCTAACTTCTCTCTCGTCACACAGAAGGCAAATATGGTCGCTCTGTGGACCACAAACTGGAAGATGCTACTTGCTCCATTCTGGAAGGATCCCAAAGCAAAAACATTCAGGGAAATGGTCATCTTCACAGCCACTGACCAAGGCATATTTGCAGATTTCTGTGAGCATTGCCCATATAAAATGCATATACCTGCACCTGAAGTTAGGTAATGGATAAAAAAAAATTACTCCCACAAGATTTCTTGATGAGTAAACTACCCTGCTGAAAGTCTACCTCTTCCTCCTCTGTTTGCACACATCCTGTTTTCCTCTTCGTTGCATCTGTCTTTCAAGGGTGCAGTTACACATGGCTGGGAACATGTTGTCTAACCAGACATCTTGAAGTTATAACTAAAGCTTTTCCCACGTGCAGCAATACTCCATTCGGAGATTTCAATCAATTCTGCAAATCATCAATCATTTCTCTAAACTCTGAGAGAGTCTGGAGAAAATCAACTGCAATAAAGCTTAGGGAACTCAATGTTCCCTTCCAGCAGAATTTCTGTGCAATCTCCTGTTTAGTGAATTTTCAAGTGAAAATGACTATGCTGGTGCTAAAGTAACATTACAGACTGATACACACTACAATCTACCCACTCTGCGTACCTCTCATGCCTAACATCTGTACCAGATTAACCAGATCAAAATGTGTTTTTGGTGTGCATGTGTGTGTGTATGCAGAGCTTGGATACTATTTTGGTATCAAAATGGCATCCATAATGCTAAAACTGTAGAATTATTATAGAATTAAACTTGGAGGCCAAAATGTTTAACTCAATGTGAACTGAAGCAATCTGTTAACTTATCATGAGTTTCCATTTTGTCAGTGTATATATTCACTGTCTTTTTTCATAGGGAATGAAGGTTGCATAGCTGGGAGAGACAGAATTGCATAATAGTAGATAATGTATTCCAAAAACAGCATAGTTACAGATTCAAAACAAAAACAAATACTACTGGAGGAACTGAAATAATTCCAGAGGCCAGAATCCTGTCACCAAATCACTCTTTATTCAAATATGAAGAGTCCTTGACTTTAGACTCTAGAGATATATAAAATCATGAGAGGCATAAATAAGGTAGATAACAGATAGCTTTTCCCCATGGTAGGGGAGTCTAAAACAAGAGGGCATAGGTTTAAGGTGAGAGGGGAGAGATACAGAAGAGTCAGGGGGACAATTTTAAGGTGCTGAGTGTTTGGAACAGGCTGTCAGAGGTAGTGGTGGAAGCGAGTACAATTTCTTCATTTCAGAAACATTTAGACAGATGCATGGAGGAATATGGACCAAACATGGGCAAATGGGACTAGTTTAAATTGTGAAATCTGGGCAGCATGGGCAATTTGGGCTGAAGGGCTTGTTTTCATACTGTAGACCTCTATGAGTCTAAGACTCTAGTACTGCATCTTCAGAGCCAGCTGTCAGTATCAGGATGTCTGACACTCCTATTTTTATCTGTCAGTCAGGGCTCCCTGATGGGAGCAGATTAACAGCCCCAATTAGGGAACTCATATTCAATGACATCCAGTTGGCTGACCTCGTTTGCAATCACTACAGAAATTCTGCAGTAGTGACTGTAACTGTGGAGAAAAAAAAGACAGAGTTAGCATTTAAGTCCAGTAATCCCTCGTTAGAACAGCGCTAGGCTTTCCTTGATTCTGTGTGGTCCTGTTTATTTCCTCAACCTGTTTTTCTAATCAACCTGTTTTTCTAGTCAACCTGTTCATATTACATGCCTCTGGAGCAGATGAGACTTGGTCACTTGGTCCAGAGGTAGTAACACTATCACTGTGTCACAAGAGGGCCCCTTTCATTTCCTCATTATTGGACAGGAAAATGAGTCACACCTGATCATTGCGAATGTGGGGCTAGTAACAATAATGATTGATAATACTGAACTTGTCAATAATCCACATAAAAGCCCGATCAGGTGGCAATTAATATTTATAATCCTGGATTTCAGGTGAGTTACGAATGTATAATAATTGCTGCATGTCTGAGCTACAGCAGCAAACAATTTTGCCTTCAAATAATAGAGGACAGTAGCCTTTTTCATCTAACTGTTGGAACCTATGATAGTTTACTGCTGTAGCCTTCAAAGTTATTATTAGTAAGATTTGGTGGGGATACCTGAGAAGTAATCGAATCCAGGAAGAAGTGATGATCATAGATCATAGAATCTCAACAGTGTGGAAACAGGCCCTTCAGCCCAACAAGTTCACACCGACCCTCAGAGCATTCCAACCAGACCCATTCCCCTATAACCCACCTAATCTACACATCCCTGAACACTATGGGTAATTTAGCATGGCCAATCCACCTAGCCTGCACATCTTTGGATTGTGGGAGGAAATCAGAGCACCTGGAGGAAACCCGCGCAGACACGGGGAGAATGTGCAAACTCCACACAGACAGTCGCCCGAGGCTGGAATCAAACCCGGGTCCCTGGTGCTGTGAGGCAGCAGTGCTAACCACTGAGCCACCGTCCTGCCCCATGGTTGGTGTGTAATAAATTATTGGGTCAGAACCGGATGTATAAATGTAGGGAGATAGCAAGAAGTGTTGAAATTTGTGGTGTGTGAATTAGAATTAAATCTCTGACCAGAAAAATTTCTCACTGACCCTGTCTAACCAGCATTTTAACCTCTTGTCCTCAATTCCAATTAATACTGATTCACAAGTGAAAGTGTGAAATTATTATCTTTCCTTCAAGTGGAGTGTGGCACAATACAATATTTTTTGATTGTGTATTGTCTAAATTAATTGCTGTTTCCGTTATCCATCATGCTAGATTAACCTCTTAGAATCATTAATATTCATTATAATAGCCTCATCAGTGATACATGGGGGTTTGCAACTGAGTGCCTACTGATCAGTCATTAGCAATGGTAAGTTCTACTATGGTGTGAAAAATGCAGAATTAGAGACTCTAATATTAACATGACTTTTTTTTTGAAAGGAAATAGTATTTTTTCACCATTATGCATTTATCACAATGTCATCATTTGACATGAAGAGGCACACATTGTTTACTTACCATAATGATACAAGTACTTGTCTTTTGAAATGAGTCAGTACATCCGAATGTTAAATATTTACCATTCTGATTGTTTTTATATTGTTTTCTTGCTGGCTCATAGCACGTGGACTTAATTGAGCTAATGTTAAGTAAACTCAGATTAGTTGTAACTGACACATAGGCTGGTTCATTTCATAATGGTCATCTCTGTCTCTAGTCTACCAAGACTAGTAAACATGATCTTCTGATAGAAGCATGATTCGTTTAGAGAGAACTGAACAGAACAAGGGTTGAGAATTGGACATCATGGCGTGATGTGAACTCATGGTGCAAACTTTCAATTTTGGACATCTTGATGTTTCTTCTAAATAAAATCTGAAAGAATTGTGGATGCCGTTAGTCAGAAACAGAAACAGAAAATGCTGGAAAATCTCAGCAGATGTGGCACCATCTGTGGAGAGAAATCAGAGTTAATGTTTCCGGTTGGGTGTCCCTTCGTCAGTTACACAGCTGGGACCATATCTTGGATAAATGTGCAGCTTTGGTCTCTTTATTTAAGGAAGAAGTTAAATGTATTTAAAGTGAAGTTTTCTATATTGGTACCTGCAATGAGTGGGTTGTCTAATGTGGATGGATTGGGTGGGCTGGCCTTTATTTTCCCACAGATTTTACAAGAATGAGGAGTGATTTGATTGAAGTATATAGACCTGAATAGTCTTGATGAGATAGACATGGCCAGGATATTTCCTTTGTGGATGAGCCTAGAACAAGGGGTGTCTTTTTAAAGTTAGGGATTGTCCTTTTAGACAGAGAGGAGGAGTTTCTGTCTTTCTGAGGGCTGTGTGACTGGAACTGTTTGCCTTAGAAGATGGTAGATGCACATTCAGTAAATATTTTTAAGACAGAAGTAGTTAGATTCTTGTTAGGCAAGGGAATCAAAGATTATAGGGAATAGATAGGAACGTGTCATTCAAAACACAGGCAGATCAGTTATCATCTTATTGAATGGTGTGGCAAGGTAAATGGGCCGAATGGTCTAATCTGCTCCCATTTAGTATGTTCTGTGGTAGCTGAAATCTCTTGCACAATTCAAATGTACATAAGGCATAAAGGCCTCAAATCAAAGCAGCTTAAAAGTAAGAAATTGCTGGAGAAACTCAGCAGGTCTGGAAGTATCTGTGGAGAGAAAGCAGAGTTCACGTTTTGGGTCCAATGACCCTTCTTCAGAACTTATTTTTCAGAACATTGATTGAGGTGTGGGTAAGTGAGGATTTAAGGCACACAGAATTCATACTGAAGCAGATTGTGTATAAAGACTTGCATTTTATATATTGCCATTATGAACTTTGGAATGCCTAGTGTGCTTTGCTCCCAATGTAGTCATTTTGAAACGTAATTGTCCTTGGGCCAAGAAGGGAATATTCAGCTTGGGGTTTAATTTTGCAATTGTTGTTCAATGACTCCTGTTAGCAAAAGAATGACATATTTATATTGTATCTTTCATAACCTTGGCATGTCACAAAACAATTTGCAGTTGATTAAATACTTTTGAAGTGTAGTCACTGTCATGATGTCGGAAGACTTGCTTGGATTTCAGTTGAAAACATGATTCAGCTCATCTGTAAGGCCCACCACAGTAGAAGAGTTCACTGATGTTCAAAGTCTTGAATGTTTACTTGAGAGATAATAGATTCAAGCTTTTGTTTTATTAATTATCCACTGTGGGATATGGGCGTCACTGGCCTACCAACATTTATCACCCATCTCTAATTGCCCTTGAGAAGGTGGTGGCAAACTGCCTTCTTGAAATGCAATATAGATATGTTATTCTTTTCCCAACAGGAAGCATTGAACGACAATTGCAAGTTTAAACCCGAAGTTCTAGGTTGACCCATAATGCTTTAAGGGATGGAATTCCAGGATTCTGACCCAGTGACAGTGAAGGAACAGTGATATTTTTCTAAGTCAGGATGGTGAGTGGCCTGATGGATGGTGATGTTTCCATGTATTGGCTGCTCTTGTCCTTTTAGATGGAAGTGGTCATGGGTTGGAAAGGTGCTGTCTGAGGACATTTGGTGAATTTTGTAAATAGTATACCCTGGTGCTACTGAATGGCAGTGGCGGAGGGAATGAATGCCTATGGTTATGGTACCAATCAAGTGGGCTGCTTAGTCCTGGGTGGTGTAGATCTTCTTGAGTGTTGTTGGCACTGCATCCAGGCAAGTGAGGCATAATCCATCACACTCCTGATTTGTGCCTTCTGGATGATGGACAGGTTTTGGGGAGTCAGGAGGTGATTAACTCGCTAAGTATTCCTAACCTCTGACCTGTTTTTGTAGCCACTATGTTTATGTGGTGAATCCAATTGAGTTTCTGGCCAAAAGTAACACCCAGGATGTTGATAGTAGGGATTCAGTGATGGTGACACCACTGAATATCAAGGCTTGGTCGTTAGATTGTCCCTTTACTGATGATAGAGAGTAGACTGATGGGGTGGTAGTTGGCCGGGTTGGATTTGTCCTGCTTTTTATGTACAGGATAGCCCTGGGCAATTTTTCACATTGTTGGGTATATGTCAGTGATGTACTAGAAGAGATGAAAATGGAAGTTGCTGAAAAATCTCAGCAGGTCTGGCAGCATCTGAAAAGGGAAATCAGAGTTCATGTTTCAGGTTCGGAGACCCTTCCACAGAACTGATAGTAGCTAGGAAAGTGTCGGTGAATATGCAGAAGATCGGGTCGGGGCAGGGGATCAGGAGTAAACGTTAGGTGGGGACAGAGCCCAAAGAGAGAGAAGAACAGTTGGACAGATAAAAGAGTGGATAACGATCTGGCTAGGAGAGTTAATAGCTGTTAATGGAGACTATTAGTGGCTAACAGGAGGTGGTGTATAATGGCAGACGATGTGAATAACAAAGCCTGGTGTGTGGGGTAGGTGGCTAGGACATTGGAGAGTTTAGGCCCTAAAATTATTGAACTCGATATTGAGTCCTCAGCTGCGAAACTCAGCAGAAGCTGGAAGAACAACACCTCATTTTCCGCATGGGGACCCTGCAGCCCACACAACACCTCATTTTCCGCATGGGGACCCTGCAGCCCACCGGACTCAATATCGAGTTCAATAATTTTCGGGCCTAAACTCTCCAGTGTCCTAGCCACCTACCCCACACACCAGGCTTTGTTATTCACATCGTCTGCAATTATACACCACCTACTGTTAGCCACTAATAGTCTCCATTAACAGCTATTAACTCTCCTAGCCAGATCGCTATCTACTCCTTTATCTGTCCAACTCTCTCTTTTGGCTCTATCCCCACCTATCGATTACTCCTGATCCCCTCCCCCGATGCTACCTTCTGCATATAAACTGACACTTTCCCAGCTACCATCAGTTTTGAGGAAGGGTCACCAGACCAAAACGTTAACTCTGATTTCTCTTCACAGATGCTGCCAGACCTGCTGAGCTTTTCCAGCAACTTCTGTTTTTGTTTCTGATTTACAGCATCTGCAGTTCTTTCAGTTTTTATTTTGTACTGGAGCAGCTTGCTGAGGAGAGTGACATGCTCTGGAGCACAAGTCTTCAGTACTATTGCAGGAATGTTGTCAGGGCTAAAAGCCTTTGCAGTATCTAGCCCTCCAATTATTTTCTGATATCATACGTTGTTAATCAAATTTATTGAAGACTGGCACCTCTGATGCTGAGGACCACTGGAGGAGCCCAAGGTGGATCATATACTCAGCATTTCTGGCTGAATATTGCTGCTAATGCTTCAGCCTTATCTTTTGCATTGATGTGCTGGACACTTCCATCATTGAGGACGTGGATATTGGTGGAGCCTCCTCCTCCAGTGAGTTGTTTAATTGTCCACCACCATTCATGACTGGATGTGGCAGGACTGCAGAGCTGAGATCTGATCTGTTGGTTGTGTGATCGCTTATCACTTGCTGCTAATATTGGTGGTTTGGCATGTAAGTAGTAATACTTGGTAACTTAACCAGGTTGATTCCCTGGCCTGATGGTAGCAGTTGAATGGGACTATGCCAGGCCTTGAGGTTCCAGGTTGTGCTGGAGTATGATTCTGTTGCTGTTGATGGCTCACAGCACCTCATGGTTGCTTGATCTATTTGCAGTCTGTCCCATTTAGCATGGTGATAAAGCCAAGCAACGTGATGAAGATTATTCTCAATGCGAAGGTGGGACTTTGTCTCCACAAGGACCATGTGGTGGTCGTTCTTACCGGTAGTGTCATGGACAGATGCATCTACAGCCGGCAGATTGGTAAGGTTAAGGTCAAATATGTTATTCTGTCTTGTTCGCTCCCTCACCACCTGTTGCAGACCCAGTCCAGCAGCTATGTCCTTTCAAATTCAACCAGCTCAATTGATAGTGTTGGTGCCAAACCAGTCTTGATGGTGGATATTGAAATCCCCCATCCAGAGTATATTTTGCATCCTTGCCATCCTCAATATTTCCTCTAAGTGTTGGTCAACATGGAGGAGTACCAATTCATCAGCTGAGGGAAGGCAGTGTGTGATAACCAATAGGATATTTCCTTGCCCATGTTTAACCTGAATCTCTGAGACTTCATCCGGTCCAGAGTCAATGTTGAGGACTTCCAGGCCAGCTTCCTCCTGACACCACCTCTGCTGGGTCTGTCCTGCCAGTGGGATAGGACTTATCCAGGGTGGTTGATGGTGGTGTCTGGGACATTGTCCATAAGGTATGTGAGTATGACCATGTCAGGCTGTTGTTTGCCAGTGTATGAGACAGCTGTCCCAATTTTCGCGCTAGCTCCCAGATGTTTGTAAGGATGACTTTGCAGGGGTGACATGATTATTGCTGCCTTTGTTGTTTCTGGTACCTAGGTCAATGCCAGATGATCCATCAAGTTTCATTTCTCCGTTGAGACTTCATAGCAATTGATACGACTGAATGATTTACTAGCCCATTTCAGAAGGCAGTTGAGAGTCAACCACGTTGTTGTGGACATGGAGTCACATGTAGGCCAGACCGGCTGAGAATAGCAGATTTCCTTCCCTAAAGGACATTAGTGAGCCAGATGGATTTTTCCAACAATCGACATTGGTTTCATGGTGATCAGTAGATTCTTAATTTAAAATGTTTATTTGAGAATTTTGAATTCCATCTGCCATGGTGGGATTCAAACCCCAAGTCCCCAGAATGTGAGCTGAGTTTCTAGATTAATAGTTTTGTGATAATACCACTAGGCCATCACCTCCCCCTTGGCTAGGCACGTCTGGTCCACCAAGAGTCAACAGCTTCAAGAAAGTAAGTTGAAAAAGAAACATATTTTTATGTATAGAATGCCTTAGTTGTGTAATTGAAATGCTGTGCAAAGCCTCACGAAGTTCTTGATGTTACTACTGTTATTTTAATTAAATAGATAAAACACATTTTGTTCAAATAGCCAGGCTTGAATGCACCATTTCTGCTTGCATGCTTTTTATCAATTCCTTGTTATAAAGTAGAATTAATGACAAACAATGAGCAATGGATGATTTATGGGTGAATGTGGGCGAGATGTTATCCAGTAAATTGTCTGCATACTTTGTTTTATAATGGATACCATACTTCATTAGTGTTTAGTGCTCTGCAAGTTGTCTACAATTCGAAAAGAATACAAGTGGATTTTCTGTGTTGTTCCACAGAGTACATTGTTTTATAATTGCAAGTGTGTTAAACTATGTAAAGTGTATGATCTTCTGGTTTGGTTTGTGATTGTGCTGCACAAGGATGGCCCATTGTCACATTGGTGTACATGATTGTCATTGCGCAGGACATTTGTAGATTGGTAACTGCTTATAAATGTCAGTGTTAGGAAGTTAACAGGTGTGAAGCTTGATTTCCAATCCAGGATCTGGAACATGAGGTGCAGGTCATTTCTGAGCCCTGACCCTATAATATGACAGTGACACTGCTTTGACATATAAAAATTTGTAATTAAGCTGAAGGTGAATTCCCATGTATCTGCTGCTCTTGTCCTTTTAGATGGTAAAGATCATGGATTTGGAAGATGCTTTCTACGAAGCCTTGGTGAATTGCAACAGCACATCTTGTAGATGGTACACACTGCTGCCATTGTGCATTAGTAATGACGGAAGTGAATGTTGAAAGGGGTGGATGGGGTACAATCATTGCAGGCTACTGCATCATGGATGCTGTTGAGCTTCTTGCATGTTGTTAGAGCTGCACTCATTTAGGCAACTGGAGAGTCTTCCATCACACACGTGACTTGTGCCTTATTGAAAGTGGATAGGCACTGGGGAGTCAGGAGGTGAGTTACTTGCCATAGGATACAGCCACTGATCAGGTCCAGTGGGAACAATATTTAAATGGTTTGTCCAGTTCAGTTTCTCATCAGTAGTGAACCCTTAAATGTTCATTGAGGTGGCTTCAGCAATGACAAACCTAACCCAAAAGAACTGCGGATGCTGTAAATCAGAAACAACAAAACAGAAATTGCTGGAAAAACTCAGCAGGTCTGTCAGTGTTCTGAGGACGGGTCACTTGACCTGAAACGTTAACTCTGATCTCTCTCCACAGATGCTAGCAGACCTGCTGAGCTTTTCTCGCAATTTCTGTTTTTTTTTGTGTCTAATTTACAGCATCCACAGTTCTTTTGGGTATTGTTTGTCATTGCTGAAGCCACCTCCATGAACATCGCCAGTGTCATCGCCGAAACATAAACAGAAATTGCCAGAAAATCTCAGCAGGTCTGTCAGTGTTCTGAGAAAGGGTCACTTGACCTGAAACGTTAACTCTGATCTCTCTCCATAGATGCTAGCAGACCTGCTGAGCTTTTCTAGCAATTTCTGTTTCGGCAATGACACTGTTAGTTAGGAGAAATCATTAGATCTCTCTCTCTCGTTGGAAATGGTCGTTGCCTGACATTTGTGTGCTGCAATTGTTGTCACTTCTCAGTCCAAGCTTAATGTCATCTAGATCTTTCTGTATTTGGGTATGGACTGCTTCAGCATCTGAGAAGGCTTGGTAGGTGCTGAATATTGTGCAACCTTCAGTCTACATTCCCCACTGCTGTATGGAAGTCACAGTGGAGGTCTTTCATGAAGATGGTTGGATTCTAAAGACCTCCTGCAGCATAGTATTTGGGCTGTTGGTCTCCAGCAACCACATGCACTTTTCTCTGCATATGACAGTGTGATTCACTGATTGGAAAACATCCCCCTAATTGGAAGTTTGAGGACTAGGGACATAGTCTGAAAGATAGGGCTAGGCTGTTCAGGACAGATGCTAGTGAGCACTTTTGCACACAACAAGGTTTGGAACTCTCTTCCACAAATGGCAGTTGATGCTAATCTGTTGCTAGTTTTTAACTTGAGGGAGATAAATTTTTGTTCAGCAAAGTTATTCAGGGATTTGGGCCAAAGGCACGTATATGGAGTCAGGCCACCGATCAGCCATAATCTCATTGAATGGTGGAACATACTTAAGGAGCTGATTGGCCTACTCCTGTTCCTGTATTTCTGTTGACCTCAACTTTGTATGGCTTCTTGCTGCAACCCTCGATCAAATGCACCTTGATTCCAGGGACTATAATTCTCACCTCACCTGTGGAATTTAGCTCTTTTGTCCATTTTTGGACCAAAACTATAATGTGAGCTCTAGCTGAATGACCCAAACTGAGCATTATTGAGCAGATGATTAATGAGTAAGTGTTGCTTGACATCACTATCAATGACACCTTCAGTCTCTTTGCAGATGTTGGCAAGCAGATAGATGTGTGCTTTCATGTTTGCAAATAATCTTGCACAGAATCTTATCAAATGCCTCTTGAAAGTCCATATCAGCAACATTTTCACCACCACACCAAAACCACCTTAAAACATTCAACCAGATTAATTAGACATCATCGCAAATCTACACTGTCTGTCTGATCCACTCATTTTTAAAATCGTAGGCTGGAATCATTGAATGATACACGACAGAATGAGGCCATTCATCTCATTACACATGTACCAGCTATTGAGTGCTATCCAACAAATACTGCTTCCCTACTCATTCCTTTTAGTACCAAAAAGTGTTCATCTTTGCCAATTTGAGTCTGCTTGTACCAGATCATCGTACCTTACTGTATATAAAAAAAAGTCTTTTCCTTCCATCTGATTTTCTTTGGTTCTCTTGTCAATTACTATAAATCTCTAGCCTCTGGTTATTGGTGCCTCTGCTATTAGAAATGATTTATTTGTCAAAACTATACAAACTTCTGAACACCTCCAACTGAGGTTCAAACAGACTAATTGCAAAAATGGCTCAAATCCTCATCTTTGAGTTGGGAGTCACAAGTTTAGGTTATTTCCTGACATTGAGATCCCGCATTGTGACTGAAAATATACTGTTGCATAATTTTACTGATACCATGGTGGAGTTGGGGTTGCCGGTTCCAGAGGTAGAAACGGGTGATAAGATGTCAAGATGGCCAAGTTAAAAAGTTCAGCTAAGTTCGCTGGAACTTTGACCCAGTTTCAGATATGAGCATGAGGCTCCCTTCCCCTTACTCGAGTTCCCACAGCAACCCATCCATGTCCATCAAAACCCATTATCTTATTAATTGTCAGGAGAAGTCCATCTGGTTCACTAATGTCCTTTAGGGAAGGAAACTGCCACTTTTACCTGGTCTGGCTTACATGTGACTCCAGACCCACAGCAATGTGGTTGAGTCTTAACTGCCCTCTGGACAATTAGGGATGGGCAATAAATGCTGTCCTAGCCAGCAACATCCTCATCCTGTGAATGAGTACAAAAAAGGTGCTAGGTTTGGCAGTGCTGTTAACATAACCAAGAATAAATGGGAAAAAAAAATTCTTTATTTCTCACCCTCTCCCAGAACACGCCTGTATCTTAAATAGGCCAAAGGCTTGATCTCAAATCCAGTCATGGTGCGATAAACTCAAATTAGAGGGGAAATGAAAAAAAACTTAATGATTGGGGAGCACGGAAAATGCAGTTTTAAATGGAGCTGACTGCCTTGTAAGTGTAATTGAAGTGTGACAGTTTTGAATGAAAAATTTAACAAAGAAATTCTGGTTGGTTTCCGGCCATTTTGGTGCTCCATCCAAAATGTTAACTGTCTGTGAAAAGCAGCCACAAATGAAATGTAATACCATTTACTTCTCCCAACCATTAACAGATTGCACTCGCTGGGGCCTTGTGTAGGAGGTGAAGTGATTCTGAATGACCAGGAAGATAAGTTCACTTTGAAAATTCTTTTCTGTCAGAGTACTCACTGACAAGTTACACTTCCCTTCCAGCGATAGGGAGAAGTTGTGTGGTGGAGACGGAGAACCAGGGAGGGTGATGTGGGGTGGAAGTAATTTATAGATTGAACCAAAACGCATAGAACTTTGAGATTACTAACAGTTTACTGAAGCAGTGGAGATGTAAATCCCCTACAGAGAACGGTTTACATTTAAATGGCACCTACTGAGCCAAGAAGTGTCTAGTATGTGTCCATATTTCTTTGAGATTGTAGTATCTTACAAATCACAATTAATAATGAACAAAGAAAGGGGAGAAAGATTGGCATTTTTCCAAAGCCTTTCTCCCATAAGAGCTAGACTATTGTGTGCAGTTCTGGAATTCACGTTATAGGGAGGGATGAAATAGCACTGGAGATGGTTGCAGTGGAAATTAACCAGGATATTGCCTGAGATGGAGAGCTTCAGTTATGAAGAGAGATTGGATAGACTGATGTTGTTTTCCTTGGAGCAGAGGAGATTGAGTGGGGATATAATTGCGATGTGTACAATTATGATGGACATAGACAGGGCAGACAGGATGGAACTTTTCCTCTTGGTCGAGGGATTAATCGTCGGGGGCATAGATTTATGGTAAGAGGTAGGAAGCTTAGACGAGTGGTGAGGAAGTTTTATTTTCATTCTGAGGGTGGTGGGAATCTGGAACTCTGCCTGTAAGGATAGAGACAGAAACCCTCAGAACATTTAAGAAGTATTTAGATGTACAATTGTGATGCCAAAGCATGAAAGGCTATAGGCCATCTGGTGGAAAATGGTATTAGAATAGTTAGCTGGTTGTTTTTGAGCAGTGCAGACTCAATGAGCCAAAGGACCTTTTTATTGTGCTTAAACCTCTATGCCTCTAATCATTGGAAGAGCTATAATGGAAAAGCAAAATACAATGAATGTTCATCCACATTGGATCAATTCTGCTCTTAAAGAGATTCCCCCTCCTGACCACAAATTCATTGCTATGGATTCTCTGACAGAGAACCAATCTGGAGACTCCCAGCCTTAGAAGATGACTGACAAAAAAAACAGCCTGCAAAATCTAGGAAGTGTTGATTGAATGCAAAATCTTGAATCATAATGGTATTCTTGACATGATTTTGCTTATGGATATGCTTTGTATTGTTTAATGTTGGTTTTAGAACATGTATTACAATGACAGTATAAGAGAAATTGAGTTTTTATTACTTTATGTTTTAACATTTTAGCAACTGTGTTCGGGTATGATGTTTGTAATTCCTCCCATTGTTTCATGTAAAAAGTTGGTCACTATTATAATTTATTTTACCTCTGCATTTAAGATTTTCCTCATCCTTTTTATAATGTACTGTAAACAGGAGGATGCAGCATATTGGAATCCTGCAGCAGATAACTTACCTTTTGACTTCCAAAGTCAGTTTACCATCTACAAGGCACAAGTGAGGATTGTGATGGAATGCTCCCCTCTTGCCTGGACGGTGCAGGTCTAACAACACTCAAGAAGCTTGACACCATACAGATCAAAGCAGTCCATTTGAAAGACAACACATACACAAATATCCACTCCTTCCAACACCAACACATAGTGGCAGCAGTGTATATTATTTTACAAGATGGAGTACAAAAATTCACCATGGTTCCTTTGACAGCACCTTCCAAATCTGCAATACCTATCACATAGAAGGAAAAAGAGCATTAGTTCTTTTTCTGTCACTGGGTTAAGATTCTGGACTTCCTTTTCTAACATAATTGTAGGAGTACTGAGACCACATGGACTGTGTTGGTTCAAGAAGGCAAGTTGTAACCACCTTCTCAGGGCAATTAGAAATAGACGATAAATATTGGCCAAACAAAAATGCCCGATGCTGTGGAATTTGGCAGCAGTCATGTGGTTGCTGGATTTAGAAACAATGGTTACAAGTCTGGAATATGACAATATTGAAGAGAACTAAGGATAGTTACAGAGCTTCGGTGGATATTTGTTGGAAGTCCAGAAATATTTAGGATGCAGAGTTGGGTAGGATCGGTCGTAAATTATTTCACTCTATTTCCTTGCCTACCATTGATTGCTTTTCTTATGCCCTTTATTTCTGTATCTATTTTGTTCACTTTGTCTCACTTACTCTGATTTGATTTGATTTGATTTGTTGTCACATGTACCTAAGTACAGTGAAAAGCTTTGTTTGCGTGCAGCACAAGCAGATCATAGTAAGCAAGGACATACAGAGCATAGGGTGAAAAAAACTTAGACAGAGTAAGGCATACAGGTTTTACCACACAGGACGTATGCGAGGCAAGATCAACATTAACAGGATCAACATTATTTGAAGCTAGAGAATCCATTCATCAGTCTAATGATGGCTGGGAAGATGCTGTTCTTGAACCTGCTGGTGCGTGTGTTCAAGCTTCTGCATCTGCTACCTGATGGAAGAGGTGGGAGGACAGCATGACTGGGGTGGGATGGGTCTTTGATAATGTTGGCAGCCTTTCCACGGCAATGAGATGTATAATTGGAGTCCATGGACAGGAGGTTGGCTTCTGTGATGGTCTGGGATGTGCACACAACCTTCTGTCGTTTGTTACAATTGTGGACAGAGCAGTTGCTATACTAGGCTGTTATGAACCCGGTCAGTATGCTTTCTATGCTGCATCCGTAAAAGTTGGTGAGGGTCCTTAGGGACATGCCAAATTTCCTGAGTCACCTGAAGAAGAAGGGTTAAAATCGATTCAGAGATAGTAGGAACTTCCGATGCTGGAGAATCTGAGATAACAAGGTGTAGAACTGGATGAACACAGCAGGCCAAGCAGCATCAGAGGAGCAGGAAAGCTGATGTTTCAGGTCTGGACCCTTCTTCAGAAATGGGGGAGGGGAAGGGGATTCTGAAATAAATAGAGAGAGAGGGGGAGGCGGATAGAAGATGGATAAAGGAGAAAATAGGTGGAGAGGAGACAGACAGGTCAAAGAGGCGGGGATGGAGCCAGTAAAGGTGGGTGTAGGTGGGGAGTTAGGGAGGGGATAGATCAGTTCAGGGAGGACGGACAGGTCAAGGGGGTGGGATGAGGCTGGTAGGCAGGAGGTGGGGGTGGGGGTTGAGGTGGGAGGAGTGGATAGGTGGGAGGAAGGACGGACAGATTAGGGAGGCGGGGACGAGCTGGACTGGTTTTGGGATGCGGTTGGGGGAGGGGAGATTTTGAAGAATGGTGATGTTTTGCCTTCTTGACCGTCACATCCATGTGGGAAGTCCAGGAGAGATTGTTGGTTATCGTCATTCCCAGGAACTTGACACTGCCAACCCTCTAAACCTCTGCACTGGTGACATAGATGGTGGTGTGATTGCCTCCTTTCTTTCTGAAGTCAATGATATAGTTCTTTAGCTTTGCCGACATTGAGAGAGAGTTATCATTACACCATGTCACCAAGCCCTCTATCTCTGTCTTATTTTCTCGTTTAGGCTGCCTTTTTTGTCTTTGTTTCTCTCTACCTAATGAATTGCTTCTCGAGAAAGAGTTATCAATACCTGTGTTTATCAGACAGAAAATGGAGGCTACAGTGGCCTTTATCACAGGTTTGTTCTCTGTGATCCAACAGCACCTGAAATATATCTGAAGGCTGCAGACAATGTTCCGATGCCTTTGGCTGCCACTGAGACAGATGCTGGGGCACCTTGCATATTCTAAGGAGGATCGAAACATTGCATTTGGGACTCTAAGAGAAACTGTGCTTTGGAACTTATTGTCATAATTGGATCAATTTCATTCCATCCAATTTGCATTGGCTACCTCGCTGGTTTTGCCTCTTGTTAAGTGCTGGGAAAGGGATAGGAATAGGAGAAAAGAGGAATGGCAGGTTGCTAGTCACTTGTAGTCCTCAGAGTGTGATGCAGTGCATTCTGTCTTGTCGTCTGTGGTGTTGAATGATCATTTGTTGGTGGTCATTTGATAGGCTGCATCTATGATCAGAAATTCTGAGCAAAGCAGGCCTGGCATCATCTTCACTCAGATCGGCTGAAATTCGGGAAGAGATCTTAGAAATATATGTTAAGCTCCTCATTGGCCAACCATTAGAATGGCTTAAAAATCAATTTAGTCAATCTCCAAGGATATGTGAAAGTTATCCAACTCCAAATGGAGGCCAAGTAAGTGCAGGCATCAGGAGTTTTTGGTGCTGAAAACATGGTTCTGCAAAATCGATCCTTTATTTTTAGTTCATTCATGGGACAAGGGCATGGCTGGTCAGCACAGCATTTATTGCTCATCCCTAATAGCCCAGAAGGTAGTTAAGAGTCAATCATGTTGCTGTGGGCCTGAGTCGCATGTACGCCACACTGGGTAAGGATTGCCGTTCCTTCCCTAAAGGATATTAGTGAACCAGATGGGCTTCTCCCAACAATAGATCCATAGCTACCATTAGACCCTTACTTCCAGTTTTTTATTGAATTCAAATTACACCATCTGCCGTTGCAGGATTTGAACCCAGGTGCCCAGAATGTTACCTGAGTTTCTGGGATTAACAATCTATGGATAACACCACTAGGCCATTGCCTCCCCTTGCCATCCATTTTCTCCTTGGGAACTTTGCTTTTATTGGATGTTTGTGAAGATTTCTGAGGTGGACAAGCCTGGCATCGGCCCTGATCAATGGCAACAAATTTCCCAGAGGAGTTGGTGGTCTTTAGGGGCTGTTGGCCTGGTCTTTCACTGTTTCTATAAACAAGTATGTCAATCCATTCTGCTGGTTTTCTAAAACTTCATTACATTGAGTTATCTGGGCCCAACTTTCCCAATAGCCAGACAATCGTTGCTGACAGCGTTGCACATTGACACCATGAAGAGGTGCCGACTCAACGGACTTCATGGGAAAGGTGAAATCTCCTTCAGATATTCAGCTGAGGGCCAGGAACTCTTCAGAAATGAGCCCCTACTCTGAGTTACAGTTGGAGATTACAAAGCTTTCCAATTGACCTAAACTTGATAGTTACCCAGGGAGCATTAGAACATTAAAATGTGAAAGCATACTCTAACTCCAGGGTAATTATTGCCCCTGATGCATGATTGCCTCCCCAACTACACCAACAACCCCCAAGTGACTCCTAACATCCCTGAAGCATCCCTCCGTGTTGGTCCTCCATTTACCGCTCTGGCTCATCACCAAATCACCCCTCCCCCAACAAAACTTGACACCCTCCCATTCTAAAACCACCTACTAAACCTGATAATCCCCTGACCCACAACTCCACTTCCACAAGTTACTACCAATCTTCCCGACCTGACACCCCACCCTCAGATATGACCCACCTCATCCCCAACAGAACCTTTCCTGACTGCCCCAGTTCCTCTTGAAATCTACCCTAAGCACTGATCCATTTAGCATGACAATGAACTTCCGACTGATCTGCTTCTTGTACCCTTGCTCACCTGACACCCAAATTTCTCAACTTTTGGGAGAAACTCTTGTGAAGGTGACCCCTCAGACACCTGCCACGCTGCCCCCTCACCTCCTTATCAACTAATCCTCCTGACCTGCCTCTCTCACCTGCCACTATAATCCATGATCCACTTGGCAGCCTAAACCCCATCCTCTTACCTACATGACACCGTAGCACCCTAGCCACCAGGCACCTTGCTCCTAACCCCTCACCCACCTGGCATCCTAACCCCTCACATACCTGGCACCTTAGTCCCCTCAACCCCTCAGCCATCTTCCACCCTTCTCTGTTATCGACCTTAAACACTTACTCAATAGCTTGTAAAGTTGTGAGAGGATCTTTAAATCACACAGTACATCAGTGACTGCTGGAAAAGGTGATATAGTTTCCACGCTGATGCACTCCACTCGAGTCTTTGTGGATTTCTGGACTTTTCTATTCTTTTTTCGGTGAGAAGTCTCCTGGCCAGGAATTATTATGGGACAACTCCCGTAAAGTGTCATTTTTTTTCTCTGATGATGATCAGAAATAGCTTTCCAATCCTAATCTGGGCCATTGAGAGATGTACCATTCAGTACAATTGGTCTGTAATGGCACTTACGCTCCCCATCATCCAAATCCCATCCCTCTTCATCCAACCCCACCAGAAAATTCTTCTGCTACTTTCCCTGTAATGTACTCATAAACTTTCTCCTAATTGCATCTTAACTAATAATTGCTCAATCAATTTCCTACAATTGTTTGGAAAAATAGGTTGTTCCTGAATTCCCAGTTGGATTTATTAGTGACAATCTTATATTAATGGAGTCTTGTCTCACAAGAGACTTTTTATTAACCACTTGTTAAGGCCACAGGCGATGTACCCAAAAAGGAGTTCAAATTCTAAATTGGGGATGATCCATGTAGGATTGCAGCTTTCCAGTGACTTGTTGGGTTTATGAGTTTGGATACGAGGGATGTTGAAGTCTTTACAATAGGTGACCTTTCTGTGTTGTTCAGGACCTTGTACACAATCACTACGATGGAAGTTCTGTGATACTGCTGCAGTAATCCTTGGACTGCAGCAGCTGAATAACTAATGTAAGGCATAATATTCACATTATGTATTTATGTACGGAGACAAGGCTGGTAAATGACAAGCTATTTGGATCAATTAATATTACATGAACACAGCAACCACTGAGCAGAGTCAACTAATTTCCAGAAATGTGCTGGAATCACAGCATAGGAACAGGAATAGTTCCTCGAGCTTGTTCCCTGATGCACTTTGATCGCAGCTAATTGGTATCTATACTTACACAAAAGGTCCAAGACATTGCACACATTGGGGAGTTGGGGAGAAGAGATTGGGGTAAGATTTATGGGTGGTGTAGAACAACATGATAGAAGAATATGGTTTTACAAGTCGGGAGCAAAGGTAGGAAGTTGTGACCGATTAAGGTTCTGTGATTGAGTGCAGATATGAGAAGGTGGAAGAAGGAAAAAGGAGTTAGTAATAGTGCAGTTTTAATTTTAAACAGAGTTTTAATTTTAGTGCTAGAATTTTGCTTCAGATGTGGAGTGGAATGAAACAAGAAATAGGCTAAGGCTTTGTAAAAGATAATAAAGAAATTGGAATAATTGCAATCAGGTCTTGTGAAAAATGACAATGATGTACGAGGTCATTGGGCAGGACTCAATGGGGGACCCAATATATTTCATAAATGGGCTGACAGGATGAGTTCTGAATACTAAATAGAAACAGCAGATGAGTCCGTGGGAGGTGATCAAATACTTGTTTGAGGTAGCTTTTGAAGATAAGGAGAGATGTTGCAAATCGGGGAGGCTTTGAAGAAAATGTAGCTGTGAATTCTAGCTTAGTGTTGGTAAGTTGAGTTTAGAGGACAGCGACACAAGGTGATGAGAGAATGAACCAGAGGCACAAATGAGGAGAGTGTGAGAGTGTGGGGGCAGCAGATCCAATCTTGGCTTTCAAAAAGCTTTTGATTAAAAATGTGAAGGCAAAACAGGACTACGGGGAAAGGCAGGGAATGGTTTGGTTGAATTCTGCTTATGATGGGCAGGCAGAGACATGATGGGCCAAAAGGCGTCCTTCAGTGTTGTTTCCTTTCAATGATTATGATTGCAAAGTCAGGTATATTGATGTAGAGTTTTCCCTGCAAAGTAAACTACATTGCTTTCAGCACATGCTCCCAGTTCCATGCTTATATCTGCATTTTGAAATGGGAGAAAATGTAACCCTATATGTCTATATCATTCACAGCCAGTGCAAACTCATTTGCCATATTATGTGGCACATTCCATGAGTATAATTTTAAGATTGCGGCCAAGCAATCCTGAATTGGCGATAGGCTCAAATCACCAACGCAAATTTGGAAAATCCAGCTTTGAACATTTATGAATTAAAGCAACACATTTACAGTAGGTTTTGATGTAGAATGTCACAAACACTTGCAAAATGTTCATGTCAGTGAGAGAGGATTATCGGGAGAGGAATAAAGTCAGGAAACATGGGTATGAAATTGGGGCAGAAACAAAAGGGAAGTTTGCAAGGACCACTTCAAATTGGCTTTTTGAAGCTTAACTGCAGATTTATTAGATAAAAAAAATAGATTTGCTTCAGAAAGCTACTTTGCTGTTCAGTGTGTCAGCAGTTATGGGTCTGATCATATGCAATGTTTGATGCTGGAAGTTGTTATTCCTGGAAGGTGCTCCCTCAGGTTAAGGCATCGATCATTTAGAATGAAAAGGAGGAGAAATTTCTTCACTCAAAGAACTGTGAATCTTTGGAATTCTGTACCTCAGAGTTTTGTGGATGTGCCATCTTTGCATGCATTTAGGAGTGAGATGGGCCTTCTTTTGTCTCTCAGATAACAAAGCAAAATGGAGAACAAGCCAGAGGGTGGGATTGAAGCAGATTTGCTGTGATTGTGCTAAATAATGGAACTGACTCAAGGGCCTGTAAGTTATTTGTTGTATTACTGCTTTAAGAGTTGAGTATGTGGATGAACTACAGGCTGGGATCACACCACATGACCAGCAGCCAGAGGAACCCAAGTTGCAGAATGCTGGACTGATTTGCTCTCTAACTGTATGTTATCAGTCTGATTCAGATGCTAAACCTCAGAAATTTTCAAGTAAGCTCAACGTACAACCCTTACAAATCCAGAATGAATGGTAATTCTGCTGTGAAGTAAACTAGCATAAGAATACAAGAGTCCACTGATTTTTTTGTCATTTATATAAATGATTTGGATGTAAACATAGGAGGAATCGTTAGTAGGTTTGCAGATGACACCAAAATTGGAGGTGTAGTGGACAGCAAAGAAGGTTACCTCAGAGTACAACAGGATCTTGATCAGATGGGCAAATGCGCCGAGGAGTGCCAGATGGAGTTTAATTTAGATAAATGTGAGGTGCTGCATTTTGGAAAAGCAAATCAGGGCAGGACTTATACACTTAATGGCAAGTGTTGCTGAACAAAGAGAGCTTGGAGTGCAGGTTCATAGTTCCTTGAAAGTGAAGTCGCAGGTAGACAGGGTAGTGAAGAAGATGTTTGGTGTGCTTGCCTTGATTGGTCAGTGCGTTGAGTATAGGAGTTGGGAGGTCATGTTGTGGCTGAACAGGCCATTGAAAAGGCCACTTTGGAATACAGTGTTCAATTCTCGTCTCCCTGCTATAGGAAGGAAACTTGAATGGGTTCAGAAAAGACTTGCAAGGATGCTGCTAGGGTTGGAGAGTTTGAGCTGGAGGGAGAGGCTGAATAGGCTGGGGCTATTTTCCCAGAAGGCTGAAGGGCGACCTTATAGAAGTTTATCAAAATCATGAGGGGCATGGATAGGGTGAATAGCCAAGGTCTTTTCCCCAGGGTGGGGGATTCCAAAACTAGAGTGCATAGGTTTAAGGTGAAAGGGGAAAGATTTAAAAGGGACCTAAGGGGTAACTTTTTCATGCGGAGGGTGGTAAGTGTCTGGAATGAGCTGCCAGAGGAAGTGGTGGAGGCTGCTACAACTATAACATTTAAAAGGCATCTGGATGAAGAGGAAGAATATGAATAAGAAGGGTTTAGAGGGATATGGGCCAAATGCTGGCAAATGGGCGGCACAGTGGCTCAAAGGTTAGCACTGCTGCCTCACAGCACCAGGGTCCCAGGTTTGATTCCACTCTTGGGCAACTGTCTGTCTGGAGTTTGTACATTCTCCCCATGTCTGGGTTTCCTCTGGGTGCTCCAGTTTCCTCCCACAGTCCAAAGATGTGCACACTAGGCAGATTGATTGTGCTAAATTGCCCATAGTGTCCAGGAATGTGTAGGTTAGAGGGATGGGTCTGGATGGGATGCTCTGAAGGTCAGTGTGGACTTATTGGGCCAGAGGGCCTGTCCTCACACTGTAGGGATTCAATGTTAATGAAGAATATCTAGTCGAGTTGGACCAAAGGATCTGTTTTCATGCTGTACATCTCTGTGACTCTGTGAATACAACAATCTATCCTGCTCCTACTTCCTTTGCTTTCATGTTTTTAAATAATAATGTGTTCAAGAGTTCATTAATCTTGTCTGAATGTCAAATCTGCTGTTCTGTAGAAATTCAACAGGATGGTAAGAATGAGAAAGCAAGAGGCGTGAAAGAAAGAGGGTGGCTAAGAGGGAAATAAGTGCAGCAGAAAATCTACATGTGTTGAACAACCCATCTGGAAACAGAATTTCTTCTGGTCACAGCACCAGTGCACAGATTTGCAAGAAACTGTACATTATTAAAATTACAGTTAATTGTTTCCATATCTTGTGCATCAACACACTGAAGATCATGTAAAATAGAACAAAATCTACCCTTAATCTGGGAGCAGCGTCTCAGATGATTATCGAATTTACTGTGGAGAGAGTGCCGCTTTATTGCATCACAGCATCTAATAGCTCAAAAGGGATGAATATTTTACACCACAGGTAGTTTCCAACAAAGAATACAGGAATATAATTGAATAATGTTTAATAATGTAACTTACTGTATCCCAGAAGAACAGAAGGAATAAAGTGTTTTTTTCTCATTCTCTATGAAATGGGACCACAGGGTTTGAGTTTCAGAAAACTTTTTCTGAAGGAGGGTCCCAACCCCAAATGTCAGCTTTCCTGCTCCTCTGATGCTGCCTGGCCTGCTGTGTTCCTCCAGCTCCACACTGTGTTATCTTTGACTCCAGCATCAGCAGTTCTTACTATCTTGGCGTTGGTAAGCTGCCTTCTTGAACCCTCTGCAGTCCATTTGGTGTAGGTAGACCCACAATGCTCTTAGGGATGGAGTTCCGGGATTTTGACCCTGTGGCACTGAAGGAACAGTGATATATTTCCAAATCAGGATGGTGAGTGGCTTGGAGGGGAACTTACAGATGCTGGTGTTTCCATGATTCTGCTGTCCTTGTCCTTCAAGATGGTAGTGGACATAGGTTTAGAGTGCTTTCTCAGGAGTCTTGGTGAATTACTGCATCTTGTAGATAGTACGCATTGTTATTACTGACATTGGTAGTGGAGGAACTGAAGGGGAACAAAAGTAAGCCATTCAGCCCCTTGAGCCTGCCCTGCCCTTCAGCATAATTGAATATCTTACCATCGCCCCCCACAAATCTGTACACCATTGGTAATCAAAAATCTATCGATTTCTAACTTAAACATACTCAGAGACTGATCTTCCACAGTTCTCTGCAATAGATAATTTGAAAGGTGCACAACCTCTGAGTAATAACAATTTCTCCTCATCTCGAACTGATCTGGCAGCCCCTTATTTTTAAAGTGTGCCCCCTGTTCTACATTCCCTATCCTGTTTCAGTGAGAACGCCTCTCTTTCTCTTAAACCTGAGAGATTACAAGCCCAATTTACCCAGTCTGTCTTCATTGAACAGTCCCACCATCCCAGGAGCAAGTCTGCTGAACCTTGGTCCATCTATAACAATAATACCTTCCTTGGGAGGCCATAGCTGCATAGTATTGTTGCTAAGCTTGTAATCTGGAGATCTGGGAATTGTTCTGGGGAACACAGAAGATGGTGCAATTTGAATCCAGTAAAAATCTGGAAGTAAGAGTCTAATGATGACCATGAAACAATTGTTGATTGCAGCAAAGACACACCTGATTTACTAATGTCCTTTAGGGAAGGCAATAGCTGTCCATTCCTGGTCTGGCTCAGACCCAGCAATGAGGCTGACTCTCTCTCTATACACACAATCCTTGAATGAATAATAAGAAAAGTAAGGAGACAAAAACCACAGTATTCAAGGTGTGGCCTAACCAAATTCCTATATAGTGAAGCAAGACTTCATTATCCTTGTACTCAAATTCTCTTGCATTAAAGACTACAGTTCCATGAGATTGTATGTTAGCATTTAGTGACTTATTGACAAGGGCAGCTATATCCCTCTGTACATAAAACTTTCCAACTCCTTACCATTTTAAGAAATGCTCTGGACATTTTTTCCTCCTACCAAAGTGGGTAACCTCTCATTTTTTCCACATGGTATTCCACCTGCCGTTCACCATGCCTGTGAAAATTTTTCGAATGTTGCTTTACATCTTCATCATACTACTCATTCCCACTTTGTAATCTGCAAATTGGAAATATTAAATTTGGTCCCCACCTCCAAATCATTGATATTTATTATTAACAGCTGGAACCCAAGTACTGATCCTTGTGGTACACTAGTCACAGCCTGCCAACATGAGAATGGCCCATTTTCCTGCTCTCTAATTTCTGTCTGTTAGCCAATCATTAATCCATTCATCCAAAACAGAAACAAAGTAATAATTTAACTTATCTGTTATTCCTCTATTCCCCATTACAAATTCACCAGACTCTTTCTATAATCGAGTATGTGGTACAATATGTAAGGTGACTGAGCTTCAAAATTATTACTTTGGCTGTAACATTGGGGGTTATCCTGAGAGCATGTAGGCTGCTTTTCTTTTTCTTCTGACCATACACCATGTTGACAGAGCCAGGTAGGAGGTTACTGATAATTCAGTGCCTTTTGTCTTATGCATTTTAAGCTAATTAGGACATTTCTGCATGAAATGAAACTGTTCCCATTGCTGGAGATCTGAAATAAAAACATAAGGTGCTGGAGAAACTCAGCAGGTCTGGCAGCCTCCCTGGAGAGAGAGAAAGAGAGAGTTGGTGTTAATGTTCTGAGTTGAAAGGTTCTTCTCTGGAACTTTCTTTGCTATTTTTACAACAGAGGTGGGATTAGAAGTTGCGATGGAGTTAGGCGGGAGGGGGTGTGGGAGGAATTATCCAAAGGGAAATTTGTACCTGTGAGTTTTTGGAACTTGTATTCTTTGAGCTTAGATCTCACTTGAATACACAGTCATTGGACTCAATACATTAACCCTGTTTCTGTCTCCACAGATACTGTCAGATCTTCTGAGTTTCACTCGCATTTTCTATTTTTATTATAGTTCAGCATAATTTGAACATTTTCCCCTGACACTCTTCTTCAAAAGAGCACTGGACTCTGAGTCGTTC
The DNA here is from genome assembly GCF_021869965.1 of Rhincodon typus. Taxonomy (NCBI): domain Eukaryota; kingdom Metazoa; phylum Chordata; class Chondrichthyes; order Orectolobiformes; family Rhincodontidae; genus Rhincodon; species Rhincodon typus. The sequence goes on from NC_063337.1 coordinate 15,556,562, forward strand.
AGTACTTTTAAGGCAGATTCTTGACTAACCTGGGAGTCAAAGGGTATCATGAGTGGGCTGGAAAGCGGAGTTGAAACCATGTTTGGATCAGCCATGATCTTACTGAATAGTAGTGCAGGTTTGAGGGGCTAAATGTCCTGCTCCTCATTCATATACTTGCGTAATATTACTGACAGTCACTGGAGCAACAGTAACATAAATAACATACATTATTGTAGGATTTGATGCGCTCTTAATCCTGTTCTAGTCACTCGCCTCTTAAGACAAGATGGTAGTCATCCTTCACAGCCTCTGCCGTTCTTAAGCTGTGCACTCCAGAAATTGCAGAGAACTGAATTATTTATATGCTGCCTTCCTCTCCTTCTTTATGGGGAAGCACCTGGCTTGATAGCAACACATCTCCACAGTGAAATGCATTGAGAATCACAGCTCTACAGGGGGGCATCGTTACATCTGTGGCCCAGCGTTCATGGCCACATATGAGTGAGTCCAAAACTGCGCTTCCAATTTTACAATGATAAACTTTGGTGCGAAGAATTACGTGAAATAAATAAACCCAGCAGGATTTTCAGATTCCATTGTGCCAGACCTGAGCACACAGAATTGGCCAGCATTCTGGTTTCCAAAACGCATTCCCAGAGTCAGTCACTTTGTTTGATTTAGAATAAGGATGAAGAGTAAAGTAAAGATAAGCCCAGGGAAGCGTCTAGAAACAATTACTGAATAGGTTGAGAGTCACACGGAAAATTATGGTTAAATCAGAGAAGACAGCCTGGATTTGTTCAGGGAAAACTGTGTACAACGAACTAGCTGGATTTTACTTGAAGAGGTATTGGGAAGGTTAAGGAGGGTCGATGAGAGAAATGCAGTTGATGTTGGTGTATACAGACTTTCAGAAGGTATTTGATACAGCTGTACGTGACAGACTTGTTAGGAATGATATAGTTCATGGAACAGAAGGGACAGCAATCATAGAACCCCTACAGTGTGGAAGCAGGCCATTCAGCCCATCAAGTCCACACTGACCCTCCAAAGAGCATCCCACCCAAACCAACCCTCTTATCCTATCCCTGCATTTCTCATGGCTAACCCACCTAAGCCTGCACATCCCTGGACACTATGGGTAATTTCTCATAGCCAACCTAACCAACTCGTACATCTTTGGACTTTGGGAGGAAACCAGAGCGCCTGGCGAACACCCACCCAGGCACAGGGAGACACGCAAACTCCACACCGATGGTCACCCGAGGCTGAAATTGAACCTGGGTCCCTGGCTTTGTGAGGCAGCAGTGCTAATCACTGAGCCAGTATGCCACCTAATAGCAATGTGGTTACAAAATTGGCCATGGGACAGAAAGCAGAGAATAATGGTTAATGGGTACTTTTCAAAATGGAGGAAGGTTTGTCATGGAATTCCCCAGGGACTGGTATTGAGACTGTTACTTTTCCTGGTCGATGTTTTAGATCTTGGTGCGCAGAGACAATTGCATTGTTTGTGATGACAGAACACTTGGGAGCATTGTAAAATGAGAGGAAGACAGAGTAGAGCTGCAAAAAGACAAGGACAAGTTAGTGGAATGGGTGGGTAGATAGTTAAGTTCAAGTGGAGAAGTGTACATTTAGGGCCAAACAACATGGAGAGGCAGGATAAACCAGAGGGTAGTAGTACTACACAGAGAGACCTGTATATATGTGCATAACCATTAATTGTGACAAGACAGGTAGAGAGAGCTGTCAATAAAGCAAACAGGTTTTATAAGTAGGGACATACTGTACAGAGCAGAGAGATTATGCTGAATTTGCATTAGACACCAGTTAGACTTCAGCTGTAAATTTTTAAGCATCATGTTTCAGGAGAAAGTGCACGAGAGGTTTACACAAGTGGTTCCAGGGAAACGAAACTCAAGTTATGAGGATAGATAGTAGAAGTTGGAACTGTTTCCCTTGGAGAGGATAAAACTACGGGGGACCTGGTAGAAGTTTTCAAATCTTGAGTGGTCTATATGGGGGAGAAACCTTTCCTACTTTTATAAGATAATTAAGAACCAGCTGGTAAGGATTCAGAATGTTTTGCAAAGGAAGCAAATATGTAATGAGGAAAAAAATAACTTATTAAGAACTTATTAGTGGTTAGGGTCTGAAATGCAAAGTCTGGAATTGTGATCAATGGCAGTTTCATTGAGGCATTCACGAGTGGTATTAAATGATTACTTAAATGGAAACAATGTGTACAGTTATAATTAAAAGGTACAGAATTGGCACTGGGTCAAAATGCTCAGAAAGCTGGTGAAGTCACAATGGGCTGAATGGCCTTCTTCAACATCGTAACAGTTCTGTGATTCTGAGAAGTTGTTAGGTTGTTGACTCAGTAGATCATTGGTACTAGAGGGTGAGATCAGGGAGGTTGGGACAAGTAGCCCAAAAGATACCCCCAGAATGTTCAATCCTGGATCGAAGGCATGATTTGAATAGGACAGCATGCTGGCTAAGTGGTTAGCACTGCTGCCTCACAGCACCAGGGGCACAGGTTCGATTCTACCCTTGGGCGATTGTCTATATGGAGTTGCAGGTTCTCTCCATGTCTGTGTGGGTTTCTGCTGGGTGCTCTGGTTTCCTCCCACAGTCCAAAGATGTGCACGTTAGGTGGATTGGCCATAATGTCAGGGGTGTACAGGCTAAATGGGAGTGGCATGAGAAATACAGAGTTACAGGGACATGGTAGGGGGTTTTGGATCTGGGTGGTATGCCCTTCAGAAGTTTGGTGTGGACTTGATGGGATTCTATGACTCCTGAATTAGACTCAGAGACACTAGATAATTCTGACTTCCTTACCTGGATTGTACCCAGGAAATATCAGACAGGAGGAAACCTAGTCTAACTACTGGACTACCACCAGCTGTACCCCTGAACAACAAAATCCCTTGATCCATCCTTGCCCAAGCTGACTAACCTGCCTAGACCCCAATTCAACCTCTCATCTCCCCTCCCCATCTGGCCTGACTTGTCTGCCACCCTGACGCAATCCATCCATTTCACTTACCTACCACATCACCAACCTGCCACCCTATACAGCTTGACTCACACTCTTCAACCACCTGCTCACCTCATTCATTTACCCACCTCCTCTACCAACCACCTCAACCCCTGCTGTACTGCCCACCCTCAACCCTGCTGCACAAATAACCTACTGACCTAGCCCCTTACTCACTTAAGTCATCCATTTTATGCCCTGATACTTCTAACTTACACAAATATTTGCTCTCCATCGCTTTTTCAAAGAAGCTTTGGGCCATTAAGCTTTTTGTTGGAATATAGTTACTGCTGTAAAAGAAAAATGCAGCTTCTGCACGGATCCTTTGTGCTGCACAACATCAGTTATGAAGAATCCTCTATCAGGAGGTCTGTCAGAAAAATCAGAAGATCAAGATCGAAAATAGGATTTCTGATGGAAGATTTGGTCCATTACTTCTCCCCGTATTGATTTCTTTATTCTTGCATGGGATGTGGGCATCACTGGCTAGGTCATCATTTGTTGCCTATCCCAGATTGCCCTGGACATGATGGTGATGAGCATCTTGATTCTCTTTTATTCATGTAGAAGGGGTACACTGTCAATGTCACTAGGAAGGGAGAACCAGGATTTAATCCTGGGAGAGTGAAAAAACTGAGCTAGCTCTGTAACAATGAAATCTACACTGTGCAATCCTTTAAATATCTGAAACATTTCAAGTAGATCATCCTTGAATCTTCTTCCACTAGATATTTATTACATCTTGCTATTGTCCATTGATATCATGACATAATCCCAAAACAGTGGATAGTGGGGATTAAATTAAATTCTTTAATCCGGAATTGAAAGCCAGTCTCACCCACAGGGAACCTGGATACTATCAGCAGCAATTGTTGAAAAAACCCACCTGGATCATTAATGTCCTTCAGGGAAGGAAATCTGTTTATTTCTCTATTGTCTCTAAGATCTTGTAACTAAAGAAGCTGGACCTAGGTACCTTTGCACCTAAATTGGCATTGTAAGCGGCAATGTATAAACTTTTCGCATTACTCACTGAGTATATGTGACAGTAAAGGCTATTTCTAATTCTGCCATCCCCACCTGGTCTGGCCTACATGTGACTCCAGACTCTCAGCAATTGGTTGAATGGCTAACTGCCTTCTGATATGGTCTGGCAATTCACTCAGTTTATGGACAAATAGAGATAGGTGATAAGTTCTGGCCTAGCCAGTGATGCCCATATTCCTATGACAGAATAGAAAAACAGTTACAATTTGTGTATCCACAATGTGTAGGTGATGTAATGCACTACACATTAGGGGGGTTTCACTGCTACATGAAATCAGGATTGTACCCCAGAGCATTTCTCTGGTGACACAGCCTTCTGTAGAAAAAAAAGCATTCAGATTCATATTTTACCTACTGTTGTATTTTAGTGATTCATTTATAGTGAGAACTTGTAGCTGTTCATTGAAAAATATATGACAGAATTAAATATTCATCAATGAAGGATTTTGTTGAGATGATAAGCTTGTGCTAAAAGATAGCAGTGCTCACTGAACATTTCATTTTATGAGTGGGGGTTTAAGATACTAACATCTTTGAATCTCAAGTAAATCTCATTTATGGTGTGAACACATTGCAAAGAGATAAATCTCTGAGCGTAGTTACTCTGAACTGAACAGTGTTGGTTCCATTTAGATCCACATTGGAAAGACTTTTGTTTCTTCCTGAGGTTTTGATGAGTTGGATTTTCCAACCCTCTGGAAGTACGTTGGGAGGCAATGGCACAGAGTGTACTACAGTAGGGGAGAGATGAAGGAGGTGTCTTCCTGATTCAATGCCATTTTACCAACATCACAGAGGATGGAGGATGGCCTTTCCTACCAGAGGCTAACTGAGCCACTTAACTGGCAAATCGATGACCTCTTTAAGCAGCCAGTGCCTTTTTCCAATGGCGTGTCAACCCTCTGTTATGTTGTGTCTCCCCCAACTCCCCTTAAGGAGCCTCCATGCATTACGGGATGTAAGGAATTGGCCAGGAAGAAGTTGGCGGCCCACTTTGCCAACAGGGACCAGGAGATCCTGGCGAACAGGATGGTGGGAAGGAGAACTATCCTGTTCCCTCAGGACTGCCAGATGAGATCTTGCACCAGATGCTGCCAGCCTGGTGAGAGAGAGTCACCAACGTCAGTGTGGTGTCCACATTCTGGAGGAACACACACCAAGGCCACAAGAAGATTAATGACTTCTTGTGCTCCACTAGGCTAAGTGCTGCTAGCTCACTGCTACTTTACAGTCTGTCACTACACACACATATCCCAGCAAGATTCATAGTGTGTGCCATTCTACTGCTGAATGCAGCATCTTCCCTTAATGGCTATCACTCAGTCCATCCCCACAGACTTCTAACCTCTCTGTCTCTCTTTCTCTCTCTCTCTCACTCACCCATGGCCTTCCTTGCTTTCCCACTACCTCAGATCTTCCAGCCAATTTCACCTCAGTCAGTCTCTCCTTTTGCGTGCAGACAAAGCAGGCTCACAATAGGTCACGGAGGACAAAAGCAGGCACTGAGTTCACTAACAGTCATCTGCTCTACCTCCATTCAAAGAACTCATGGCAGAGGCTGGAGACTGTTCAGATCAGGATGCTCAGATCTCCATGTCCAGGTGTCCATATAAGATTCATTGTACTTCACAGCTCTCCCATTACCACCACTGTAAGTGTATTTTTAACAAGCTTAATCTCCATCTCCTATTGTGTAGCTAGTTTCCTCTCTCTTGTCTTTTGCAGAGAGAGCACCAGCAGCCCCCACAGATCCTGTAGAGAGGCCAGTTCCCTAAGGCTGCCCACCCCTCTTCCCTCTAAGCAAGAAGCACCAGATTCCAAGATTCCCCAGAGGAGGCATTGGCAAGACTTACTCCTGCACCTTCTTGCATCTCGATAGCCGCTTAATCTAGATTAGACTCAGGAGCACATCACTGGCACATCTCTGCAGCTGGCCGAGAGAGAGAAGCCACAGGTCGCTGGCACTCAGGGGGCTGCTGGAGACCAAGGCGAACCTGTGGTGCTGGCCATTAATAGGTTTGTCTAAATGCACTGACAATCACAGGAGTAACAGCAGCAGGAGCTACGTCATTACCTGGATTGACGGCTTGAAGAGCAGTGCTGGCTCTGCCCCCATGGATGGTGGCTGCCTTGGAAAGTCAGGTCAAGCAATATGGTCAGTGGCTCCTGTAATTGCCCTGTGGCCAATCCCCTGGACTGAGGGCAGAGGATGGCTTTGACTGACTGTGACGACAGCCCCAGACAGGCTATAGCTCACCCCTTTCTCTCAACTAAAGACTTTCAGACATGGCCATTCAATTAAATAAGATGCAGAGTGTAGGCCATGTCAGTTGTTGTTGGGTTCTGCGGGTGTGACATTGAAGTAGTATGGTACTGTCCAGCAACATGTTCATCTTATTGATTGTTCAGTATTGGCAACTGTGACATCCTACCTGAAAGGCAGAGATACTGTGAGCCTGCAGTTTCTAAACAAAGCAGCAATGGGCTTAAAGGTTAGCTAATAATAAAATGTTAATGCATGCAAACAAAGTGCTTGCCACTTCCTGGTGATTCTCATCTAGCCACTGAAACTTCAAGGGGAAAACCAGACTTCTTTCCTTGACATCAAGAATCTCTTTATTTATGTTCTCACCACATTGTCCCAAGTTTCTCACCATTGGCCACACTACTCACGGGCTGGAAAGATTCTGCCCATAAGATTTTATGTTTTTTTAACACACGGCTGAACCCCAATTCAATTAAAATGTAGTTGACTAGTTCAGCAGAAACAATAATGATCCAATTTCAAGGTTTTTGTCCCTGAAACAAAGAGTGATTTTATTATTTGCTGATCTCAAGAAAAACAATTAGAGTCATAGAGTTATAAAGCACGGAAATGGACCCTTCGGTCTAACCCGTCCATGCTGACCAGATATCCTCAACTAATCTAATCCCATTTGCAATAAAAATTTAACATCAAACACACACGCACACAAATACAAAGCTAAAAAGGTACAGGATCCAGTATGAAGGGGAGGTACAATAATGTACAACTTAAAGTCCTTAGGCTGTCCTTTAAAGTGCAAGATTTTAACCTGAGCCTGTAATGGTTTTTATCTGCAGCAGTTCTCCTTTCAGTGTTTGATGTTCTCGTATCAGATATTTTCAATCAGCTCCGTCACTGGACTCTTTTCACACACTGAAGCTGAGAGGGAGCTTTCTGCACTTTGTTCTGATCACAAATTCATCTCCAGCTCTACCACAGGCAACTACTTGAAATATATAGTTTATTTGTGTTCTTCTGTTATTTGTCTCGAAACAGGATAATTGCAGATGAGTTTTTTTAATCTCCAAATGTAAACTTTTCATAAAGGTATAAATCAAGCAGGAGATTCTGGTCTGGTTGACTGCTTTCAGACTCTTTGAATAAAGATATAAATCTCAGCTCAAACTTGTTGATGTTTATGAGAGATAGTAGGAACTGCAGATGCTGGAGAATCTGAGATAACAAGGTATAGAGCTGGATGAACACAGCAGGCCAAGCAGCATCAGAGGAGCAGGAAGGCTGACGTTTCGGGCC
>NC_063337.1:15569198-15581400 GCF_021869965.1 Rhincodon typus
ACAGCACAGGAACAGGCCCTTCGGCCCTCCAAGCCTGTGCCGATCCAGATCCTCTATCTAAACCTGTCACCTATTTTCCAAGGATCTGTATCCCTCTACTCCTCGCCCATTCATGTATCTGTCTAGATACATCTTAAATGATGCTATCGTGCCCGCCTCTACCACCTCCGCTGGCAACATGTTCCAGGCACCCACCACCCTCTGCGTAAAGAACTCTCCATGCATATCTCCCTTAAACTTTTCCCCTCTCACCTTGAAATCGTGACCCCTGGTAATTGAGTCCTCCACTCTGGGAAAAAGCTTCTTGCTATCCACCCTGTCTATACCTCTCATGATTTTGTAGACCTCAATCAGGTTCCCCCTCAACCTCCGTCTTTTTAATGTAAATAATCCTAATCTAAGGTAGTGTTTTTGATCTGCAGTAACTCAAGCCTGAAGATAGCCCATTTATTTCCCCCTACCAATTGTTGCATTATGTGCCTTTTAATTAATACCAATGACCTTTACATGTGTGAACCAATCACCCATGCCTCTTGCAAAATAGGTGAAAGGAAGATCAAGAAACAGTGCACTGATCAGCAGAAGGATCATCTCAGCAAACCCTATGGACAGGGAGCATAGAACTCCTTTCCCAGCCTTACCTTCCACTCATAAGGCCCATGTATTTTTCTATTTGTCTATCTGTGTGTGTGTGTGTAGAAGAGTTTGGTGTTTATAAGAGGGTTGGAGATTCAGCTGGTAGTTATATGCAAATGGCATTTAATTGTTTGTCTGCAGCTGGAATTGGTTTATTTCTAATAAATAGTTATTCTCATTAAGCACAGAAACCCAGTCTGTGCTTTCTGTCAACCTGTAGCTAAAACTGCAATTTGTGAATTTCACCTGCTTTTTAAAACCTTCAACAGTTATGATGACTCTGGAATAATGGGGCTTAATTTCCAGTTCACTACCCCAGTGAGGAGCATCACAGTGAGGAGCAAACATGAGGGGTCTAGACAGAGAAAACAGGAAGAACCCATTTTCTCTCAGAAAAGGATCAAGGACCAGAGGGCACAGTTTAAAAACAGCATGGATAGTCAAGATCTTTTTGCCAGGATAGGGGAATCCAAAACTAGAGGGCATAGGCTTAAAGTGAGTGGGGAAAGACTTAAAAAGGACCGAAGGGGCAACTTTTTTACACAGAGGTTATTGTGTGTATAGAATGAGCTGCCTGAGGAAGTGGTGGAGGCTGGTACAATTACAACATTTAAAAGGTATCTTGTTGGGTAACAAATAGGAAGGGTTTAGAGGGATACGGGCCAAATGCTGGCAAACAAGACTTAATTATTTTAGGGATGAGTTGGATCAAAGGGTCTGTTTCTGTGCTATATAGCTCTATGGCTTCTAAGTATTTTGTCAAAGAAGCAAGAGTGGGGTTTCAAAGAAGCTTTCCTCACGGCAAATAGTTAGGGCTTTGAAATGTGGTGGAGGCTGATTCAGTTGAGGTATTTAAGAGGGCACCAGATGATTATTTAGCGGAAATGTTGTGCAAGGTTACAGTGAAAAAGGCAGGAGATTGGCACCAGTTCCAGAAACTGAAAGCACCAGTTCACTTGGGAGGGCCAAATGGCCTCTAAATGGCACCGTAACAGTTCTGTGATCCTGTGGAGAGGCTGAGATTGTATTCCTTATCTCATCAAAGGTAACTGGGTGATTGAATTAATGCAGTTAAAATTACACAACTGTTTTGACAGAATAGAAAAGAAGGCAACGTTTTCATTCGTAGAAAAGGTGGGAACCAGAGGAACTGGATTAAAATAATTGCAAAAGCAACCAGGTAGGATTGTTTTTTTCACAAGCAGCTGATGCAGGCCTGAATACAAGGGACAAGGCCAGTAATCTCATGCTGTTGTATAATAGTCTGAAAGGTTCTGATAGGGTTAGTGCTTGACCCACTGCAGTAAAGTGCGTACCACTGTGATGAGATCATGAGGACGTGGAGTGAAGTAGGAACTCCTAGGGGAACAGCCCTTAAGCTGGTGTGCATTTACCAGTCTCTGTTTTCAAACTTTTGTATCTTCTGTCAGATTGAAAAGGGTGGGAGAGATTATAACTGGGGTTGGAGGGGTCTTTGATTATGTTGGCTGCTTTCCTGAGGCAGCAAGAGGTATAGACTGAGTCAGTGGGAGGAAGGCTGGTTTTCATGATGGACTGGCTGCATTCACAACTCTGTAATTTCTTGTGGTCTTGGGCAGAGCAGTGATATAATGCATCTGGACGGGATGCTTTCTCTGGTGCATCTATAAAATTTGGTAGAAGTTGTATTACTCCCTTTCTATCCCAGAAAGACCCATTACAAATGAAATTTCAAAACCTAGGTGAAGAGCTAAGCTTGTAAAGATTGGGTGAGAAGACAAGACAAATCTAGCAGCAGTTATTACCTGATGTCAAACTTCCCTTTCTGACGTAGATTAGAGGAGAAGGGAGGCAAAGAGTTCAATAGGTTTGAAGTCCTGGAAAAGCCTTTAGTTTTAGTTCCTTTTTTTAGGCAGTTGTATTACTACGAATAGTGATGGCTCAGTTGGGGGCTTTGGCTGTTTTGCAATGCAGCGTGAAGCCAACAATGTTAATTCAATTCCCTCACTGGCTGGGATTACCATGGAGGATCCTCCTCCTCAATCTCTCCTCTTGCCAGAGGTGTGGTGACACTTAGGTTAAACCACCACCAGTCATATCTCTCGAATGAGACCCAATGGTTCAGTAGAACTATGGAGACTTTATGTTTAACTTTACAAGTGGTGATCTTGTGGTGTAGTGGTATTATTCCAGCCGTAGGAGCTCTGTGTTTGAGTCCAATGCAGGACTTGTGTGTGGAGGCTGTGTTTAGGATGTAGTCATGGTGATTGGTTGTCAGCCTATATGTCCATCCACCGTGACTGCTCAGCCATTCTGCAGAGGCAGTGATAAGCCATGGCAGGACTTTTGCTTGTAAGTGTGGACCAAACTAATGAGGACATTGCCAACCTTAAGAAACAAGGGTGCGGGAAAAGACAGGCAGATGTTGGTAACAAAGATCATTGCAGTCTACTTAACCTTCTCATTTTGTTGTTCCCCTCCCCAGAGCTGAAGCATGAGATTCATGTTTGGAGACTCACAGCTCAGCGCATTAACCCTGCCAGTCGAGAGGAGACTGCAGTGAAGTGCCTACTCATGCAGAAGGTGCTCAATCTGGAGAACGTGCTCCGGAAAAAGCTTAGGACTTTTCAAAGGTTAGTTTTTTTTTATTTGTTCATTGCTGTTTAAGCTTTGTTGGTGAAGCTGTAGAATTGCAAATAAATTACAGTCCATGTAATGCTTGATTACTTATCCTCACATGGGGTTCCCACTGAGACTCTTTTTAACTTCAGGAGGCCTATCAACTTGAAGTGACTTTTTGGATGACTTTACTGATTTACATTTAAATACAACTGATTTATGCTCCATTTGCAATCTCTGCTCTGTAGCTCTCACTGCAATTTGTCCGATGTCTGTTCGTTGTGTTATGTTTCACACTGATTTAATTCTCACCAACTTGTGTGTTATGGTCGCAAGGAAGAAGAGTTGGCACACACCAGCTGGCATTGTTTATGAACTGCATCGAGGGTCTGTTTATGAAATCTCTTGGACATGATTAATTTGTTTGAGATAACCAAAATGTAAAACTATTTCAACAATTTTTCAATTTGGAGCAGTGTTTCTCCCAGAACCTGCATCTCCCATTTAAAAAAAATCATTGTTGAGATGTGAGCTTTGCTGGACAGACGAGCATTAATTACTAGTTCCTAACTGCCCTTGAGAAGGTGGTATCTATTGAATTGCTGCAGTCCTTAAGGTGTAGGTGCACCCACAGTGTTGTTTGGAAGGGAGTTCCAGGATTTTGACCCAGTGACACTGAAGGAATGGTGATGTAGTCTCAAGTCAAGATGGTGTGTGGCTTGGATGGGAACCTGCTGGTGCTGATGCTTCCGTGCATCTACTGCCCTTGTTCCTCAAGATGGTCAAGGTCATGAGATTTGGAAGATGTTGTAAAAAGGAGTTTTGGTGGGCCTGAATGCCACTGATTATCCGAGTATACAGTTCAAAGCGCGATCGTTATTTCATCCGTTTGAAACAATAATAATCTACTAATGCAGGCAGCCTATTTGCCTTTGGGAGATGTCCTGGAAAAGACGGTTTAATTTGTTACACAATGCTCAAGAATTTAACAAATTTAAATTTGTACAGCTCTCTCGTTAAAAAAAAATCAATCTGAGCTGTTAGCAAAGACCAGTGAGATGAAGACGGAGTGAGAGAAGAAATAATTGGTGGGGTTTGAGCATAGGGAGTGTTTTCTGAGCCAGACAAAAGTGCCTGTTAATAAGTAAAGGGGAACAGTGCAACAAGGAAGATAAATAACATGAATTAGGGTGAGACTTCCAGAGAGAATAGTGGCTAATACTTCTGGTGCTGAAGATGGAGAAGCAGGAAACAAGTAATGATCCAGAGTGAAAAGAACAGGGTGAAAAACAAAAGAATTGCAGATGCTGTAAATTAGAAACAAAAACAGAAATTGCTGGAAAGGCTCAGCAGGCCTGGCAGCATCTCTGAAGAGAAATCAGAGTTAACGTTTCAGGTCGAGTGACCCTTCTGAAAAGAATGGAGACTGGCACAGATGGCCAGAAAAAGTGGTGAAAGTTTAGGGAGGAGGTTGAAATGAGGTTGAGAGCCTCAACATCTTGCTGGTACACACAGAGAGGCAGCAAAGTAGAGAGAGAGGTTGGATGTGATGGGTAGAGGAACTGTAACATGAAGCATTAGTAAACGTTATGCTAACAGCTAGAGTCCGTCATCAATCATGTCAGACCAGATGAAACTAGGACCCGTGGAAAGAAGATTTGAAGGAAAGTGTGCTTAACCATATCTCTGTAAGTTGTGTACATAATTAATAAATGTTCCTTACCTGGCCCAACTTGGTTTTCAACCCTAATGTGTTAAAAGCAACCAGAACCTAATGTGATATTTATACAGAGCAGGCCATTGAGTCATCAGATCTCCTCTGCCATTCAATGAAGCCACTACTGGTCTCAATCCTAACTTCCATTGGCTCAGTACTCCTTATTACCCTTAACATTTAAAGAAATCTGTTCATTTCTGATTTAAGATTAATAATCCAGCTAGCAACTACGTAAGAGTCCTTTGTGTAGGATAAAGCTCAGAGTCCAAAGTTCCGGGTTAGCAAGAATGTTAGAAGTCAGATACATCAAACATCAGTCTGTAATATTGTCAATGAGTGGATAGGGGTTTCAGCAGGCCCAGCAGTGTTAAAACATAGCAATATAGGAAATTTACAAACCAAAAAAGTCACACATCCTGATGGCAGGAGACAATTCTCACCCACAGGCAGTAACCGTGAACAGAAAGCCAGAGCTCATAACAGAAAGAAAATCCCAGACAATTCATCCTGAGCTTTTTAAATCCAAAATATACTTTGTTCATAAAATTTGTAAAAGTACATTTCAAAAACATTTTGACTTGGAAATTACAGAAGATGCAATAAATTTCAACTTGTCTCTGTATGCATATTCTGTTCTTAGGCGTCTCTATACAATTGTGATACTTTTAGTATTTACTATATAAATTTTATGTTGGGCACGCAGCTCTAATGCAAGACATTTCAAATGGGAAAGTTACAGAAAGTACGGCAGAAATACGTTTCTTCCATGCACTATGCTCTTCCCTCAGGTGCCTCAATGCAGTTTCAATGCACTTGATGTTCTCAGAGCAAGTTCGTTTTCAGGCATACAGTACTAGGGGTTCAACAAATGGCAGCTCCTCAATGTCCTTGGCTAAAACTCCTTGGGCAATGAAAACCACCCCAGGAGATCACAGGGACGACATGTGGGACATAGTCAGAATCTTTTGCACATTGTAACTATCATTCCTGCAGCTCACCGCAGCAGTTTGTTGCAATCAGGTTCAGGAAGCCAGGGCGATGTTTTTTGCTTTTCGTTTCCTCCCCGTTAATCTGAGGCATTGATGCCAAGCAGAAGATTCTGAATAATCACCCTGGTTATCATCTAACTAGTCATGGACTGGGATTTGAATCTGCAACCTTCTGGTGGGTGTTGCTTAATGCTCCACCATCTGGTGCTTTTAGATAGTAAGCCATCAGACTTTCAACTATGCTTTAATTATATCATCAAAGGGAATCCGAGATTCTTAAATCATTAACTCGAAAGGAGCAGACTGGGTTCAAAGGAAGAAACCTCATCTTACAGACACAGAGGATTGAATTCTCCAATATTTTGGCTCAGTGTCAATTTCAGGAAGTTTCATGCAGGGTTTCCCTCTGTGAGCCCTGGAGACTTTACTCTCATAATTTTCCACTGTGCACCTTATTAACAATGCACTCTGACTCCATGGCAACATTCTGGCACAATCTTGCAGCCAGCAGAGGTGGAGATGATCATTGGGTGCTGGAATGTTGCGGGAATCATGTTGCAAGCTTTGTATTTAAACCCTAGCTGCACACAACTTCAAACCATGCAAACCAGGAACTGTCCTGAGCGTGCCGATGTACAATTCCGCATGGCATGGTTGAGAGAGGCAAGTTGGCACCCTGCTTTGCCAGCAGCAACCTGGAGACCTTGGTGGACGGTGTGGTGCAGAGGAAGGCCGGGTCTTTGCCCAAGGCTGACAGAGAGAGACCACCGCACCAGATGCTGTCAGACCACCCAGGCCAGTGTGTTGCCCACAGTCTGGAGGAATGCACTGAAATGCCACTAAGGTCTGTACTCTGCCAGGGTAAGTGCCACCATCTTCTCCACTACTGCACCACCTCCCATCAATGCTCATGGTCTCCCACTGTTCAATGATCAACATCAATGCTATTACTAATCTCCACTGCAACAATCACAGCATCTATCCATACATTCTTTGTGAACAATTCAGAGACTGAATATATTTAATTTCTGTCCTTTTGGACTTCCCACTTATTTCTGTTTTGTGTATTCCACTTTAATTCTTCTCACATTTAGTCATTTAACAAACTCATTTGGTTAACTAAGGAAAGACTAATTAAATTGGCTCATTACAAAACCAGAGCTCATTTGGATCTGGGAGAAAGGTGTCCACAAGAGAAGGGATTTAAAAATAATTAATCTTATTGCAATCAGCCAATTGGGCAGGTGAATAACGAAGGGGAGGTAGTTCATCACTCCTCACCTGGAGGATTTGGATTTTGGGTATCCTATCTGGAACCCTAGTGAATTGGGGAGCCTTGCTCAGGGCCTGGACATGATAATACTCAGGTTACCCGTTTTGGAGAGGTAAGCTACCTTTTGGATCTCGTCCTGGAACACAGTTGAGCAAGTTAAGGTGTACCTTGGGAGAGGTCAAGTGTCCTTTAAATCATTTGAGGGCGGCACAGTGGCTCAGTGGTTAGTTCTGCTGCCTCAAAGTATCAGGGACCCGGGTTCAATTCCACCCTCCGGCAACTGTCTGTGTGGAGTTTGTACATTCTCCCTGTGTCTGCGCGGGTTTCCTCTGGGTGCTCTGGTTTCTTCCCACCGTCCAAAGGTGTGCAGATTAAGTGGATTGGCCAAGCTAAGTTGCCTAGAAGGTAGGCAATGTAGATTAGCCATGGTAAATGTCAGGTTATGGGGATTGGGTTGGGGAGTTGGTTCTGGGTGGGGTGCTCTTCGGAGGGTCATTGTGGCCTCTATGGGCCGAATGGCCTTTTTCTGCACTGTAGGATTCTATGGTTAACTTCAGGAAAAAAAAACCCAAAAAGAAATGAGTACCACTGTTGCGCCTTGCTAAAAGTAGACATTAATGCCCATAAACTCAATTCTCAAACTCATTAGAGCTGTCAGAAGCCCCCATCAAAGAAACCTGTAAAATATGTCAAGAGAACGGTGTCAGAAGGACATGCCAAAAGCACCTATCGAAAGATGCTATCAAGACATTTAAAATTCCTGCAATTTAAATCTTTGAAACAAATTACTGGTGAGTTTAAGAAACAGTTGATCACCATTTGGCTAGCTTTTTATTTTAAGTTTTTTTTTCCTGAATTCAAATTTCACCACCTGCCATGGTTGGTTTCAAACCCATCTCCCCAGAACATCATACTGAGTTCTGGATTACTAGTCCAGTAATAATACAACTACACCACAGCCTCCACTGATAGTGGCTACAGGTGAACCCCTTGAGGGTCTTAGGTCAGTCTCATTAAATATTTTAGGGTGGAATTCTACGGTGGATTAAATTCCCAACCATTCCACATGCTTTATTCCCATCATTTGATCTGGGTTTAGACAAGCAGGAATGATAGCCTGGCTCATCCTTGAGGTCTAATCTTTGAGTTGACACCTTGTGGTGTAGTCGTAAGTTACATTTGTCTGGATTTAAGATGAACATCATCAGAATTCTGAGTTGCTAGTCCTTTGTCCTACAGGTGATGTTTTCTGCCTTCAGTGAAATTAAGAAGGGTGAAATTGAAAAGTAAAGCTGCAGAATGTTATTGAAATCCTCTCTTGATTGAGTTACATCCAAAAAAACAAAACAAATTTAATTCTGGGTGCAGCATCCTTTGAACATTAAGTGTGAAATGTAAAAGTTCATTTTGTTATTGCCTCACTTGTGAAATGCTGCAGAGTACAATATTCCTGAGAATACTATCTGCTTGTTTATTGCTTTATTTCATGTTGAACGTACAACTGCAGCATTTGGATTTATTGATGTCCTTTTCTATGTTTTAGACAAATTTCACACGATGACAAAAACTGGGAAACTATCATTCAGGAACTGCAGAAAACAGTAAGGAAGTTTTAAATGTTTTATCTTTTAATATTAAAAAATAAACCTCCATCTGTTATATATGCAACTTAAAGCTAGTCTGACAAATTCTATCTTTTAACTATTTCTACCTGATTGCTGAAATTTATGGAAAATAGTTGATTAGCACCTAAAAATACTGAACATGGAGACCATCCTGCATTGCTAGTGATTCTGATTTTTAAAAAAGATAACAATAAATTTAAAACTGAAAGAACTGCAGATGCTGTAAATCAGAGACAAAAACAGAAATTGCTGGACAAGCTCAGTAGGTCTGGCAGCGTCCGTGGAGAGAAATCAGAATTAACGTTTCAGGTCAAGTGACCCTTCCTCAGTTCTGAATTAATAAGGCTGGCACTTTTGTTTTGTGAATTGGAAAGGAATGTTAGGCACTTTTTAAAACTTGAGATGATACAACTGTGACATCACCGACCTCCCTCAATGTTCCTGTTACACTCTGAAGGCTCTGACACCCAAACTTTGCGACTTTCATTTCTATTCATTGAAATCCTTGGTGGTGCTTTGCACTGTAGATTTTTATCCTTAAGTAGATTAAAAATCAAATAAACAACTGGGACTTTTTTCACTGCAGTGTAGGAGGTTGAGGGGTGACCTTATTGAGGTTTATAAAATCATGAGGGTATAGATGAGATGAACGACAAGGATCTTTTCCATAGGGTGGGGGAGTTCAAAACTAGGGACATATTTTTCAGGTGAGAGCAGAAAGATTTAAAAAGACATGAGGGGCAATTTTTTTTTTTACACAGAGAGTGGCACATGTGTAGAATGAACTGCCAGAAGAAGTGGTGGATGCGGGTACAGTTACAACGTTTAAAAGACATTTGGATAAGTACATGAATAGGAAAGGTTTGGAGGGATCTGGGTCAAGTGCAGGCAGGTGGGACTACTTTAGTTTGGGAACATGGTTGGCATGGACTGGTGGGGCCGAAGGGTCTGTTTCCGTGTTGTATGACTCTATCTCTATGAATGTAGCTGAAACTGAGTTGGGGCAGAGTTTTAATCGGTAGGACCAACTCTTCATTTATTTCAAGCAGTATTTTCTGAATTCCACTGTTAAGCAGTGAAGCAGCTTAAGGCTTAGGTAGAAGTGACTTTCTTATGGAGTAAGAGCCAATTAAAGCAAGAAGAGAAATCAGTTATTGAGCCTTTAGAGCCCATTTTGCCATTTAGCTAGATCAGATCTGATCTGAATTTTAACTCTATTTGCCCAGCTTTTCTCCATCGTCATTAACATCCATCCCAAGCAAAAGTCAGTCTCGTATTTGACATTTTCAATTGGCCCAACGCCTGCAGCCAATTTGGGAAGTTCTTTCAGACTTCCACTATATTTGTGTGGACAAGTGCTTCCTAATTTCACTACTAATGGTCCAGCTCTAAGATTCTGTCTTTGTATTCTAGATTGTCTCACAAGAATAAATAGCTTCTGTGTACCCAAATGATAGAATCTCTGTGGCATGGAGGACATAAGACAACATGGGAATTTGAAGTGGCATGCAGGTTGTATGGGGCATGAGCAGCAGTACAGGGCAGGGGAGGGTGCTAGTTGAGGGGTGAGGGATAGAAGGCTCAGCACACCATTGTTCTGCCGTTCACACATTTCGATCACTTAATCTGCACTATCAACGTCCTTCCTTCCCTAACACTCCACCCCTCCACACCATACCATAGCATAAATGCTGCCCCCTCCAAACTTTACATTAGCTCTGATGAAGAGTCATCTAGACTCGAAAAGTTGGCTTGCTGTGTTTTTGTGGATGCTGCCCGATCCACTGTGATCTGCAGCATTTTTTGTTTTTAAAAGTTTTCAACTGAGAAATGCCTTTCAAACAACCCAACTCAATCCTAGCCTGTCTTCCTGGCTGCCTCTGAGCTGCATCAGGAAGTGGCAGACCCAATTTGACACGACCATCGCTCCAAACTGGATTTGTTTCCATGGTTACTTGGGTCTGTCAAACCAGGAGATTTCTTGGCCTGAGCTTCTAACCTCCAAGGTGCGAATCCAGCCACAGATCCAGCTGGAACAGCACTTTGGCTCAGTGGTTAACACTGCTGCCTCACAGCACCAGGGACCTTGGGTGACTGTGTGGAGTTTGCATGTTGTCTCTGTGTCGGCGTGGGTTTCCTCTGGGTGTTCAGGTTTCCTCCCACGGTGCAAAGATGTGCAGGTTGGGTAGATTTGCAATGCTAAAAATTGCCCCATAGTGTCCAGGCAGGTGTAGGTTTGGTGGTTTAGCTGTGGGCTTTGGGTCTGGGTGGGATGCTGTTTGGAGGGTTGGTGCAGACTTGATGGGCTGAGTGGCCTCTTGCTGCCCTGTAGGGATTCTACCATTAACTCCAGGAAAACAAAACAAAAAGAAATTAATGCTACAAGAACAAAAGCACAAGAGATGCTTAAGCATTCAAGCTAATGGTCAAGTTGTCCTTACTCGTACTAGTTAATGTTGCTGTGTGGCTATTAGAGGCCAGACCATTGAGAAGTAATGAGATATATTAGAGAGATAAAACAGATTGTGAAATATGTTACAGTAATACAAGAAATCATGCAGAGCATGCAATAAGATGGGGGCCAAAGTCTGTTTTTGATCCATGGCCATTATAAAATTTAGTATTAGAAATGATCAAAAATTGATTTTTAGCTTGTCAAAACTTTGTGAACAATCATTGATTGTAGTGTGGACCTGTGACTGAATTACTCTGCCATTTTTCCTTCTGTGCACAGAAATCAAGATTTGATAATGTCACTTGATTTTTCTTTTCTGTCCCATTGATTTTATGGAGGAAGCTGCAATTTTTACACAAATTCTTTTTTTATTGATTATATCTTTGCAGCACAGGATAATGGACAAAGCCCTCCTGGTTAAATGCTCAATAGTTTTGGGATTTGTTATCTTCATGTTCTTTCTCAACTCGTTTGTTCCCAGCATCCATCTCGATCTCGGTAAGTAAGTCATATTAGTGATGGTGCAGGCGGTCAGATCCACATCTAATATCCTCCTGCTAATCCCATATCCATCTTTTTTACATCTCACTGACCTTTGTGTTTCGTCTCTGGATCCCATTTGTTTCCAACTTGCATTGTTTGCAGCCTCTTAATGTCTGAAGGTGGCATCACCTTTTTTCAGGTACTATCCCCACATGTACCCACTCACACTCCCAAAAAAACTTCTGCCATTTTGCTTAGTTCAACAATAAAACCCCTTCCAGATCTGGCAACTCTGTGCTATAGTGGGTCTGCCTTGTACCTTCAGTGTTTTCAGTTCATATTTCAGTTCTTTATGTTGATAAACAGAAGGATAATTTTACTGTGGCAGTGAATTCCATAGATTCACCACTCTCTGGCTGAAGAAGT
>NC_063337.1:15581500-15589287 GCF_021869965.1 Rhincodon typus
ATGTTAAGCTTTTCATTCCTGGGACCATTCTCGTGAACTTCCTCTGAACCCGCTCCAGGGCCAGTACATCCTTCCTGAGATATGGGGCCCAAAACTGCACACAATACTCCAAATGTGGCCTGACCAGGACCTTATAAAGCTTCAGTAGTACATCCCTGCTTTTATATTCATGTCTTCTCAAAATAAATGCCAACATTGCATTTGCCCTCCTGACTACTGACTCAACCTGCAAGTTTACCTTGAGAGAATCCTGGACTAGAACTCTCAAGTCTCTTTGCACTTCAGACTTCTGAATTTTCTCCCCATTTAGAAAATAGTCCATGCTTTTATTCTTCTTACCAAAGGGCATGACCTCACACTTTCCCACGTTCCATCTGCCACTTCTTTGCCCACTCTCCTAACCTGTCCAAATCCTTCTGCAGCCTCACCACCTCCTCAATACTACCTGTCCCTCCATCTATCTTTGTATCATCTGCAAACTTAGCCAGAATGCCCACAGTTCCTTCACCTAGATCATTCATGTATAAAGTGAAAAGTTGTGGTTCCAACACTGACCCCTGTGGAACACCACTTGTCACCGGCTACCATCCTGAGAAAGACCCTTTTATCCCCACTCTCTGCTTTCTGCCAGACAGCCAACCTTCTATCCATGCTAGTACCTTGCCTCTAACACCATGGGCCCTTATCTTACTCAGCAGCCTCTGTGCGGCACCTTTTCAAAGGCCTTGTTCCAATATGTTGCAATGCTCTGAAATGCACTGCCTGAATATGTGGGGGAAGCAGATTCTGTAGTATCTTTCAAAAAGGAATTGGACGTCCGCTGGAAAAGGAAATGTTTACAGGGCCGTTGGGAGAGGATTGTGGAGAGGAATAAATAGATAGCTCTTTCAGAGAGCTGACATTGGTATAAGGGACCATATGGCCTCTTTCTGTGCTGCACGATTATGCAAGTCTTTTTCCTAGTACTCTTCATAAAGAAGGTTCACAAATTGTGGTTGATTTGGGCCCCTGTAAAGTCTGCAACGATTTGTTGCTTAGAATGTTAACACATTACAGGGAGAGCTGCCCAGTTCTCGCAGTTGGCTGCAGGACAGCCTGAAGCAGAGAGCTTACTTTGGACACAATCTCGGAGCAGGAGGTTCCAATGGAAAATAAAGCAAGAACTGGCATTTACACAGAGTTTGAAACATTCTCAGAACATCCCAAAGTGCTATACAACCAAATGGGTAACTTTTGAAATGCGAGGGCAGCTTGTGTCATTGAATGGAGTGCAGAGTCTCACTCCGAAAGCCTGGATGTGCATTTTTCTGCCCCTCAATCCCTGCCCCAAGCTGGAAGTCAATCTATTTGACTGATTGACATGGTGGCCAGTTGGGTGGGGAATGTGCTGGAATGGAGCACAGCTGTAGACTGAAAGGTAACAGCTGTTACTGGAGTCGGGGGTGGGGGTTAGTTCTGAACCTGAAACCCTGGGTCTGTGTTTTTATGGGATGGGGCGGGAAGGGGTGGTGCAGGAGGAGTGTTATTCTTGGATGATATTTGAGTCCATTGGGATCTGCCAATCTTAATCTAGGGGTCTTTGCATGGTGTAGGCTCTGCTGGGCTGGTGGGGTTAGGGATAGAATGGGGAGTCAGTGGGAAGCTCCTATGCTTCTCTTGGCCCACAAGGAGTGTTGTAAAGATACATACCTTCTTCCCAAAGCTGTCTTTGCCTCCTTTAGTTGTTGGGCTCCCTGGGGCCTAACCGGCCCAACCTGGACTAAATTTAAGACAACCAGGCTCATTATTACATTTGAATTCACAAACGATCTCTCGGGTTGACTACATGTCACATCTTCCTTCGATCCAGATGTGCATTGGTGGCAATTTGGGTTGGGATTTGATTTTTAAAGTTTTAACATCCCTCCCTGCCCCAACCACTTGGACTAAAACTTCAAGCTACCAGTTACTGCTTATGTTTAGCAGTAACCACAGCAAGCATTTTATTGAAATGGATCATAAACTGACTGAACAGAAGTAAAAAATAGTTGGATTTGAACGTGCTTGGTGACTCGTCACCACATACGCCACAGCCAGAATTTGGGAGGGTAATTTCAAAAAATCCTGTTTGTTTCACCTGTAGTTATTGTTGCTTTAATCTTCTGCAAGAAGCTTAACATCATTCAGGACAAAGCAGCCCACCTGATTGGCACCAAATCCACAAGCATCCACTCCCTCCACCACCGACGCTCAGTAGCAGCAGTGTGTACTATCTACAAGACGCACTGCAGATATTCACCAAAGAGCCTTATACAGCACCTCCCAAACCCACAACCATTTCCATCTAGGAGGACAAGGGCAGCAGATTCACAGGAACACCACCACCTCCAAGCCACTCACCATCCTGACTTGGAAATATATTATTCCTTCATTGTGTCTGGGTCAAAATCCTGGAATTCCCTCCCTAAGGGCATTGTGGGTGTACCTACTGCACATGGACTGCAGTGGTTCAAGAAGGCAGCTCACCACCACCTTCCCAAGGGCAACTAGGGAGGGACAATAAATGCTGACCCAGCCAAATGACCAGGTCCCACGAGCACATTGAAAAAAAAGGTTATTATATACCTGTCAGACTCCACACAGCTTCTCTTACAAGCAGGACTTCACAAAACAAAGTGAAATGAAAAACCATAAAGGCATTAAACATACATTTCAAATATTCTACAGTTCTTTTGATTTTTCTCTTTCTCTTCCCCTCTCTCTCTTGCAGTAATGCTTTGAATTTCAGAAGGTCACCTGTGTTAATTGCCATGTGTGTTGAACTGCTGCAGTAATGTGAAATCGCTTGTGAATTGACAATATTTGTCACTAAATTCAAACACGGTAAACTAGTCACCTCGATAACTAGCTTCTGCCTAACATTAAATCACCATGGGTCATTCTAAAAGGCCAGTCTGTGGCATTCTGTGAAAGAATCCTATTTCCAGAAAATTGTCATTCTTTTGAGTTTCCAGACAGCAAGATTAAACTTTGTGAAATAGAAAATGGGGGAAAACTGCTGTTGCATATTTAAGCTAAATTCAAAAATACAATAAAACTGAGACAGGAATGCTATCTGCTATATTTTTAATGTTGTGTTTCAAAGGGATTGGAACTTGCTGCTGATAGCTTTTAAATTGGAATCCGCATGATATTGCTACAACAATGCATTCAAGCTTCTTATCAACGTCACAGCTATTAAATGTAATTGGGTATTTTGTAAAATGCTAAAGTTCCCAGATGTCTTTGATAACTTAGTTGGTAAACATATATATCTAGTCTGGTACTTGGCTATGAGCTGTAAACTTAGAATTCCCTGCTGTGATAATGACAGGTTTTGCAAGTATTTTCACAGTGATAACGTTATAATGATTAGCCCTTAGGGTTATGTCAACAAACATTGATTGAATAACCACAATAGATTTAAAGAACAGACGGTTTAAATGACATATTACCTTGACCTTTTTACATACCTGATCTGTTAGTCTTCACAGCACTGCAATTGGAACACATACTATTGTTCAGTCTGTTCCTGGAGTGAAAATCAAATCTCCTTGTCTTGTGCACTGGGTTTACATTGCTCAGCCAATTTGTAATTTCAACTTGTTCATTTCATGCTTCATCCTCTTTTCCCAATTAGTAAACAATGGGATCTTCTGAAAATTGTAAAAGGGCCTTTTGGATCGGGGTCCTGTCTGCCATTTTTAAAGGTCCTAATATGTTGGTCCCAAAAATCCAACACATTAGATCACTTGGGATCAAATGTTTGGTCAAAGGTTTGAAGCCTTGTTTACAATTCCTCCATGATATTCTTTATTTCTGTAATCATCTTCAGCCCAATATGCATCTGAGAAATCTGTTAGCATTTATACTGGCCAATTTTGATTGCTGCACCATTCATGACTTTGCCTTCAGCTAGCTATGTTCTAAATTCTGGAGTTCCTCCCTAGACTTCTCCATGTCTCTATACCTTGTTCCTCTTTTAAGACGCTCATTAAAACCTGCATTTTTTAATAATTCATTCAAGAGACATGGGCATTACAGACTATGCCAGCATTTATTGCCCATCCCTATTTGCCGTGGAACTGAATGGCATGCTAGGCCGTTTCAGAGGCCAGTTATAAGTCTGCTGTGGGTCTGGAGTCACATATAGGCCAGACTGGGTAAAGATAGCAGATTTAATTCACCAATGAACATTACTTCTCTTTGACCAAACTTTTGGTTATCTGGACAAATGTCCCTTTATGTGGCTTAGCATGAAATGTTGCTTTAAATCGCTTTTGTGAAGAGTGTTGGGATGGTTTATTTTATTAAACAAGTATAATTTGGTGTTGAGACTCAGTGCCAGATTCAAAAGCTGCTTGTCAATGCTAAACCTTTGTCACTCCAAGCCTTAAAAAGCTCCTTACATTTCCCAGTCTCTTTCAATTCCACGTAACCACGCTGGGGATCACTTGAACTCATTTTGTTAGGCACTCGCAAAGGGATCAAAGATCTCTTGGGGTCTGCATTGGTTTGATGGGTTCTAAGATGGTTGATAGGTCCAGGACACCATCTATAGACTGTGCCACTCGTGGGGCAGGGGATGCTTGGAGGGACAGATAGATAAGTTGCCAGGATGTTAGTGCATGTACACTGACAACTCCAGTTCACCAATAAATATTCCCAATGAAGTCACTCAAAGTGGTTTGGTGCTTTCTCTGTCTTGTTTGATCCTAAGCTGAGGATTCTCATGATCAGCAGTTTTATCTCTTCAGGGTCACTTTGATAGGCCTAAAACCTTTCTGTTGCCCTCCTAGAAATCCCCTGCTTATAACCATGCTCCGAGGAGAGTGGCTATAATGGGAGTGGGGTTGGGAGGAGGTGGTTGTGTCCAGCATAATTCCTAAATTATCTCAACCCTCAATCCTTCACTGTCTGTCTTGTCCGTCAGTGAGATTTTTCAATTAAAAAGGTTCAGAACATTCAAGCAAGAAGGACATAAGCAATGGAACAGTTGCAAAGCCTACAAAGTAAAGTTTGAAAAACCCTATATTATTGCTATCTAGTTTATTCTTGTTATGATTAAAACAAAGTCTGCAGTTTATATCTAGCCACACAATGAAACCAACCCAGAGGAAACCTCTGTCAATGATTTGCATGCAAGTCAGGATTGAATATAAATTTAGCTGCTAAGTATTTGAAAGATGAAGACTTGTTGAATCAGATAAAGATTGAACTGTTTCAAAGCTATTAAACCAAGTGCAGGTAATTCCACCGAATTTGGGCTGGAAAATTTTTTAATAAAAAGTCAGATAGTTTTGGAGCTCTAGTCAGGATATAATTACACTGATCTGCAATGACTGATTGGAAGGGGTATTCTGAAGGAACATTTGGAGACCAGAAGTGTATTCTGGTTACACTTGAAATAACAGTTCCGAATTCATCGGATTACACATTGTGGTGTGGACAGACCTTTGCATGGAGAGCCAATCAGGAAATCAGCAGACTCCATTTTATACAAGGCAAATGCCAGTCTGTGCTGGAACCAGACTACTGGGGCAACAGCCTTTTTAAAGTTCCGAAGAAGGGTCACTGGACCCAAAACATTAGCTCTGCTTTCTGTCCACAAATGCTGCCAGACCTGCCGAGTTTCTCCAGCAATTTCTGTTTTTTATTTCAGCCTTTCTAAAAATTGAGTACCCAAAACTTTTATTCTTTCATGCTACATTTACATAGTCCCTTTAACATGTTAAAGTTTCCCAAGATGTTTTCACAGGGATGTTATTAATCAGGATTAGATTCGGAGCTGCATAAGCATATACTTAGACAGATGACTGAAGGTTTCATGAAAGAGGTAGGTTTTACACAGTATCTTAAAGGAAGACTGAGAGGTAGACAGGTAAAATGGTTTTTTAGGGAGACAATTACAGAATTTAGAATCTAAGAATTAACCAAGGCTCATTCAAAAGCACTTTCCAAAACCGTAACCTGTGCCATCATTTCACCAAAGCTGCTTAGACAGCACTTTCCCAACTTACATCCACTACCATCTAGAAGGACAAGGTCAGTGAAAATATATGGCCTATTGTACAATAGGACCCCCAACAGTAAGAGGGAATTTGAGAAACCAATACGTAGGGAGATCTCAGACATATGTAAGCATAATAAGGTTGTAATATAGGGGGATTTTAATTTTCCAAACATTGACTGGGACTACCGTAGTGTTAAAGGTTTGGATGGTGAAGAATTTGTCAAATGTGTTCAAGAAGATTTTCTTTATCAGTATGTGGATGCTCCTACTGGAGAAGGAGCAAAACTAGACCTTCTTCTGGGCAATCAGGAAGAGTGGGTGACTGAAGTAAAAGTGGGGGATCACTTTGGGTCTTGTGATCATAATTCTATTAATTTCAAAATAATTAAATAAAAGGATAAGCCTTCCATAAACGTTAAATTATTTAATTGGAGTTAGGCAAATTTTAATGGCATGAGACAAGAACTTTCAAAAGTTGATTGGAGTAGACTGTTTGCAGGTAAAAGGACATCTGACAAGTGGGAGGCTTTCAACAGTATGATGATGAGAGTTCAGAGGCATTTTGTTCCTGTTAAAGTGAAGGGTAAGGCTGGTAAGATTAAGGAACAATGGATGAACAAAGATATTGAGGTTCCAGTCAAGAATAAAAGAGAATTTTATTTTAGATGTAGACAACTTGGTTCAATTGAATGTCTTAATCAACATAGAGTGTAGGGGCATTCTTAAGAGAGAAATCAGGAAGGCAAAGAGGGGATATGAGATAGCATTGGCAGATAAGGCTAAGGATAATCCAGAAAGATTCTACAAATACATTAAGAACAAGAGGGTAACTAGAGAGAGGATAGATCCTCTTAAAGATCAAGGAGGTCATCTTTGTGTTGACCCTCAGGAGATGACAGAGATACTAAATAAATATTTTGTGTCAGTTTTTACTGTGGAGAAAGAAATGGAGTTTAGGGAATGCAGAGAAATAAACTTTGATGTTTTTAAAACAGTTCACATTACAGAAGTGGAAGTTTGGGAATGTAGAGAAATAAACTTTGATGTTTTTAAACAGTTCACATTACAGAAGTGGAAGTTTGGGACGTATTAGAGAATATAAAATTGGATAAATCTCTGGGACCTGATGTGATGTATCCCAGAACGTTGTGAGAAGTAAGGGACAAAGTTGCAAGATCCCTTGCAGCAATATTTGCATCATTTTTGACTATGGGTGAGATAACTGATGACTGGAGGGTGGCTAATGTTATGAAGGGGGAATAGCCAAACCCCTCTGACAATTAAACTAAAACACAAGCTCCAATCTATTATGATGGGAGTAGGGGTTCCCCTTTAATAATTAGCTTCCGGAACACCAGAAAAGCTCGTCTTTCCCCTCGTAATCCATTAAAAGTTGTTAAAAGAAAGACAATCACTGATCCCCACTTTACATATAACAAGAAATAATTTATTTATTTAACCCTAACAATGAACAAATTAATGGAATTACTAACAAACTGACAATTCCCCCCTTGACCACTACTTCCTAACTGAACTAAATTCTAATAGAATGCTGTTCAAATAAACACGAGTCCCACTTATATAAACCCAATTAATAAGACAACAATAAAATAAAAATGAATCTCTCCAAATTCACACAGAATGTGCCTTCTGGAAAGTTCCGTCTTTTCCATTCATCATGAAGGCTGGGAGATGTACAACGAGCAGTCCTCATTCATCACCTGGTGGAGAAAAACAGAATAAAATGTCAGATAAC
>NC_063337.1:15589687-15605764 GCF_021869965.1 Rhincodon typus
GGCCCGAAACGTCAGCCTTCCTGCTCCTCTGATGCTGCTTGGCCTGCTGTGTTCATCCAGCTCTACACCTTGTTATCTCAGATTCTCCAGCATCTGCAGTTCCTACTATCTCAGAATAAAATGTCATCTCTTGCAGGTTTAACACTGCTGTAGAGGATACTCAAGCATTTCAGGGTAACTTAGCAACTTATGCGTACTTTGAAATGTCAAAGATCAACTAATGGTGGATGGCTCAAAAGGATATGCCTCAGGCTTGTTCCCAACCTGATGGCTATTGTAAGAGACTTAACCACACAGTGCTCTGATGGCTATGCCAGCTGAAACCTTAAGAACTACCTAACTCTATTTGCAGGCCTTATCAGAGTCCAGTCTCACTGATGGCTGCTTTATCTTGAATGGTCAGTGGGATCTGTCATGTGTAGCTATTTGAAACTAGGATCAACTGAAGGTCTCAAGCATACAATCAGATGGAAGGGTTCTTGTGGTGTAGTGGTAGTATCCCGCCATCTGAGCCAGAAGGTCTGGCTTCAAGTCCCACCTGCTTCAATGGTGTGTAATAACCTTTCTGAACAGGATTATTAGAAAATATCTGCAATCAGATGGATAACAAGACATTTATTCAGCAATAGTGAAGGTAAACAGCTCCAAAGTAACAAGGTCCACATATCCTTTGTACTAAACAAGTGCTTCCTGCCACATTATCAACAGAAGGTTCCAGGAGGTCCAAACATTCTTCCTAGAAGCAGGTTTCAGTTAGCAGGTATTCTCTGACATCTCAGACCCAGCAATACCTTGCTCTGTCATGCTTTCTTGGATGGCCTTCCTCGTCAATATCCTTATCCTCATTTTTTTCTTCATCCTCAGAAAATTCTCCCATCCTACTGCATCCAGGACCACTCCACTGTGTCCGCTCTGATTATGCAGGATACTATATGCTGCAATGATCTGGGATACACCTTCTAGGCAATACTACAAGTCCCTGCTGGAGTGGTCTAGGCATTGAGACCTCATCTCAAGGAGGCCCATTCCACAATGGCCCTGGTTGAAGCATAAGCAGCGTTGTATCAGTCTGAGGAATTCATAGCAGTGTTGTGAGCTATGTGTGGAGGGGAAGCTCTTGTCTCCCAGCAGCTACCCCCTTATGGCCCTCGGATGGAGGCAAGAACTGAGTTCACTGGTCTATAAGCATCTTGGTAGCTTCCAGGACATTGAGAATAGACCTTCAAAACTTGGGATCGATAGTAACATACAGTTTGAACATTGATGGAGTAGAAGCCTTTTCAGTTGAGCAAATCTGTAGGTTTGTGGTAGGATGCTCCCAAAGTAGCCTGTGTGCAGTCTATACATCCTGTACCTAGAGGAAGCCAGCGATAGTGGTTTACTCTTGATCATCAGTAAAGTGACGGAAAGTGTCATCAACAGTACTATCAAGCAGCACCAGTGATGCCCCTCAAGGATTATTTATTTATTAGCGACTTGGGATAATGGTATAGAAAGTCATATATCTAAGTTTGCTGATGACACAAAATTAGGTGGCATGGTCGACTGTGTAGATAATAGATTAAAATTACAAAGAGATATTAATAGTCTAAGTGAATGGACCAAACTGTGGCAAATTGAGTTCAATGTAAGCAAGTGTGAGGCTTATCCATTTAGAGAGTCGTAGAGTCATAAAATCATCCAGCATGGAAACAGACCCTTCAGTCCAACTAGTCCATGCTGAACATAATCCCAAACTAAACTAATCCCACCTGCCTGTTCCTGGCCCATATCCCTCCAAAGCTCTGCTATTCATATATCCATCCAAATGTCTTTTAAATGTTGCAATTTTACTGGCATCCACTACTTCCTCAGGAGGTTCATTCCACATGTGAACCACCCTCTGTGTCAAAATATGCCTCATGTCTTTTTTGAATCTCTTTCCTCTTGCTTTAAAAATGTGTCCCCTGGTCTTAAAATTCCCCATCTTAGGGAAAAGACCACTACCATTAACTCTATCTATTCCTTTCATTATTTTATAAACTTCTATCAGGTCACCTCTCAACCTCCTGTGCGCCAGTTAAAAAAGCCCCAACCTGTCCAGCCTTTCTTATAACTCAAACCTTCCATACCTGGCAACATCCTGGTAAATCTCTTACCAGGAACCCTCTCCAGCTTAATAATATCCTTCCTATAACTGGGCAACCAGAACTGGACACACTACTCCAGAAGAGGATTCTCCAATGTCCTGTACAACCTCAATATAACATCCCAACTCCCATACTCAAAGGACTGAGCAATGAAGGCGAGCGTATCAAACACCTTTTTAACCATCCTGTCTATATGTGACGCAAACTTCAATGAATTATGTACCTGCACCCCTCGGTTCCTCTGTTCTACAACATTACCCAAGGCTCTTCCATTAATTGTATAAGCCCTACCCTTGTTTGTTGTACCAAAATGCAATACCTTGCATTTATCCAGACTGAACTCCATCTGCCATTTTTTAGCCCATTGATCCATTTGACCATTTTGGACTGTAAAATTTGCCTCATGATCAAGGTACTTTCTGGATGGTATGAAGTTGAATACAGTGGATGTCTAAAGACACTTGGTGGTTCAGGTGCATGGATCTTTAAAATGTCACAAACAGGTACAGAAGATAATCAAGAAAATTAATGGAATGCTCGTCTTTATATCTAGAGGACTAAAGTACAAGGATGCAGAAGTTATGCTGCAGTTGTACAAAACCCTGGTTATACCCCTCCTGCTGTACTGTGAGCAGATCAGGGCAGCAAATCTTAGGAAGGAGATGGTGGCCTTGGAGAGAGTACATCGTAGCTTTACAAGAATGATAGCAGGACTTCAGAGGTTCAGTTATGAGGGGAGCTTATACAAATTAGGCCTGATTTCTCTCGAATTTAGAAGGTGAAGGGGTGATCTGTTTGAAGTATTCAAGTTATTAATAGAAAAATACAGACTAGATAAAGATAAACGATTCTCACAGGTTGGGGATTCTAGACCTAGCGGACATAGTCTGACAATTAGGGCCCGATCATTCAGGAGAGATGTTAGGAAACACTTATATGCATAAAGGGTAGTAGATATTCGGAACTTTCTTCCACAAATGGCAATGGATACTGGATCAGTTTTTAATTTTAAATCTGAGATGGATAGATGGTTGTTAAGCAAAGGTATTAAAGGGATATGAGCCAACGGCAGGTATGTGGAGCTAGGCCACACATCAGCCATGATCTCATTAAATGGTGAACAGGCTTGAGGGGCTGAATGGCGTACTCCTGTTCCTAGGTTCCTACTTAGCAATAATCTGGTTATTGATACTCAGTTTGAGTTCTGCCAGGGACACTCAGCTCTAGACCTCTTTACAGCCTTTGTTCAAACATGGACAAAAGAACTGAATTCCAGGGGTGAGGTGCAAGTGACTGCCCTTGACATCAAGATTACATTTTGACCAAGGTGGCATCAAGGAGCCCGAGCATAACTGGAATCAATAGGTATCAGGTGGCAAACTCTTCACTGGATGGAGTCATATCTGGCAAAAAGGAAAATGGTTGTGGTTGTTGGAAATCAGTCATCTCAACTGCAGACATCTTTGCTGAAATTCCTCAGGATGGTGTCCTAGGCCCAAAAATCTTCAGTAGCTTCATCAATCACCTTCCCTTCATCATAAGGTGGGGATGTTCACTTATGAATGCACAATGTTCAGCAACATTCACAGTTTATCAGATACTGAGGCAGTCCATCTTCAAATGCAGCATGACTTGAACAATATCCAGGCTTGGGCTGCTGAGTGGCAAGTCTCACATTTGCACCACATAAGTGCCAGGCAGTTACCACTTCAACGGGCTGAATGGCCAACTTCTGCTCCTCAATCTCATGGCCTTATGGTCTATGGAGCATGCAGCAGTTTGATGAAGACAGGGCAGGTTGAAAGCTAAGCAAAGAAATCAGCGAGCTGCCTAGCAGGAGTCAGTGCTGATTTATAAATTAGGAATTCACACCATCTAGATTTTCAGGAGGGAGAGGAGAAATGAAAGTGGCATGGAAATGAGGTGAGTTGGAGGCTTAAGGAAATACTAAAGCAGGGAAGTAATTGCTGTTCAATAGCAAGACTCTGAAGTTGCTGTTTAACTCTTTAGGGGAGAAATCAGGAAATTCTTTCTCAGCATCAAGATTCCAATTTTTTTCATTCTTATTATATCTTCCCAAATTTATTGCTACTGCTCATATGACACCAAGTAGGGGGAAATTCTGCCTATAGAGACTAAAATGAAACATGGAAATGTGTCTTATGCTGAACGTTTGGTTCATAATCTAGCATCAGGGCAACTCCTGGCTCCATGAATCCAACTTTTAAAAATGCCTGCCGTGATTCAGATTTTCGGTCCGTCTGGTTGGGCTACATTAGAAGTTCGGGTGATCAATCCTGGACCAACACCAGAGGATGCTGGGAGCTGAGGCACACTGAACAAAAGGTCTGCCTTTGTACAGGGGCAGTTAAAATTAAAAGAAACAAATATAATCCTCCAGCATATGTTTCTTAAACCCCCTCATCCCTCATGCATGCTACATTCATGCCAACCCATGCTATCTCACACCCTACACCCACCCTGAAACCTTCATTCCCTTCATACCAACCTACATCCTTCCACCATTTGCCAAGGCCTCTCATAGTCTCCATGTTGACCTCTACCTCCCTACACACCCTAATGGCCCTTTGTAGCCACATGTCAACTAATGCCATCTGATGCCAACCAATTCCCCCATCCATGCCCCTTTCCTCTTACACCGACAATGCCAACTCACCTAATACCCACTATGTGGACATACCTCAGGAGTTAAAGAAAGTTATGTTCTGAGTGTGAATTGCAGACTTCGCTATATTAAAATGAAGCTCATACACAACAAATCATTTATTATATTTACATTCCTTCAACTACATAATACTTGATAAGAAAAAGCATTTCATTCAAATGCACAGTCCCTCGTAACAACAAGCATTGGAATTAATTCTTAGTCCCACTTCAACCAGTTGATAAACACTTGTATCTGTGAATCAAATTCTATAATGACAGACACCCTGGTATGCTAAAAGATGGTTGTGAAATCACTCATGTAGCAGTAATCCAGTAATGGATTATGTCAAAAGACAGTGGTGTGGCAAGCAATAATTTTATTTTAACAGGGCAGACATTTAGTTTCAAAGATTTAAATGGCAGGCCTTTCAAATGCCTTGATACTTCACTAACACTTTTGACAGGTTCTCTTGACAGTTGTTTTTGACTATTTTGGCAGTTGCTTCTGACAGGCCTGTTGACAGTTCTAATAATTTTACAGTTGAGAAATATGTGCACTATTAAACATACACGTGTCTAGGTTTAACCATGCCAACATGCACTGTACTTCCTTTAAAGGAAACCTGGCCTCTCCCAAAAGACACCTGACCAACAATCCCCTAGGACCAAATTCAAAGGAAGACTTTGTCTCTCCAAAAAGGTATACTAGCTATCTGACAACACAGAAGAGATTTACAAAAATGATTCCAGGGATGAGTTAATTGTGAGGTTAGTTTGGAGAGATGAAACTGTTCTCCTCATACAGAAGAAGGCTAAGAGAAGATTCAGTGCAAGCTTTCAAAATCACGAGGGGTCTAGATAGAGTACATAGGGAGAAATTGTCCCAGTTTATAAAAGCATTGAGAATGAGATGGCACAGATTTAATGTAATTTGCAGAAGAAGCAAATGTGAAATGTGAAAGAACTTTTCACACAGCGATTTGTTTGGGTCTGGAATGCATTGCCTGGAGGTTCAATGGAGACAGTACTTCAGCCAGGCCTAAGATACCTTCTTTTCCTGCCACTAGGTTCCCTGCATAAAGGTCCCCATCCCTCATAATGGTGACCTGTCTGCAAGAACCTGTTTGTATTTGAAGTTTCAACAAAGTTGGCACAAGGGCGCCTCCGTGCTTCAAGAGCCTGCCCACTACCCCGAAACTGGAAAAGGAAACCTGCTGTAATGCCACTCGAGGGAGCACTTCTGTGAAAATCTGAGAGTGAAGGCTTTCCTGCAACGCGGGATGGGGGTGAAACGTCCTGGAAACTGGATCTGACCTCCTCTGAGTGAAATTCCAGCTCATTGTCAATGTATCTGCTAAACCCAAAACATGGGATCCCACCAGAATGCCACAGAATCCAGGGTAACGGTACCTGACTAGTATGGAGCAGGCAGTTTCCAGGGATGCGATGGGCAAGTGAGGACATAGGGTCAGAACAAGATGGGACTTGAACTGGGTGCTCTTGAAGAAAAAACCCTGCACAATTGTCACACTTTAGGCTGACGTATAGGGTGTAATGTTAACTGTGTGAACAGACACTATCGATTCTGCTGTCCTTTAAATGAAAATCGGGATAGATGTACAATGGCCATTTGAATCCATGTTGTCTGTTTTATAATGGTCTAAATTTAATGTGAACATCAAAAAGTATTGCTGTGGACCAAGGCCCACGAAATAAAGATTGGATTTTCAAGGGGAACAAAGCAAGCTGGTCTTGAATGAAAATGTTTACATGGAACATTGTGCTATTATTTACAGCAGGCATTGTCCATTAAGATTTATATAGCCGTGGTTGACAGTTCCCAGTGAGTTTTATTTTTGATCTATTTGAAATGAATGGAGGATATTCCTCAGGGTAGATTTAGTGTGCATAGCTTTTTCTGAAGCTGTATATCAGATTGTGTTCAATAAGTACGATTTCGTTTCACCCTCTAGTTTATTGCAATAGAGCAGATACAATGTCCTTCGAGACAAATTACATTTTGTGTCTTTCAAAACTGCTATTTACATTGTCCATCTAAGTGCATTCCATTTCATTCAGATTGAATTCTCCGAAACTGGCATTTCTGTTCTTTGAATTGTAACTTATGTTGAGAGCAGCAAGTTTCAATAAGCAACGTGTATTTTTTCCCCCTTTCTACTCTGACTGAAGTATAGTTCCAACCAGCACTTTGCCCAAAGGTCATGTTTTCTTGAACGTGTGAAACAGTACGTGTCAGCAGCACTGCCAATAAAAAGATACATCACAGCTAAGCCCAATACCTGTAAATGTGACATTGCCAAAAAAGATCACTAGTTAGTGATCTGAAGTGAGCATCATAGGAGCCTCTCTGCTCCTATGATGATGCTGCTTGGCCTGCTGTGTTCATCCAGCCCTGCACCTTGTTGTCTCGGATTCTCCAGCATCTGCAGTTCCTACTATCAGTGATCTGAAGTGGCTGCTTTTTAACTCCCTCTACAGCCATGCTCAAACTATGGCTGCCCTACACAAGAAATAACTACTGTAATGCATACTTCTGGGACCCATGTGTCTCCTTGAGAAACATGCCTGAGGACTTGCTGGCACGTGACGTACCAATATGGAAAGACTGAAACATTTTGGTCTCCTTTCACATCACTGCTGGCCAATGATGTGGTCTGAAAATCAGAAGCAAATCGGCTTTCAGAAGTTCAAAGCAAGCGCACTTCAAAACCTGCAGTATGAATTGTTGTGATCATTTGAAATTTGGCATCCTTGCATTTGTTCTGAGGAGTGCAAACCAAACAAAAAACAAACAAAAAAAAAAAGCCCCCTTTCTTTTCAGCGAAAAGCACAATATTACAAATGCTGGAAACTTGAAATAAAAGTAAATATTGCTGGAAATGTTCAGCATCTGTGGAAAGAGAAATAGACTCAATATTCCAGGTTGATGACCTTTCTGATTTGTTTTTAGTATCACACTACCAATTTGTTGATTTTAATGGGCAATTAGAGGCCAGAAAGTAAAGAATTTCTGTTGGCAAAAGTGGCCTTATTTTAGTATGAAGAGAGAAGTAACAATGGAATGATACCAGGGCAGGTTAAAATTGGCCAGGTTATTACAAACTGGAAAGCCCAGTGACTTATCATTTTGAACATTAATCTGTTTCACCTGCATGGCATGGGCACTCAACCAAAGTAGTAATGACAAAGCAGTGGCATTGTGGTAATGGCACTAGTAATTCAAAGCCTCTGACTGATGTTCAGCTGACATGAGCTCACATCCGAACCATGGCAGATGGTAAAGATTGAATTTTTAAAAAAATCTGGATTTAAAAACCTATCTAAATGGTAGCCATTCACATGTGATTGATTGTTGTAAAAACCCATCTGGTTCACTTATATCTTTTAGGGAAGGAAACTGCCATCCTTACCTGTTCTGGCTTATATATGAGTCCAGACCCACAGCAAT
Source organism: Rhincodon typus (assembly GCF_021869965.1). Taxonomy (NCBI): domain Eukaryota; kingdom Metazoa; phylum Chordata; class Chondrichthyes; order Orectolobiformes; family Rhincodontidae; genus Rhincodon; species Rhincodon typus. Next base: position 15,597,953 of record NC_063337.1, read on the forward strand.
GTGGCTGAGTCTTAACTGCCTCTGGGCAATTAGAGATGGGCAATAAATGCTGATGCCTGATTCAGAAATTCATCATTCAAAGCCAAACAAAAATATTCTTAACTGATCCAGACCGAGCAATTTGTTATGAGATTATGCATGTGGAAGATGTGACGATGTAACTGCATAGAATAATATATCAGCAGTGCCTGTGTTAAACATGGCTATATATGTGAGAATGGGAAACACATGATCATCTCAGACACTCCAGTGAATGAATTTAATGAATGAATTTAAAAGAAGGGTATTTTTTTGTGAAGATCTTTGAGCAGTAAGAAACTGAGAAACAAAAGGTCTGTCCTCGGGTTTTTGAATGGACCTCTTTAATTTTAACGTTGATCTCTCTCTGCACCTACTTGGCAGCTGTAAGACTGTATCCTGCACTCTTCTGTTACCCTGATGCACTTGTACAGTATGATCAGCCTGTAAAGCATATAAAACAACACTTTTCACTGTACCTCAGTACATGGGGCAGTTACAAATCAAATCAGATCAAAAGTTCCCATTTAGGTGTCTGAGATGATCATGTGTTGTACCTTTCAGACAACCTCAGGGTGTTTTCTTTTCCTTAGAAATCACCATTCTCTCATATATATCCATGTTTATCACGGACACTACTGAAATATTATGATCAGAGTTTATTCTATGCAATGACACTTTATATTCGCATCTTCCATGTGTATAATCTCATAATGAGTTGCTCAGTTTGAATCAGTTGAGAATAATTTTGTTTTGCCTTTGAATGAAGGATTTCTGAATCAGGCCTCATGTCCAAACTTGAGAGCATCAATTAGGCCTGTGCCCCATTCAACAACTTCAGCTTGTATCAAATGTCATAGGGTGCATTGCAGAAGCATTGTCAAGGATTTGACTCTGAGTCACTTCATGAGATACTTGGATAAGGAGACAGTTGGACGTGTGAGTAAAAATTTGATGGAGGAGCTGTTTTCTAAGGAGCGTCATAAAGGTAGAGAGCGAGAGAAGGGGCTAGTTTCTGGAGGGAATTCTTTCAGTAGCTGAGAGCCCTGAACATTGCACTCTCAGAGTTGAAACCCTTTAGGTGGGAATTAATCTTGAAGCCCTACCTGCTTGTTTCTGTAGACATGCTGCTATTACAGAAAAGCAGAGAATTTTCCTGATATCCGAGATATCATTTCCTTGTTTGAGAAATATTGTATTCAGGATTGTCATCAGATTGTGCAGTTTGGCCGCATCTTTTGCCCAGATAATGTCAGCAAAACAAATTCATCCTGAGAAATTTTTTGAGGCATTTTGACAACAGGACAATGTGCTGCATGTAAGTGCTTCTCTCCAAGTCACTATTCAGAATGTCCTTATTCAAGTAATGATGGTTTGTGTGTGTGACTGTTGCTGATTCAGACTTCAGATAAGTTAAGACAGAATAAGATGGCTAGTACACAAATCAATGTGCTTTGTAAGGAGTGTACATCATTAGATTGAGCATTGTAGGTACTTCCCTCTGCCTTTACAGTCCTAAGACCTGTCAGCTAAGTTGAATTGGAGCTGTCTCATACTGTGTGCTGCTGATGGATATTGTAATGGTTTTGTATGAAAAAAAATGTGATGTGAGTCATGCATCTATAGGGCTTTATTATCCCTCACTATGATGCAGCACCTGATGAATTATATTTACTTTAATTAATGGTTGATCACTTTAAAATTGCAATTCAATTGCATTATATGGTACACTTGATTTAAAGGGGTAATTATAGAATTAATCTAATTTGATATTTCATGCTGTGAAGCATTTTTAAAATTAATTTGATAACAGACAAGCTACTGTTTACATGGTCTATATTTTCCTCATCCATTGTCGAATTTACATTCACATGTATGTCATATAACACCTTTTCATTTTGATAACACACTTGCAGTATTTTTTTAATCTTATGGGTGGGATCTATGAAGGGTTTTTTTGCTATGTTTCTGCTCATGTTTGGTGTAATATCTTTATTGCCAGACCTGGTGCATTAGGCACAATTCTAGTCATTATACCACAGCAAGAATATTCATCATCAAGATCAATCACAGATTGCAATCTTTGACACTGGGAGACAGTCGTTTTCAACATTCATTGGAGTTTTGAAGAATGAAAGGGGATCTTGTTATAATGCATAAAATCTGACAGGACTAGACAGACAGGATGCAGAGATAATGTTTCTCCTGGCATTGGCTTCCAGAACCAGAGGTCATAGATTCAGGATATATAGAGTAGGCAATTTTGGATTGAGATAAGGAGAAATTTATTCACCCAGAAGGTGGTGAGCTTGTGGAATGCTCTGCCACAGAAGGCTGTGGAGAAGAAGTCATTGAATACATTTAAGAAAGAAATAGATACATTTGTACAGTTTAAAGGTGTCAAGGGTTATGGAGAGAGAGCAGGAATATGACATTGAGATAGAGAACGAGCCATGATTGTGTTGAATGGCTTACTCTTGCTCCTATTCTCTCCAACCTGGATTTTCTGATGGCCAGGTAGTTGTTCCTGCAGTGCAGATCAGAGTTGTGTATGGGGATTGCACTGAATCCATAATGTAGCAGGCTCTGAAGGAGTGGCCTGCGAAATAGAAGATTCCGATGTGTAATTCCCCCACACCTGGAACTCTATGAAAGTATCTGTTTAAATTAGAGAATTTGGAGGGTTATACTGCAGTTAAGTTAATAGTTACTCAGGAAAAGTTAGGGTCTTAAATACTTAATCTAATGCCTGAGTAACTACCAGTTTGCTGCTTAAAACTGTTTTCTGACCTGTCCCCATAGCTTATCGCAGACCCCACTAACCATAGCTCCACTGGTTACCTTTCACTCCCCCAAGACTCTGACTGAGCACACCTCTCTCCCCCAGGGATCCATTACCTCATCCTGGTACCAGAGCCAACACCCCTGGTCCTCCTGAATCCTGACACCAGCCCGTCCTTGTCACTAAATGACACTGTCCTCTCCATCCAGGAGCTCACACCCCAACAACCCCAACCCCTGGGACTTGAAATCACTCTTACCTTCTGGGACCCAATATGTCACTCTCTCCCCAGACCCTCCATCCACCCAACCCAATAATGTCAATCCTACCCCTGCTCCCCAGTGCCTGAACCACTCCTCTGTTACACAACAAACACCTTCTCACCATGCGACCTGATGACCTCTGTACTCCCCCCTCACCCCAATACCTCCACCTCCCTTGGGACCCAACAATTACTCTCTGTTGGAGACCAGACAACACATCTCCCAATTACTCCCAGAACTTGAATACCCCCCCTCAGTCTAAAATCAACAATCACTCACTCTGCATGGGACCTAACAGCTTAGTCCTCACAAGACCCAACACTCTCCAGGATCCTCTACTGCACCCCTGCCATGGAACCTAGAACCTCCCTCTTCCCTATGGATCCAAAAACCCAAGTCTGCCTGGCACCCAGCACCTGAGAGCACAGTTGGGCCTGATAATTGCCCTTCCCCTCTTGCCAGACTTGGGAATGGCTCCACCCATCCCATTCTTGAGACCCAACACCATCCCTCCCATTCCAGACACCCAAAATTTCTCTCTCTCTGTCTCTCCCCTGGAAACTCAACCCCAGAACCTGCAACTCGCTCCTCTCCCTCATCGGGAATCCAGAACTCTCCTTTGCCACCAGGATCCAACCTTCTCACCCTGGACCTAACAACATTCACCTGCCCTGGGACACGATACCTGCCCTGCCCACCGGGAACTGACAGCCCCCCATCTCTTTTTGAGATCCAGCAAACCCGCTGTGCTCTGGGACCTGACACAAAACCATCTCCACACATGATGGCAGCCATGCAAGCTGTAAAAGAACAAAGAACAAAGAAAATTACAACGCAGGAACAGGCCCTTTGGCCCTCCAAGCCTGCACCGACATGCTGCCCATCACAACTAAAGCCTCCTACCCTTCTGGGGACTGTATCCATCTATTCCCATCCTATTCATGTATTTGTCAAGACGCCCTTTAAAAGTCACTATTGTATCTGCTTCCACTACCTCCCCCAGCAGCGAGTTCCAGGCACCTACCACCCTCTGTGTAAAAAACTTGCCTCATACATCCAGAGAGGTATTATAGCAGCTACTGAAAGGCAGTTCGAGAATGATATGTCTACAGAGTCAGTTTGGGTTGAGGTCAGGAACAAGAAAAGAGCAGTCAATTTGTTGGGGGTTTTTTTACAGACCCCCTAATAGTTGCAGAGAAGTAGGGGAGCGGATTGGGAGGCAGATACTGGAAGGGTGCAGAAGTCACAGGGTTGTAGTCATGGGTGACTTCAACTTTCCAAATATTGATTGGAAACATTTTAGTACCAACGTGTACCATGACGTCTGGCTGTTCACCCTCTCCCTTCAGAATGCTTTCTGCCCATTCAGAGACATCCTGGACCCTGGCACCAGGGAGGCAACACACCATCATGTAGTCTCTTTTACGTCCACAGAAGCACCTCTCTGTACCCCTAACTATAGAGTCCCCTATAACTACCGCTCTAGTGCTCTTTGTCCTTCACCTCTTAAGAATAGATCCAGAGACAGCATTTGATGTTGGACATTTAAAGCACAGAATACAGCGACTGGGCGGCACGGTGGCTCAGTGGTTAGCACTGCTGCCTCACACCTCCAAGTAACTGGATTTGATTCCACTCTTGGGTGACTGTGTGTGTGGAGTTTGCACATTCTCCCTGTGTCTGTGCGGGGTTTCCGCTGGGAGCTCCAGTTTCCTCCAACAGTCCAAAGATGTGCATGTTAGGTGGATTGGCCATGCTAACTTGTCCATAGTGTCCAGGGATGTGTAAGTTAAATGGATTAGACATGAGGGAAATACAGGGATAAGGTGGGATGCCCTTTGGAGAGTCAGCGTGGACTTGTTGGGCTGAATGGCCTGTTTCCACACTGTAGGGATTCTATGATACTGACAGCTATGAAGAAAATAGGTAAGGTTTGCCTTCACCCCTGGCCATCCTGCAGCAGAAGGGATCTATCAGAGCATTGAGTACAGGAGTTGGGATGTCATTTTGCTGCTGTGCAAGACATTGGTAAGGGCAGATTTGGACTACTGTGTACAATTCTGGTCACTCTGCTATAGGAAGGATGCCAATAAATTGGAAAGGATGCAAAAAAGTGTTTCCAAGGATGCCATCTCGAATGGAAGGTTTGAGTTATAAGGAGAGGCTGGAAACACAGGAAAATGGGACTAGTTCATATCAGAAACATGGTGGGCACGGATGAGTTTGGCCAAAGGGCCCATTTTCATGCTGTATGGGTCTATGATACCATAGCTCATAGTAGGCTCTGCATTTCTGAAGGAGATCTGATTTTGTCACAAATGAAGAGCCCTTATTGTAAAAAAGGAGCGAAGTAACCTAAGTGTTATTGTCTCTCCTCAGAAAATTCAGTCCTATGTTTCTATGTTCAGACAAAGGAAGAAATGGCCACCAATAAAATGTCTGTGGTAACCACAAATTCTTCAACCTCAAGCTTCGAGCTATTCATTAATGATTTGGATGAAGGAATTGAAAGCAGTATCTCCAAATTTGCAGATGACACTAAGCTGAGTGGCAGTGTGTGCTGTGAGGAGGATACTAAGAGGCTGCAGGATGAGTTGGACAGAATGGCTGAGTGAGAAAATACTTGGTAAATGCAATATAGTGTGGATAAATGTGAGGTTATCCACTTTGGTAGCAAAAACAGGCAGGCAGATTGTTATCTGAATGGTAGCAGTTTAGGAGAACATGAGGTGTAATGAGACCTGAGTGTCACGGTGGAACAGTCACTGAAGGTTGGGGCCTGCATGTGCAGCGGGCAGTGAGGAAATCTAATGGCATGCTGGCCTTCATAGTGAGTGGATTTGAGTACAGGATTAGGGATGTCTTTCTGTAGTTATACAGGACCTTGGTGAGGCAACACCTTAAGTATAGCGTGCAGTTTTTGTCTCCAAGTCTGAGGAAGGACATTCTTGCTATTGAGGGAGTCCAGCGAAGGTTCACCAGACTGATTCCCAGGATAGCAGGACTGACATATAAAGAAAGACTGGATTGTTTGGGCTTGTACTCGCGGGAATTTAGAAGAATGAGGATGGAATCTCATAGAAACATATAAAATCCTGATGGGACTGGACAGGCTACATGCAGGAAGATTGTTCCTGATATTGGGGAAGTCCAGAACTACGGGTAATGGTCTAAAAATAAGGGGTAAGCCATTCAGGACTGAGATGAGGAAGGATTTCACTCAGGCACTTGAGAACCTCTGGAATTCTCTCCCACAGAAAGCTGTTGGGGCCAATTTGCTAGAAATACACAAGAGGGAGCTGGACGTGGCCCTTGCAGCTAAAGGGATCGAGGGGTACGGAGAGAAAGCGGGAGTAGGATACTGAAATTGCAAGATCGGCCATGATTATAATGAATGGTGGTACAGGCTCGAAGGGCAGAACGGCCTACTCCTGCACTTATTTTCTAAGTTTCAGAAGAGTGATGTACACTCAGAATTTAGATTGGATTACTTCTCCAGCAGGATGAATGGACATTTAGGGCAGAGTCTCTAAGACATACACATCAGGCACAAATGGGGGTCAACTGGCCATGCTATGTTGGGAACTGTTGTTCAACTCAGATTTTCTATAAATTAATAGCTAGAGATTGGGCTCATCATCCAATTAATGGGCTCTCGAAGCCAAAGGAGCAATATGAGACAATTCCAATCAAGCTCAACAATAGGCCTTATTAGGTTATTAAATGGTTGTTTGGATATCTTTTGCTGAAGTGGAACTCAAGCAGCCTGTAGTGTCCCCCACTTCTCCTCACCCCCAACATTGTACTCAGCATCATTGTACAACATCTTCCTCTCTGACACCTCCAGTCTTCTAAATAACTTGGAACTTCTCCCTTACTGCCCTGACTGTTTTAGAAACTGTTAAAAAGCAGCCCCTTTCTTGTTATGAATTTTTCCTCTTGGAATGAACTTGTGTCTTGTGTCTGGACACCTCCTCTCCTGTAAAACTCAAGTCAGCTAAAAGCTTGGCAATTATCTGCCCAGAGGCTATGCTAGTCATTTTGCTAAAATCACATGCTTACTTGGAAATGCTGCCTTTAGTTCACTGTTCAAATTTGCTTTCTAGCTTTTTCTAAAATGAAAACAGATCAGGCCTTCACAAAACTGTAATCTAAAATCTATTTTCCCTCAGCCTAGAACAGAGGTTTCCAAATAGTAATAACATATTATGAGCTTTCATCATATTACCAATGTATTCATCGTAATCACTGACTAATTAATGTTACCGCTGTCAATGTTGCCTACATATATACTGGATATTGAAATTAAAGCTATTATGACTTTTGTCAAGATAATGTGGGTGCATTTAAGTTGATTAGATTTTCAGTATTATGTCAGCAACATATGTGACCTTAGAGTGGTATCAGAACTAAATAACTATAATCCTATGATCTTCCCTCGACATGACAAACCATAAATCAGGGACAGAATTCATTGTAATTTATTTTCTGTATTCAATCTTTGTGTCTGTGTGTATATGTGTGTGTACGTGTGTGTACGTGTGTGTGCATGTGTGTGCATGTGTGTGCATGTGTGTACATGTGTGTACATGTGTGTGCGTGTCTGTGTGTATGTGTGTATGTGAGAGTGTGTGTGTGTGTATACGTGTGTGTGTAGGTGTGTGTATGTATGTGTGTGTGTATGTATACATGTGTGTGTGTGTATACGTGTGTGTGTGTGTGTAGGTGTGTGTGTGTACATGTGTGTGT
>NC_063337.1:15606164-15679232 GCF_021869965.1 Rhincodon typus
TGTGTGTGTGTGTGTACGTGTGTGGACGCGCGTGCTGGCATGTGACTGAATATTTTATCATTCATTCATTTGGGGCAAATATGTAAAAATAAATAACCTCCTATATTCTTAAACTCTCAAAAGCTTGATGCTGATATTTAATTAGAAAACACATACCTCCTCCCATACCAAATGTAATAATTACAGGCAGTAAGAAAGTACATACTGTCCATGACATGAACAGTAGCTTTACCAACAAATGAATCGGAAACTGCCTAAGTACCTTGAGTGTAAAAACAGATGAGAGATTTTGTTGGGGATAGTAGGAACTGCAGATGCTGGAGAATCCGAGACAACAAGGTGCAGAGCTGGATGAACACAGCAGGCCAAGCAGCATCATAGGAGCAGAAAGGCTGAAGTTTCGGGCCTAGACCCTTCATCAGAAATGGGGGAGGGGAAGGGGGTTCTGAAATAAATAGGGAGAGAGTGGGAGGCGGATAGAAGATGGATAGAGGAGAGGATAGGTGGAGAGGAAACAAACAGGTCGAAGAGGCGGGGATGGGGCCAGTAAAGGTGAGTGTAGGTGGGGAGTTAGGAAGGGGATAGGTCAGTCCAGGGAGGACGGACAGGTCAAGGGGGCGGGATGAGATTAGTAGGTAGGAGATGGAGGTGCGGCTTGAGGTGGGAGGAAGAACAGGTTAGGGAGGCGGGGACGAGCTGGACTGGTTTTGGGATGCGGTAGGGGGAGGGGAGATTTTGAAGCTTGTGAAATCCACATTGATACCATTGGGCTGCAGGGTTCCCAAGCGGAATATGAGTTGCTGTTCCTGCAACCTTCGGGTGGCATCGTTGTGGCACTGCAGGAGGCCCAGGATGGACATGTCGTCTGAGGAATGGGAGGGGGAGTTGAAATGGTTTGTGACTGGGAGGTGCAGTTGTTTATTGCGAACCGAGCGTAGGTGTTCTGCAAAGTGGTCCCTGGATTTTGTTGCTTTACTTTCAATACTTAGGAACCTAATTATTTTCAAACTGAGGAAGGCATTGCTTCAGCCCCTGAGATCATTCCTTTTCTAGGATTTATTAGGATTTACAATAAAGCAATGATATTATGCTCCACTGATCAAATTGCTCTCATATTGTTGCACGAAAGATACCGTAAAGTATTGTGGCATTGACATTTGATAAAGTAATTTTACTTTGCAATAACTACCATCCTTATCAGTCATTCTGATTGTTATTGATTTAGAAATACTTTTTTTTCTAAAATAATGTAATATCCTTTTGACACTGAGTGACTTGTAATAAATTGTATTTGTTTAACAATAATTCACATGCAATGTGGAGCAAATGGCTCAGATAGCTTCTGTGATATTCATGAAATGGTAACTGCAATATTTGGCTGGCATACAATAATGCAAGCTAAAAATAGAAACTGATAGGGGAGAGGAAAGATTCTATAGGATAAATTGCCATTAAAAAGTCCAGACAATGGGTGTTCAAGAGGTCATTTGGCCTGACTCTCTTACATGGTTATGTATGCACCTAGATGTCCCTGGAGAGGGAGCATGGGGTTCACTGGTTAGAAAAAATGCTTGAGGCTTTCTGTGAACAGTGGGATCTGATCCCTGCGGTATCCCACTAGTCACTACCTACCACCCAAACAAAGACACGTTAATCTCTACTCTTTGTTTCCTGTCTGCCAACCAGTTCTTTATCCATGTCAGTGCACTATCCTCACTCCCATGCACCATATTAATGCAGGGTGTGTTATTGATGAGTGTTAATTTAAGTCATTCAGCTTCCTTCTAAGTTTTGATTCATTTCTTTTCATTACAGTTGATCAAAAGTGTTCCTTGCTCATTTGATTTATACTGGGTTCACAATAGAAGGATAGGCAGGAGATCCAGTTCAGTTACAGCAAAAATACTTTCCTAGCCACTGATTTCAATGTGTTGCAGCACTGCTCCATACGGTTCCATATCCATCTCTCACCTCCAAATTCCTCATTCAAGTCTCTCACTGTCAGCAGATTTTGAGGAGTTGGGGTGAATGGATGCTCACTGCTGCACTTTACAGGATCTTGGACTTTCTGAAGGCTTTCAATAAGGTCTCACATAAGAAATTAGTATGTAAAATTAAAGTGCATGGGGTTGGGGATAGTATACTGACATGGATAGAGAACTGGTGGTAAACAAGAAACAGAGTAGGAATAAACAGGGTACAGCAGGGATCAATGCTTGGAACCTGGCTATCTACAATATATATTAATGATTTAAATGAAGGAACTAAACATATATCTCCAAGTTTGCAGATGGCACAAAGCTGGGTGGGAGGGTAAGCTGTGAAGAGGATATAGAGATATTGCTTTAGTGCAATTTGGACAAGTTGAGTGAATGGGTGAATGCATAGCAGATGAAGCAGAATGTGGATAAATGTGAGATTATCCACTTTGGGTAGCAAAAACTGGAAGGCAAATAATTGCTTGAATGGTTAGAGATTGGGAAAGGAAGTGGTGCAACAAGACCTGGGTGCCCTTGTATGTCAAGCGCTGGAAGTAAGCATCCAGATGGTGCAGTTGATGGTGAAGAAGGCAAGTGGTATGTTGACCCTCATGAGAGGATTCAAGTACAGGAGCAGTGATGTATGCCTGCAATTGTACAGGACCTTGGTGAGACCGCACCTGGAGTATAATGTGCAGTTTTGGTCTCCTTACCTGAGGAAGGATGTTCTGGCTATGGATGGAGTGCAACAAAGGTTTACCTGGCGGATTCCTGGGATGGTATTATTGATGTGTGAAGAAAGACTGAATCAGTTAGGACTATATTCACTGGTTGAGAAGAACAAGGAGAGGATCTCATAGAAATCTATAAAATCCTAACAGAACTAGAGAGGTAAAATGCAGGAAGGATGTTCCTGATGACTGGAGTGTCCAGAAGCAGGTGTCACAGTCTAAGGATGCAGAGTAGGCCATTTCGGATTGAGATGAGGAGAAATTTCACCCAGAGAGCAGTGAGCCTATGGAATTCTCTGCTACAGAAAGCACTTGAGGCCATAACGTTGAGCGTTTTCAAGAAGAGTTCTTGAGCCTAAAGGGATCAAAAGGGTATGGGGAGAAAGTGGAATCCGAGTACTGATTTGGATGATCAACCATGACGTGATGGAACAGGATGAAAGGGCCAAATTATATACTCCTTCTCCTATTTTCTACGTTTCAATGTTTCTTACCTGAAGTCTTCATAGATAGGCTTAGCAGGTGGACATAATGATGCTTCTCACCTCCATTGCAAATCCCCAAGCCCAGTGGTGCTCAGACTATTTATACTACCCGCTACCACTAACTTGGGCCCATATTGGAGTGGAATAGATCAGTTTACCAAACTGAGTGGAGATTGAAGATTGAGCCTTAGATTCTGATGGTCCTTGTGAATTAGCTAATGGCTAGGCAGTCTTACGGAGCCTTCGAAGGAGCACTTCTCAAACTTCTTCCTTGCAGTTTGGTCAACTTAAGTACAGTTAGGAGGAGGCAATGGCCTAATGGTATTATTGATAGACTGTTAATCCGAAGACCAAGATAACGCTCTGGGTTTGAATCCCACCATGGCAGATGGTGGAATTTGAATTCAATAAATATCTGGAATTAAGAATCTAGTGATAACCATGTATCCGTTGTCAATTGCCAGGAAAAACCCATCTGGTTCACTAATGTCCTTTAGGGAAGGAAAATGCCGTCCTTCCTGGTCTGGCCTACATGTGATTCCAGACCCACAGCAATGTGGTTGACTTTCAATTGTCCTCTAGGCAATTAGGGATGGGCAATAAATGGTGCCTAAAAGCAATCCCCTCATCCTGTAAATGAGTAAATGAAAAAAGAAATTTATGGCGGTACAGTGTGCTGCCTGCTCTCTCTGCAACTAAATGCAGTCTATAAAAGCTACGCATATTTAACTCCAACAAAGAGGCCAAGATAAATTCTCTGGTCGATTTTGATAGAAGCATTCATTGTAATGTACTGCAACACAGGAGGCTACATGGCCCTTTGTGCTGATGTTGACTCTTTGAAAGGGTGGTTGTCTTTAATCTCACATCCTACTTTTCATCTGTAATGTTGTAGGTTGTTCATCTTCACATATCTGTTAAAATTACTTATGGAAATTCACTATCCTTTTCAGGGCATTCCAGACTCAGACAGATCATGTTTCAAAGCACAAACTGACTTTATAAGGTGACCCTGTTAATCATGGGTCAAGGATGTGACTGCAGTAGATTGGTCTGTAGTATAAGCATCGAACACACTGCCAGATCAGCTACAATATAGGTTAAGTTCTCACTAAATCATTATTCTGCTTCAGCGGGATGCCTGGCATCTCTCAACTGTCCATAACTTCAACAGAGGAGACCCCTTGACTATACAAAAATGTCATTTACACCTTTTGTTTGGGTGTTTTGCTGATGTTGTGAATGGTAGGAAAATTGGAGAAACCCCATGTGTTTTGACCTAAAATGCATTGGTGTAACTTTTTCTTTTGTAATTTGCTATTTACATCACTTGTCCTCTGTGAAGACACCCTTCAATAAGATAGCCAGTTCAATGTTCAGTTAGAAATGGGTTTTCTTGTGAGCTAATGCATTAAACACTAAACTGAGGCAGCTTTAAGTTACTTCACACTGGATCATTATAATCAATGGCGACAGTAAGCACTTGTTTCGTGGAAATTCACCTTTATAATTGGAAGGCCGATACATAAAGTGGAGAAGAAAAATGCTATGTTTATACAAAGCCCAGGCTATGTATACAGTTCTGTACTGTACTGCATTGTCTTGTAGTAAATTATTTTTTTGCCCTGTTTTTGACATCTCTTTTTATTTCCCTATTATTGAGAATAGGTAGGAGACAAACAGTCTATGTGACAGTCTTGCAGTAATCAGGAAGAGTCACTTATTTTTCCTATAATTCTCTGTGCAGAATGTTATCTAGTAATGTCAAGTCATGATACAATTATTTGACCTTGTGTGTTAGATATTAAAAAGTAAATCAGTACCTGGTTTCTTTCTGCAGTGTTATTGCTGTACTGTAATGAAATATAATCAAGGATGTTCACAAAGGATAATAATTTCAACTCTAGGTGAGAAAAAAGTCTCTCTTTCAAGCATCTTTTGACATTACAGGATGAAAACCGGAAAGTTTAAGTCTATAGAACCTCTGGCTGACAGGAGACCATATGTAAATAAGATGCAGGACACCCCCAGAGGTATGAGAGCACTCAGTGTGAGTGGAGTTGCAGGGTTGGAGTGGGTTAGCCTTTTAAAAGGGCATGATTCCCAGAAGGGTTTTCCTTTTCAGATATTTTGACATTTTGACCCCCACCAAAACGAAGGATTTTAGTTTCATAGAATTCCCTTTCACTGCTCTTAAAATCCTCTACCATTCATAGATACTCTTCAATCAACCTGTGCGGAAATGTTATGACACACCCTCTGGAGAGGGTGGGATTTGAACCTTGGCTTCCTGATTCCGAGGTTTGGACACTACCACTGTGTCACAAGAGCTGCTAGAATTCCGTTTCGTAGCGGACAATTGGAACAAAGTCAGGCAGTCTCACTTTAAGTTGATAGCAGAAGATTTTGCTGCTGTAGCCTTGTTGGCTTTGGAATAATTATAAATAAGCAGGTCTCATAAACTCAGTGATTTGGGGCATCCAGTCTTTCCAAAGGCAAGTCACTGCTGCCATGGTAACCAGAACTGTCAATATCAGAGAGAGGTTTATCATCAAAAAGGGTGGCAGAGATTACAAACTCATTCAAGTGCGTGACTGATGTTTCTTTTCCAGAGAGAGAGAGAGCATTGTTTAATATAAATATAAATTTTCAATTTAATTTCTATCGCGTTTTGTCCAACACCTCTATCCATTTCCCATCATCCTCACTGCATCAAAGTAATCACACTACCTCCCAGTTTTAACCCATTCCCATCAGAACCTTAAAATGAAGAAACCCATTCTTTTTATCATCCTTTTACCTGAAAATAAAGCTGTTACCCCACCAAGAATTGCCTTGGAGTACCCTGCAAGTGAAGATCTATGTTCAGGCCACAGCTACGGGTGAGACTAGAGAAAAAATTGCTGGGACATTAAACCATTAAACACTACTTAATGGAGACAGTGTTCTCCACTGACTGGAATGCTGGTCAGAGCCCCAAATTACCTCTCTCCTGGAGGGCCTGTTACATTAAGTGACACACAGCAGGCATTTAGCCAGACAGCCTTCCACAAGGACCCCATAGGCGGAAGTCTCAACAGCCAAGAGCTGCTGACCAATCAGAGGATGGCAGCACCTCTGGGGAGGCTTGATCACCACCCAGCATCCTCCCAGCTCATTCCATGGAGGCCCCTCTTCCCCCTCAAGCACCCCAACCCCGGGCTTCCATCAAATGGGGACAAGGGCATTGAGGTCCACCCATATTGTATCTTTAATGTTTTATTTTAAAGCATTTATTACTTCCAAAATTAACATGAATATGGGGGCAAGAAAGCTGTTTGTTTGGCAGTCGAAATTCATCCAATTGTATAATAGAGAGTCTGTTTGCTTTCTGATTTAGCAGGTTGGTGCATTGTGAATCTGTGTTCAGCTATTTTTAATCAACCTGTTCAGATGTATTATGATACATCTCTGGAGTCGGTGGAATTTGAACCTGGGGCTCCTGGCCCAGAGCGCTGAGTCTGACTATGTGTTTGATGAGCAATGCTTGGCGTGGGGGAGGGGAGGGGAGTGTGGAACATTTGGAGGCAGATCTTGTGATGATACCTTAAGGAATAAATCCAGCTGGATTTGGCAAATCCCTCCTATAAGCAGCAGGTTAACAGAAAATTAAAATGCAAGCAAATTGCACGTTCATTACAGATTGATTCAACTTTATTTTGCTGTCTTTTTAGACTCAATTCAATGCACTGTGGTCGTTCGCCTATCTTCTCAACTTCAAAGGAACATGAACTGCACTATAAAAAGAATCACACTTAATAATTCTGTCTTGGATCTTTTATGCAGCTGCCTGCTCTGTTGCAACCATTTAGACTTGTACTTTTAAGACTTAATTCACAAAGGAATTGAAAATACGAAAGTACTCAGCATTTTTGAAACATGCTCTTTTTTTTAATTGCTAGAAGTCAACCAAAACTTACGTGCAAAGGGAAAACCTGTCAGAGCAGCAAAATCCTCTTGCAAAAGGAGTGTGAAGAGTTGAATTAATATTCAGAGCCACATGTTCTCAGTGAATATTTCAGAGGTGTTACTGTTCTGTGAAAGCCAATTACTGTAGCACTGATTGGATAGATGTATTAGGAATTTTACTCCATTGTTAGGAGCTTCAAAGGTAGGAAATAATCAAATCAGTATCATTGTCTTCAAAGTTGGAATTAACCCTACCTCTACAATTCTACTACTCAAGAGGCTATGAAATTAGATTAGGTGCAATCATTTAAATCACCAAAACTTTGGTTTAAACAAGAAGCAGAATAAGTGTCTTGACGTTATGGGATTAAGGTGATCGTGAATGACTTGAACACAATGATTTCACTGTTGCTGCAATGGAAGTATCACCAGTGGAGGACTCTGATCTAAATTGTCCAACTGGGATTTGCGGGTACTTGCTGAAATTGTGTTGCATATTTCATTCAAGTCTATTCTGGTGAGGGAGTCATTTCTCATACATTTCCCTCAGCAGCATAGACAAATTAGAAGTAGTTTAGGATTGAAGTACATAGGATCGTATTTTATGGCTTCAATGACTGCTTCTTGGTTCTAAGAAACATAGAAAATGGAAGTAGGAATAGGCCATTCAGCCCATCCAATTTGCTGTACCATTCAATACAATCATGGTGGATCATCCAACTCAGTATCCCGTTTCTGCTTTCTCCCATACCCTTTGATCTCTTTAGCCCTAAGAACTATATCTGGCTCCTTCCCAAAAACATCCAATGTTTTGGCCTCAACCCCTTTCTCTGTTGTCTTAAGTTGTTATTTTGTCCCTGTATTTCTTCCCTGATCAATGTGCATTTTTTAAAAAATATAAATAAGTATTTTAGGTCTCTCGCCGATGAGTCCACAGGTTGTTGGCTCATCGTGAACAGAATGCTGAAGGCTCAGGGGCACCATTTCTCAGATGAAATGCAAAATTGAGGCACTGTCTGCCCTTTAAGGTGAAAGTAGAAGATCATTTTGCTGGAAATCAGCTAAGTTGTTTTTTGTTGAGTTTCACAGAGGATTGCTGTCTGTGAGGCCTAGCAGGTTTACTTGTACTATCGTTCCAAACTCACTTTGCTGATGAGGTACCATGCTACTGTGGAAACCCCTCATCTGATTCGCCCACCTGCTGTAGACAAATGTACTCGCCACTGTCAGGAGATCCAAGGATCCCTGACTCCATCTTTTAAAGGCCTTTTGAGCACCTGCTCAAGCGCTGGCAGTCTGGAGCTGCCCAGCAATGTTCAAGGCATTTGTCCTGGACATGGCACACAAGGGAAAATCAATGCCCTGTTTTGTGGTCAGTGGCCTGTAAGCAGGATAACTGGAGGAGATCATGGCATCAGACCCTGCCAGCCTGGTCCAAGGTCACTACCCGATTCATTCATAAAAATGCTGGTATTCTTCTTTATTTTTGGAGGGTTTTTTTTTAGAAAAGAACGTGCTGGGATCAGTACCTACTTCTGAGGATGCCGAGTTGTAATTCTATTAACGTTAAATTTTGGGTGACAATCTAGCAAGTTTCTGAAGGATTTTCTCTTTCATCACATTCTCTACTCCATGGACCATTTCATTAAGTCTAGCCCAAACTGTATAGGTATCCTCAAGAGCACACTTGTTGCTACATTAAGTTAAAAGATTTTATTGTATGTAACTAGATTTGTAAGTGCCACCTTCTGAATTTATTTAAGAGCTCAGCATGGTAGAACTTTCATTCCATATTTGCATAACTACTGGCATCACTCCAGAACATTGCGTTAAAATGCCAAAATTACCCATTGGATGTTTGATCTGTGTGTTTTGAACCCAGTAATTATGCATTGGTGTCTAATATTAAAAAGTGTTAATTTTAATGTTTGTCCCCACTGACACCTCAATGCCAGAAATCTTCCAGGATAAATCTGTGCCTGAGATGCCACAATTATATGCATTTGCTTTTGGCATTTGCATTACACTTACCATTGGTGAAGTTATGCAATTGAAACCCAATGGGAATGTAGAGTTGTAGCTCCCCATTTATTAATTATAACTGAATGAGAATTCAATTGGGTGACTGAAGGGATTGTTCAATAATTACAAATTAGGCAGAGAGAAATGAAATACACTAGAAGTGGCAAGATAAAAGACACAAAATGCGGGCCTGGCAACATTTGAATGGAAGTGAAGAAGTTTCAATGTTTCAAGTTCAGTAAGTCATTTTGAACTTCACATTAAATCTGTTTCACTTTCCAATAATGCTGTCAAGTTTCTCCAGCACTTTCTGTTTTTATTTCCGATTTTCAATATCTGCAGTACTTAAGTTTTATACTGCATAACTGTGTGCAATTTGGTCTTCTTTCTTGAGGCTGGATGTAATTGCATTTGGAGGCAGCTCTGAGAAAGTTCACTAGATTAATTCCAGAGATGAAATGCTTATTTTATGAGGATAGATTGAGCAGTTTAGACTAATGCATGCTCGAGTTTCGAAGGATGGGAGGAAATGTAATTCAGGTATATAGATGCTCAAATGGATTAATAAAGTAGACATAAAGCAGGTGTTTCCCCTTGTGGGACAATCAAGAACAAGAGATCACAGTTTTAGGTTAAGGGGCAGATTTAAAATCAAGATGAAGAGGAATTACTTCTCTCAAATGCTTGTAAATCTGTGGAATTCACTACCCTGAGAATGGGACACTGAATAAATTTAAGGAGGAAATAAACAGATCTTGAATTAGTAATGGGTCGAAGGCTTATGGATAAAATGGAGCTGAGGCTGAGACGAGATCAGCCATGATAAAATTAAATGATGGAGCAGGCTCAAGGGGCTAAATTGCCTACCCCTGCTCCTAGTTCTTTTGTTTATCTGAATAGAAGCGAATAGTTCAGGTATATAACCATCAGACATTGAAAAGAAAATTGCAGATGAGCAGAATTTAAAAGGAATAGAACAAAGATAATGGGGAGAAAACACATGCATAGCAGAATGACCTGTAAAGAGCTTAACGGTCAATGGAAATATTAATCAGGAGGGCCACGCAAAAGTGTTTTTTTTTATTCACTTTTGGGGCATGGGTATCGCTGGCTGGGTCAACATTTATTGCCCATCCCTATTTGCCCTTGAGAAGGTGGTGGTGAGCTGCTTTCTTGAACCATTGCAGCCTATAGGCTGTAGGTTGACCCATAATGTGCTTAGGGACAGAATTCCAGGATTATGACCCAGTGACAGTGAAGGAGTGGTGAGCTATTTCCAAGTCAGGATGGTGAGTCGCTAGGAGGGGAACTTGAAGGTGGTTCTTCTGGTTGGAAGTGGTCGTGGGTTTGGAAGATGCTGTTGACGGATCTCCAGTGAATTTCTGCAGTGCATCTTGTAGATGGTAAACACTGCTGCTACTGAGCATTGGTGGTGGAGGAAGTGGATGCTTGTGGATGGGGCGCCAATCAAGTGGGCTGCTTTTTCCTGGATTGTGGCATGCTTTTTGATTGCTGTCATACCTGAACCCATCCAGGCAGGTGGGGAGTATTCCATCAGACTGATGACTTGCACCTTGTGGATGGTGGACAGGCTTTGGAGAGTCAGGAGGTGGGTTACTCTCCGCAGTATTCCCAGCTTCTGTCCAGCTCTTGTAGCCACTGTATTTATATGGCAAATCCAGTTGAGTTTCTGGTCAATGATAACCCCCAGAATGTTGAAAGTGGTGGATTCAGTGATGATAACACCACTGAATGTCAAAGGGTGGTGGTTAGATTGTCTGTTATTGCTGATGATTGTAGCCTGGCATTTGTGTGGCACAATCGTTACTTGCCACTTGTCAGCCCAAGCCTGGATATTGTCCAGATCTTGTTGCATTTGAAAATGAACTTCTTCAATATCTGAGGAGTTGTAAATGGGGCTGAACATTGTGCAATCATGAGTGAATATCCCCACTTCTGACCTTATGATGGAGGGAAGGCCATTGATGAAGCAGCTGAAGGTGGCTGGGCCTAGGATACCACCCTGAGGAACTCCTGCAGAGATGTCCCGGATCTGAGATGACTGAGCTTGACCAACCACAACCATCCTTCTATCTTAAATCAAGACTTAAAAGGACGTTACCAGGACTGGATGGCCTGAGTTATAAGGAGATGCTGGACAAGTTGGGACTTCTTTCACTGGAGCATAGAAGGTTGTGGAGTGATCTTGTAGAGGTTTATAAAATCATGGGGCGGGGGCATACATAAGGAGAACAGGAAACGTCTTCTCCTGAGGGTTGGGGAGTTCAAAAGTAGAGGCCATAAATTTAAGGTGTGAGGAGAAAGATTTAAAAAGGTCCTAAGGGGCAACTTTTTCACACAGAGGCTGGTTCGTATGTGGAATGAACTGCCAGAGGAAATGATAGATGCATGTACAGTTACAACATTTAAATGACATTTGGACAGGTATGTGAATAGGAAAGATTTAGAGAGATAGGGGCCAAGCACGGGCAAATAGGACTAACTTAGTTTGGGAAACTTGGTCAGCATGAATGAATTGGACCAAAGGGTCTGTTTCCATGCTGGATGACTCTAAGTATGATTGAACACAGTTTCAGTCTATTTTCTTTAGCTTTGAGTCGTAGCAGCGGGCCTGACAGACACATATTCCACGATCTGGAGAATCTTGATTGCCCTTATCTGTTAACAGTCAGCTTGCAACAGTTAGCTGCCTCCTTTTTTCTTTGCAAAGTCATTTGTGGTCTTGGAAAGCATGCCACTAAAATTTGGTTAATGGTTTCCTTACAACTGATTGTAGTAAACAGCACCTTGTGTCTCATTTGAGCTTTCAATGCTCTCAGATTTAATTGTGTTCACAAGCCTCAACCATAAGTTCTGAAGATGGTCACGAAGTATCACCTTGCCATTTTTTGCTGTTGACCAAGTTCTTGGGAAAAACAGAAAGTGCTGGAGAAACTCGGCCGGTCTGGCAGCATCTATGGAGAGAAAAATGGGATTAATCTTTCAAGTCTAGTGACTCTTTATCAGAACTGAAAGCAGCTGGGAACTGGTGGTGTTAATGCTGATGTCAGTGGTGCTGAGGGGGGTGGATTTCCTTTATTCATTCACAGGAGGAGGGTGTTGCTGGCCAGGCAGCATTTATTGCCCATTCCTAATTGCCCAGAGGGCAGTTCAGAGTCAACCACATTGCTGTGGGTCTGGAGTCACATGTCAGCCAGACCAGGTAAGGATGGCAGTCTCCTTCCCTAAAGGACATTAGTGAACCACACGGGTTTTTCCCCAACAGTTGACACTGGTTTCATGGTTATCATTAGACCCTTAATTTCAGATATTTTATTGAATTCAAATTTCACCATCTGCTGTGGCAGGATTTAAACCTGGGTCCCCAGAATGTTATCTGGGTCAACAGTCCAGCGATAATACCACGAGACCATCGCCTCCCCCTGTATTGTGTTGTGGGTGTTGTGGGTGTTGTGGGTGTTGTGGAAGGAGTAAGTGGAATAGGTGGAGACAGTGCCCAGTGAGAGAAGGAAGAGGAGAAACAGACAAAGGTATTGCTGAGAATATCTGGGAGAGCAATAAATGCTGACAGGCTGCTAACAGGAAGTGTGAATGGTTGTAAGTGGTTTGGCTGTGCTGAGAGCAACCCATACAGCACAGCAGCTGGGCATGTCGGGGTGAATAATGAACATGGGGGAATGGACAGAGACCTTTGCAAGGCTGAAGAGAGCTCACTGTGCCAGCCAGGATACTTCAGCAATGCCCACACAGAATGTTAGTACTGTGTCATACTGCTGAAGAAGTTGGCTTTCCTGCAAACTTTGGAACCTGTGACTTTTCTTATTTTTTTCATTGTTAACTGCATAAGTTTCAAGTTTCAGCTTTTTATGCTATTCGACTATCTCAATAAAATTACTGCCAAACAACTATCTGCCAAATTTTGTCTTGTTCATTGCCATAATATCTGATTTTCAATATATCTAGAAGCAACAGCATAATTGTAAAATGTCAAAGAAATTATGTTCTTTTAAGCCCTACATTTAAAAAAAAATCACCTTTCACTTCTAATCATCACTCTTTCTCCAGTTCGATTTTTTTTGCACATTTTATGTCTTTTTTTTGGTCTGCTTATTCTATATCTGACAGATGGATTAATGTTACACAGACCTTGAAGCAGATTGTCTGTTCATCCCATTAGCATGATATCTTGGCAGAAACTAATTAGGTAGAAAGCAAATACAAATAAAGGGTAAAATAATCTCTTAAAGAACCCACATTCAGGAAAAAGCAACATGATAAGAACATAAGAGGTGGGATCAAGAGTAGTTTACTCAGCCCTTGAGCCAATCAATAAATGCATGGCTAATCTGATCACTTCTCATTGCTGCTTATTCATATAATCTTATATCCCCTTATTTCTCAAAAAATTAACTACCACTGCCTTAAAAATATTCAAGGACGTTGTTTCTGCTGCGTTTTAAGGAAGAGTGCCAAACACTCTTCAGTCTCTGAGAGAAGACGATGGCCTGGTGGTACTATTGATAGACTATTAATCCAAAGACCCAAATAATATTTTGAGGACCCAGGTTTGAATCCCACTGTGGCACATAGCGGAGTTTGAATTCAATAGAAATCTGAAATTAAGAGTCTGCTGATGACCATGAATCCATTGTCAATTGTCGGTAAAACCCATTTGGTTCACTAATGTCCTTTAGGAAAGGAAATTGCTATCATTACTTGGTCTGGCCTACATGTGACTCCAGACCCACAGCAATGTGGTTGACTCTGAACTGCCCTCTGGGCAATTAGAGATGGACAATAAATGGTGGCCTAGCCAGCGACGCCCTCATCCCGTGAATGATTAAAGGAAAGAAAAATAAATCCCCTCATTTTCTGAGACATAGGCACTTGTGGGACCAGGTATACAAGTGACTGAAGATGGCTGGAAAGTAGGGAAAGTTGTTAAAAGGCTTATGGGAACCTTAGCTTAGTTAAAAGAAGTAAAAGGTAAAGTCACTGTAGTACTACCAGACTACAGAGCTGCTTTCTCATTAGAGAGAGATGACTGGTGGTTGTTTAACCTGAAGGTCAGCACACCTCAAGTGAGGGGAGAGGTTGAGAAGGAGAGTCCTTCATGGTAACCTCTGCCAGTGTGGGAATTGAACTCACACTGTTGGCATCACAAACTAGCCATCCAGCCTACAGAAGTAAGGAAGTTATAAAAATTGTTTTGATTTCACTGTGGGGGCACTACATCCAATTGACAGCTCAACACTTTAGGTTTTATGTCAAGGCCTGAAAGAGGAAACGATGTAAGTTAACTGGAATGCTAGAGAGGATGAAATTCTTCAATTACATGGAGAAACTAAGATTGTCTGTTTTATTAAAAGAAATGCATATCCTGCATTTCTGCCAACATGCAGAACTTTTATGTGTCCTTTGTCAGATTTGATTTTTCGATGTTATCCTGGTCAATCATGTGCCAGCTTCTACTCTCAATGTATTTGAGCTTATTTTTTAAAAAAAACTCCTCTACGATCCTAAATCCCAGAAAGTCCGATTCAGCCCTTAGCTCACCGATCTACATTGACTCCCAGTTCAACAACAGCTCAATTTTGTGTCAACTGTGTTTGGCGAACCATCAACTTGGCGAAAGGAGCTCGGAAACTAGATGTGCAAAGAGTTGTCCTCGACCGACTGGTCCAGACTGGCACATTCCAAGATCCATGGTGAAGGATGCACTCAAGCTTGAGGTAGCTGCCTCAAAGGCACCATGGGGAAAGTCCACTGTCTAAGACAATTCAGCCCCATTTACTGAGGGGCTGGTAACGTATAGAACCACTTGGCCTCTTTGCTTGTAACTGAATGTTTATAGTGAATGTCACATTTTGCAATTGGAGTGAGGCACCAAAGAGGGCAAAGTTCTCATCTGAGAAACGTGGTATTCTATGGTATTTTCCCCAATGTCCCATTTGAAATGTTTTGTAATGTACTTCAAGATATTTTACAACTAAAGTATGTTTATGAAAAAGGAGGCTTAATTTTAATGTTCTCATTCCATCCTTCACCTCTTCTTGCTCAGACACAAAATGTGAGCACCCTGTGTTGACTGACCTCAGGAGTGTGAGCTGTGGGTGCTCCGCACTTATCATAGAATCCCTACAGTGTGGAAGCAGGCCATTTGGCCCATCAAGTCCACACTGACTCTCCAAAAAGCATACCACCCAGACCCACCACCTCATCCCTGTTTCTCCCATGCACAATTTAGCATGGCCAATCCATCCAAGCTGCACATCTTTGGATTATGGGAGGAAACCAGAAGAAACCCATGCTGACACAGAGAGAACATGCAAACTCCACACAGACAATTGCCCAAGGGTGGAACTGAACCCAGGACCCTGGTGCTGTGAGGCAGCAGTACTAACCACTGAGTCACTGCGCTGCCCTTGAGGGTATACACCTTGCTGTTCTCTAAAAGCAGTGGTGCTTGCAGTTAGCTCGAGCTTTGGGATCAGTCAAAGACCAGAACAATTATGTAATGCTCAAATCTCAACTCTATTTACAGCAGGCAGACTACAATGACACATTTCAGACCAAGGTAAGTGTGCCTTGTCATCCAAGGGGTTCAATCAAAGCTCCAGTTCTGCAGAAGACTCCAAACAGTACCTTAGTTTCTCTTGTCACCAATGTTGTTGGAACTGCTGAGTATGGCCACTTATCCCCAGCATCCACAGTATTTTGCTTCTAGTTTATGAAAACCTTGTCCATCCCACCTGTGTTGCAAATGAATGTTGCCCATTCATTCCTTGCCCGACACCATGAAAATAAAATGGATTTCCTGTTAAGTCAACTTTCTCTTTGTTTCTTTGGCTTTACTGTGTTCACATTGGCTGCAACATTTGGCTCTTTAACAGTGATTGTGGTTGAATAGTAATCAGTTGATTGTGAAGTCTTTTGGGCCATTGTGAGGGCCTGCTAAAATGTTTTATAAATGTCGGCTATTTGTTTCTCCTCATTTTTATTTGTCTTTTCAAGACATGCTACTTAACATTTCCAGCTATAATTGTGATATGGAACTACCACTGAAATATAACAAGAATACACAATTGGTTCTGTCTACTGAAATCCAAGTCACCACCTGGAATCCCTAAATCATTAATTGTTTTAATTTGCATCAGTTATTAGCTTTTGGCAGTGCTTTCAGATGCACAAAATGAGCTGCTGTTTCATATTTATCACACACAGTTTGATAGCCAAAACTGTGAGGAAAATAATTTCAAATAAAGCTCCTAGAGATACTTTTGATTGAGTATGTGTTATTCTGTTACATTGATGTTACATATTTTATCTGAAGTATTGTTCTTATATTAACCATAGCTGTACATTTTTAACAGGTTGGATTGGAATGTTGGGTGCAATATGGCTTCTGGTGCTGACTGACAGCCATGACTTTGAGATTATACTGCACAGAGTTGAATGGGCAACCCTTCTTTTCTTTGCTGCACTCTTTATCCTCATGGAGGTACTTTATATTTGTTACTAGACTCGTTTTTAGCAAGATTAAGAGCTCAGTTGTATCTGGGCTCTAGAACACAGGAGCACAATCTTAGGATAAGGGACCAATCATTTGGGATTGGGGTGAGAAGGAATTTCTACACTCAATGGGTTGCGAATTGTTGGAATTTATTCCAGATACCTGATAGATCAGAAGTTCCAGCACTGTGTCATATGATACCGGGGAATCTTAACTTGACTTTGGACTGTTTGACTCTGCCAACGGCTGCCATTAAATTTTTGTGTATTTATCTTAAATTAGGAAGAGCAGTTAAGATGTGACCTTGGGAAGATATATTTGCAAAGCGACATGGCAATACTAAGTGAACAGGCAGAACTATGGCAGATGGAGTGCAGTGTTGGAAAATCTGTGGACAGCATAACAACTGGAAGAAGTGAGCACAGAACTAGCTGGTGATATATGCAAGGGATGTTGTCAACTGCATGGAGTGTGAGAAATAGAATATTTAATGAGGAAGAATAATAATAAGACTGGAAGTTGATGCCATAGGAGGAACTGACCATGCCAGCAAGCATTGCTTGAGAAGAGGATTTTAACTAGGCAAGATCTGGCTCAGGAAAGGGAATAAGGCAATGAGACTCATGAAGAACATATATCTGATAAGAGGTGCGAGAGAACAAAGGAGAATCTTTGGAGTGCCTAGAATTAGGGCTGAATCAGAACTTGGGAACTTGCTGGAATATTGTCTGTATAGTGGATGGCATCTGACATAGGCTACACTCTTTTCCTTTTATGTCCTATGTTTCTGTTATAATGGACACAGCAGAAGAATATCGGCAGCATACACTCACTATTGGTATACCACAATCACCTATTCACTTCCGGCAAGCATATAACTTCAAAGGTTTCTATATGTTTGAGTCAAGCAGTATTTTGATTTTAAAGTTCTCACCCTTGTTTTCACATTGCTTCCTGACCTCATGTCCGTTCCCCCAAATCCCCATAATCTTAGTTTTCCAAAATCCCTTGATTTGGGGAAGGTCCCATTCAACTGCAAGATGGCAAAAGCGACTGCCTTGTTCAAAAAGAAGTTATCTGGAAACTCTAGGCCAGTTAGCTTAACATTTGACATACAAAATTGTTGGAAGCTATTTCGAAGGATGTTAAAGGTGTGTAATATGTTAATATCTTTTGTTTTAGAGTTTGAATTTCAGATTAGTGGTATAAAGATGTTTGTTGATTTTTGAAAAGGATTTTTAAAAAATTTAATTAACTAGGTCAGTCTTTCTGGAGCCATGATTTTAAACGTATGTGTCAGAGAGCAGGTGACTGAAAGCCGCTTGGTGTGTTAATAGAATTTCTTTATATGATAGGGATTTATGAAAGAAGAGAGAAGACATTGAAAGGCATTAGCTTGCTTCTGAGTTGAGAATAATCAAGGATTAATTTTAGCTTCGAAAATCCCAGAGACTGGAATGTTTGAAGGAGACCTGACCCTAGATAAAGGAGATTGCTTAGAGCAGCAAGGAAATATGTGAAAGGGTGTAGTTTGTGAAGCTTCCAGTCCGGGATTGTCTAATTAAAACTCTACATTGGGTTATTCAAAACTGAGGAAGTATTAAATTTTAGACGTGTGAGGGTTCAAGGAAAATGATTCATAGGAACTGAGGAAAAAATCGTTTAACGAAATGCAAAGTTTGGACAGGGAAGGACAATTTCTCTGATTTTTGAGTAACTGTAAAGTGATGGTGTAAGGGAATAGGACCTTAAGACATGGGAGCAGTAAAGAATTCACCGCTCTCTGAGAGAAGAAATTCTTTCTATCTCCATCTTAAATTGGCGATCTCTTATTTTGATATTGGGCTGTGTGGTTCTAGACTCTCCCATATGGGGAGAAAACCTCTCTGCAACTACCTTTTCAAGCACCTCAACAATCTTATATGTTTCATTATGGTCATCTTCTAAACTCCAATGAGTATAGGCTTAAGCTACTCAACCCGACCTCATAAAGACCAATCCCTCCATGTCTGGGTTCAACCTAGTCAATCTTCTCTGGATTGCCTCCGATTTAATTTAAGTAAGGGGACCAAAACTGTTCACAGCATTCTAGTTGTGATCTAATGAGAGCAGTAGAAATTTTTAACAAACCTCCCTATATTTATAAAAGGAAAAACTGCGGATGCTGGGAATCTGAAACAAGCATTGAACCTGCTGGAGAAATGCAGCAGGTCTGGCAGCATCTGTGGGGAGAGAAATAGTGCTAATGTTGAGAGTCTGATATGAATTCTTTCAGTTCTGAAGAAGTTAAAAGCCAGTCATTTTGCTGTGGATATGGAGTTACATGTAGGCCAGACCAGGTAAGGATGGCAAATTTCCTAACCTAAACAACTCTAGTAAACCAGATAGGTTTTTACGACAATAGTTATAAAGTTGCTATGAGGTGAGCTTGTAATTCCAGGTTTTTAATGAATTTAAATTTCACCATCACGGGGAATTGAACCTATGCCCCAGAATACTAATTTAGGGTTCTGGATTACTCATTCAGTGACATTACCAGCACAAAACTGCCTCCTGTTTACATTATTTGATTTTTTTTTATGTGTAATAAAATTCTGTTCTATTGTTAAAATCAAACCTGTACCATTGTAGCCTTATGTTTCAACAAAGGACTGTCACATTAAATTAGATAAAAAAATAGAAAATGTAATTTATTCTGTCATTTGGGGATCTGAGTTGACTAGTGGTAACGGTAGCTGGATCATAACAAAATTATGACTGAAATTTTCACATCTCTTTGAAGAAAGTTCTGGAGAAAATTAGAATATGGTCCATTAAAAATAAAGTACAATAATGTCCATGTAACAAAAATAGGTTAAGAGAATGGGGTAAAAAGAATGGCAAAGAAAGATAATGGGCTTCAACTCTGCTTAAACTGTTTTAAGTCTCTACTTTCACAACTCATAACACAGCAAGAGAGCTATTGCTGAAATCTGAGCTGCTTTAACACTGTATTTATTATAGATTGTTTCAGCTGAAACTGAAATAGTGTTTGTTCCAGGAAGCCTGTAATTCCTTGCAAGCTGCCAGAAGCTTATAAAACCAAATAAGAATCAAACTTTAAAAACGATAATAATTTTGAAGGAGACATCTTAAAGCAGAAGTCAGGAAGCTGTGATATCTCTCCTAAATTGGATAACTGTGTTATACAACTGTGTTAGTGTACCAGCAGAAATATGTCATTAAATAGAACAGATCTTCCAGATGTATGTTACATCTTTGCTGAACTGTTGTGTACCGAGTGAACTATCATATTCCTTTTTCATCTTCTTGTGACTCTGCATGTGACTTGATTTTTCTCTTGTTTAACATTTCTCTTCTAGGCACTGGCTAACCTGCAATTGATTGACTACATTGGAGAGCAGACGGCTACATTGATAAAGGTAACCTTGGGAAGAAGCACAGAGGAAATAATTTGTTGCTTCTTACCTTCACCATCCAAAGGCTGATTTATCTGATGGTTACTGTTACTTTTAGATTCCATTTGTGAAGAAGAACCTGTAACAATAGTAAGCAGCAGTTATCCCAAAAATATGCGAGGATGCCTGCTAACTATGCCAGCTGCATCTCAGTTGGTATCAATTTTGCACCTTACGCCCACAAGAGAGACTGAACTGGCATCCAAAATTCAAGCTCCCTGGATGATGTAAAGATGTGGAAATTAAAATGAACCAGAAAATCTAGACCCAAGATAAATGCCAGGTTTATAACTCAATTGAGAATTTGGATAAATACAAAGATTACAGAGAAGACTGAAATTAAATAAGGAGTGTATGAGGACAGAGTGATCATCTAATGGGGCAGGAGTCACTAATCAAGCATTATATATGTCTTTGCTGAAGACAGGAATGCTGCCAGTGGCAGTATAGGATAAATTAGCAAAGATATTGGATTAGAAATAAACAGATTAAGAGGAGGTACTTAAAAATGTTGGCAGTGCTCAAAGTCAAAAAAGTCATTCAGTCCATTGTCTGCTGGGAAAAGTCGAGGTGAACACAGCAGAAGGTCTATTTTCCATGCAGCCAATGGTTTGCAGATTGTCAGACAGGTGCCCCATTCCTGCGCGAAGCAATTTAAAAGTGAGTTGTCACAAGTAGGGCTGGCATGTCTCACCATGTTCCAGGTATATTTGAATGATGCTGCCATATATCTTTTCAGGTGGTCATTGCAAAAGGCTTTAGGGATGTCCTCAAAATATCCAACAAGTGGTCAACTGTGCCCATGACTCATGAGATATCCTGGCTCAGGTGACCAATCAAAATGGAGAAGGCTCATTCAGGAAGTCACCACACCTATCGAGAGGCTTCATTGGAAATGAGCAGGGGTGAAGTTGAGATATCAGAGGGAGCACACAAACTCCCAAACAAACCATTTACCTGTCAAATACTGCCTGCTCCATAAGTGGCAAAGGCTGCAGATCTTGAAGTGGACTTACTACCCATCTAAGAATCCGTCTAATTGAAATGGGAGCAAGTAATCCATGAACTAGACATTCTGCTTGTGAAGGAGAAGACTAGCTTTTGTAGTATGCACCAATCTTTGACACATCAGTGCTTACGTAACGCAGCTAGCCAGATGGCATATTACAACAGTGATGCTAGAGATCTGTCATAAATTAACACCATTCAAGTGTGCAATTTCCTTTTGCACTTGCTTGTTAATTTCAGGTCAATTTCACAGGTTTGGTGATCTCTGTGTACCTGGTAGCAACATTGAACATCAGTAAGTGGTCTCAGGGCAATAGTTAATTCCTGGACAAGGGTGGCTGAGTCACAAGAAGTGTGATTTATAGCATGAAGGCTACGACATTCCATGTTTAAATTTCCTGTCCCATGCATTTTAAAACATCATTTTCTTTGCAAATTAAGAACAGGAGAAATTTCTTGCCAGCAGTCTGTGTGGCTGGTGAAAGATAATTGTGGTCAGTTGAGATCAGGCTAATTAAAATATTTAAGGAGAGCCCCTGGCATTCTCTCTGCCTTTGAGAGCATCTGTTTGGCAGAGGGAGACTATTGGCTGTGAGAGAAATGCAAGGCCTTGGTTTGAGTCCTTCCTGGTAGGTAGTTAAAATGGCAGCACTAACTTATAACCCTGCTACCATGATCCTTTGTATTCCACAGAAATTTTGACCTGCATTGTCCATATTTTAATAGCTAAGAAGTCATCAAAGCCAAATTTATTTTTAAAAGTTTAATTTTTAACACAATTGATATTTAATAAACACTGAAATGCTCCAACAAAGGCTTATTAGTATTGTTTTAGGATCCCATAATATGTCAAGAACTAGAAAAATTTGCTTATTATACAGCTTGTCACTTATATTTCTAGTTGAGTTTACTATTGCATTTTTTTAGTTCCAAATAGTACAGGATTATTTTTAATTAAAATCTTCTTATCAACTGAATGTGACCCTCACACATTTCAAGTCCATATCTAACTTGGGACTCCAGTACAATAATGCAACAGCACCTTAGTCTTTCCAGAGTACAGCAAAATTCTGTAGCTACTAGAAACCTGAAATAAAAGAGAACTCTTAGCAGATCAGGTGAAAGACCTTAGGTCATCTGAGTTGTGATGAAAAGTCATCTGTGTGAAATATTGGGCACGATTTTCAATTGCCGATTGAAATAGCAACAGATATTGCATTGCCTGAAGGTTGGCAAAATTACCTGCTGTTTCCAGGACAGTTTGCAATTTACAGATATTTTCTGAATCAAACTCTTCAGAGATGTCATGGCACATCTCTGGATCAGGTGGGACTTGACTCTGGGCGTCCCAGCCCAGCGGTAGGGACTTTGCCATTGCACCACAGGGGTCCCTCAGTTTGCAACATACAAAGGGGCAGAGATCCTACTTGCTACCAATTACAGGCCCCTTATGGAGCTTGTTAAGGGGCCTGAGCAGAATAGAATGGGACTTCCAATATCTTAGCAGATGAAGGCTGTCTGGTGCACAATTACCACAGGGCAACACAGGATTTGCTTCCATCTGTTTCTTTGTGGAATTTGAGGGTTCAACAACTGCTGGATGGAGCACTGCAACTTAACTTGGAAACCACTGCCACTCAGAACTTTCCTTCTCCTTCTTGCCTGTTCATGAGCTGCCAGCTCTCCTCAGCAAAGCCCCAGTGACCCCCAACATAGTCACTGTTTGCATTTGCTGCTGATGTCAGGTTCTCACCGCCTGTAGCTGCATGGTGACTCTGATTGGGTGCCGACCTCACCTACTGTCCAATCAGCTCCTTCACATTCAAAAACATAGTATGATCATGTCGTGTAATTTTTCTCTCCCAATATTCCTCCTTTTTAAAAAAATTTCTCTCCAAACAGTCTGTTCCGGAAGAACAAAGACTCTCTGTCGCTTTAATCCTCGTCATTTGGGTCTCTTCTCTGGCCTCATCCCTGATAGATAATATTCCGTTTACAGCCACTATGGTAAGTCTATTCTAGAGTGATAGATAATACATGTTTGCAAGTTACAAAGTCAACCATCCAGCATGGCCAACATCCATTCAATTGGCATTCATATTTATCTCTCCAAGTTTACTTCCTCTACAGGTAAGTTTGAATCTGGAACGAAAACAGAAGTTGCTGGAAAAAGCTCAGCAGGTCTGGCAGCATCAGTGAAGAAAAATATCAGAGTTAATGTTTCGGGTCCGGTAACCCTTCATCAGAACTGACGGTAGCTGGGAAAACATTGGTTTATATGCAGAAAATAGGGAAGGGAATGGGGTAGGGAGTAAATGATAGGATAGAGCCTCAAGAGAGAGAAGAGCAGTTGGATAGATAAAGGAGTTGATAATGATTAGGCTGGGAGGGTGAATAGTTGTTAATGGGGACTGTTAGTGACTAACAAGGGTTGTGTGTAATGGCAGGCTATGTGGTAACAAGGCCTGGTGTGTGGGGTAGGGGGCTGGGACATGGGAGAGTTTAGGCCCTAAAATTATTGAACTTGACATTGAGTCCAAAGGGCTGTAGGGTCCCCAAGCAGAAAATGAGGTGTTGCTCTTCCAGCTTGCACTGAGCTTTGCTGGAGCACTGCAGCAGGCCTGAGACAGACGTTGACCAGGGAACAGGGTGATTTATTAAAGTAGCAGGCAACAGGAGCTTTTTTGCGAGCAGAACGTAGATGTTGTGTGAAGCGGTCACCCAGTCTAGGCTTTGTTTCCCCAATGTAGAGGAGACCACATTGTGAGCAACGAACGCAGTAGACTGGATTCTGGGAAGTGCAGCTTTGCTGGTTACAGAGGAAGGTGCCATGGGGCCGTGGGGGATGTTGGGGGTGAAGGCATAGTGGACCAGGGTGTCTCGGAGGGAACAGTCCCTGCGGAAGGCAGGACAAGGGAGGGAAGGGGAATATGTGTCTGGTGGTAGCATCTCGCTGGAGGTGGTAGAAATGGTGTCAGATGATCTTCTGGATGTGGATGGGATGTGGTGGGATGGTAGGTAAGGATAAGGGGAACCCTATCGCTGTTCTGGGAGGGAAGAGAAGGGGTGAGGGCAGAGTTGCGGGAGATGGGTCGGACCCAGTTGAGGACCCTGTCAACAACGGTGCTGGGGAATCCTTGGTTGAGGAAGAAGGTAGACATTTCGGAAGCTCCCATGTCAAAGTTGACCTCATCTGAACATATGCAATGGAGTGGACTTTAATCTGCTTCTGCCCCTTTCAAGGATTATGAATTATTTGAACGGACTGAAATACTTTAAAAAATTAATTGGGACAAAAGAGCTGATCTGCCCACCAATGATACCAGAACGTTTCCTATTATTCAGTGAGATCTGAAAAGCCCTGACTGAGAGTATCATAAAGGCAGATTCAATTTATTTTTATTTGACTATTGGGCACAGGCATCTCAGGCCTAGCCAGCGTTTGTTCATCCCTGATTGCTCAGAAGGCTGTTGAGAGTCAGTCATTGAAATAAGTGCACAGAGGCCTGTATCCTATCACCAAGTCACCCTTTATTTACTTGTACACAATACCCTGACTGTGGCTAGCCAGCTCGGAGTCAGACCCTGAAGTGAGGACATTCTAAATCCCCTGTTTATATTGGTCAGCCAGGTTCCCTGATTGGCCCAGGTCAATAACCCCAATCAATGATCTCATAGTCAATGAGATCCACCTGATTGCAATCACGACAGCCATATTGCTGTATCGTCTGAAGCACATGTAGGCCAGACCAAAAGGAATGACAGCTTCACTCTGTTAAGGGCATTAGTGAACCAGCTGGTGTTTTGAAACAAAAACATAAAACAGAAAAAACTCAGCAGGTCTGGCAGCATCTGTAAAGAGAAATCAATGTTAATGTTTCAGGTCCAATGACCGTTCTTCATTGGCAATGGTTACACATTCGCCGTTAGACCAGCCTGTTATTCCAGACATTTTTATGGAATTCACATTCAGCATGTGAAATTGTGAGATTTGAGCCTGTGCCTCCAGAATATTAGCTTGGGATTTTATTCCAGTGATATTACAACTATACAATTTCCCCTGAGGCCTGTAAAAGGATTTGGACAAATATCTGGAAGAACAAAATTTGCATGGTTATGGAAAGAAAGACAAGTGTGGTGGACAGCTTACTTACTCTTGCAGAATGCTTGCAGGAAGATGATGAGCTGGATGGCTATGCTGTGCTGTAGCTTTCCTAACTTGCATTGTGTGATGAAATTATAAACAATTTGTTAGAAAAAAAAATGATTTTGTTCCATACAGTGTGCACCTAACCTCTTTTAACTAACTATTAACTTCTCATTACATCCTTGCTCTAGTATGTTATCTGTATTCACCTCCTTTCACTAATAAATTACCTCGCATCACTTGTTCAATTATGGCCTTTCAGTAATAAATACCTCCTTTCACTTTTACAATGTCCTTCCTGTCTGCTAACTCGTCCTCAATAAGGTTCAGCTTTATGTGTTATGTAAAAGTTCTTTTTGACAGAATTTGTAAAGAAGTACTTGAGATAAATTAAGCCCCCAATTATTTCTCCATCTATTTTGTTTTGCAACCCATCGAGTGAAGACCTGTATGATAGCTGAATCCATGGCCTATATGTAGAGCATTGCTCGCTTGCAGGCATTTTGCTCCTCACCTCAAAAATAGGATTGTGCTGGTGAATGATTTGAACTCTTCTTGTGTCCTGTCTGCAGCAGCAGTACCTTTCCTCTATTACAGACGAAACTGCCTTCAACCAAGACTCATTTTTAAATATACACAAATACATACATGGAAGAGGTAATTTCAGAGAAACTGTTGCAATTATAAAGCAGGCAATCATACTGGACCACTAGAGGAAAACAGACTGAAAGTGACGTTTTCCAAAAACACTATTAATATAGGAAGCACAAATTCTCAATAAATGCTGCTTGTTAAACCGTTGCTACTGGTAAAAATGATTTCAATTATAACATTGGTACAGTGGAATCTGATCTGCATTTGGAAAACAGACAATGGCAAATTTTAATTAATTCTTCATTATAATAAGTTGAATGCCATTCAATGGGAATAAAAAAATGGTTTCAAACGTGTCGTCCTCTGTTCTAATAGATTCCCGTGCTGTTAAATCTGAGCCAGGACACAGATGTAAACCTACCGGTGAAACCTTTGATTTTTGCATTGGCGATGGGAGCCTGTCTGGGAGGTGAGTGACAGGGCTGTATTACAGCAGTCTGAAGGGTGATCTGTTTCAGTAACAAGAGACAATGAAGCCGTTCCATCAAACTGCTGCGGGTGAATTCATGAAAATGCCTGGTACACATAGACATTTCAATCCCTCCCAATCCTTCATCATAGTCAGTACATCTGACAGCTGGAGATGATGATTTCTACAAAGGAACCTCATCATGGATGAAATGTCTTTGAGAATATAAATTATGAGGGTTTTTTTTCTCTCCCCTGTATGCTGGCTTTTTCTTTTCTTTAGCTCATCCCAATGAAACAGTAAATCCTTTACAGAAAAAAAGTGTAGAGGAAGAACACAGTGTTGATATCAGCATATGATGTCTTTTAATGTCCCACCAATTTCTTGCTGCCTCGCTGCCTCCCCCTGTAGGTGTCCAAAGAACATTGCCCTTTGAAACTGAATCTCGACTACCTTTTCATTTACATGCAAGTAGGCAGTTCTGTCCTCATCAGATTACCATCCTTATTATTGGTTAACAGTAGTGCAGTCGTTCTGTAACTTGACTAGTAATCCAGAAGCTTGGATTAATTTTCTGTGGGTCAAGTTGCACATTGGCAGTTTTAAAATTTAAATTAAATAAATCTGGAATTAAGAAACCAATATCAATAGTGGTGACCCCAAAATAACTGGATTGTTGTAAAACAAAAAATTGGTTCACTTGCATCCATCAAGGAAGAAAACTTGCCACTGTGAGCGTGTCTGGCCTATATATGGTGCACAGCAATGCAGTTGACTTGTAGGGTGGCATGGTGGCTCAATGGTTAGCACTGCTGCCTCATTGCATCAATAACCTGAGTTTGATTCCACTCTTGGGTGACTGTCTTTGTGGAGTTTGCGTGTTCTCGCTGTATCTGCGTGGGTTTCCTCTGGGTGCTCTGGTTTCCTCCCACAGTCCAAAGATGTGCAGGTTAAGTGGATTGGCCATGCTAAATTGTCCATAATGTCCAGGAATGTGCAGGCGAGGTGGATTGGCCATGGGAAATGTAGGGTTATAGAGTGGGTCTGGGTGGGATGCCCTTTGGAGAGTCAGTGTGGACTTGGGGGGTGCTGAATGGCCTGCTCCTACACTATAGGGATTTTATGATTCTTTTGCAGCCCTCTGAAATGACCTCACAAACCAATCAATTAAATTCAGGAAAGTGGTTCACCTCTGCCTTCTCCAGAGTACTCGAGGCCAGTGACATCCACGTCTTGTAAATAATGTTCACACAGAAGCGCACACGCATTACAGTATTCAGCAAATCAGTTGCATGAACCCTGATAGAATTTTTCTCTTTCCAATTTGGAGGCTAATACCAGCTGCAATGTCTCTGCAGTCACAATTGAAATTAACAATCTCAACAAAGACTGGGGATAAAATATGGCTGTGTGCCATACCAGGTATGGTATCGTCCCATGAAGGAATGGGAGAAAATTCTATCATGGACACAATGAAAGCCCGTACCTATGGAAACAGAAACAAAAACAAAATTGCTGGAAAACTTCAACAGGTCTGGCAGCATCTGTGGAGGAGAAAACAGAGTTAACGTTTCGGGTCCGGTGACCCTTCCTCAGAACTGATGGTGGCTGGGAAAACGTCAGTTTATATGCAGAAAATAGGGAGGTGGGTGGGGTAGGGAGTAAACGATAGGATAGAGCCCAAAGAGAGAGAAAGGCAGTTGGACAGACAGAGGAGTTGCTAGGACAGACAGAGGAGTTGCTAACGATCGTTAGCAACTCCTTTGTCTGTCCAACTGTCTTTCTCTCTCTTTGGGCTCTATCCAATCGTTTACTCCCTACCCCACCCACCTCCCTATTTTCTGCATATAAACTGACGTTTTCCCAGCCACCATCAGTTCTGAGGAAGGGTCACCGGACCTGAAACGTTAATTCTGTTTTTGCCTTCACAGATGCTGCCAGATCTGCTGACCTTTTCCAGCAATTTTGTTTTTGTTCCTGATTTACAGCATCCGCAGTTCTTTTGGTTCCTATAGAAACAGAGATTATTACAGCACAGGAGGCAGCTGATTGGTCCATTATACCTTTGTTGAAAGGAGGGCTCTTGTGCTCCAGTAGGTAGCGTCCCTACTTTGAACCAGAAGATTCAAGTCCAAGTTCCATCTGCTCTAGAGGTGTGTCAGAGAATTTCTATACAGGTTGATTACACACAACAGCCTTTGTTAAAAGAGCTTTCTAATTGTCCTCATTTCCCTGGCCTACTGCCCCTAATTTTAACAATATTGATATTTTTCAATTAGACATGCTGTGTAATTCTCTGATTCTAAATCTCTGAGTTGTCTGTAGGAAAGCCTATTTGAGCCGTGGTGAAGTTTACCTTTGTTTCTTCCCATTATGTCTGTCTTAAATAATCTAAACTAAATAAACTTAAATAAACTAGCTTCCCATTCCATTACCACTTTCCAGCACCAAATCTTTAGCCTTATAGGTTACAATGCTTCAGGTGCAGACCCAGATTCATAGAAACATAGAAACTAGGAACAGGATGGGCAATTCGGCCCTTTGAGCCTGCTCCACCATTCAATAGGATCATGGCTGACATTCCAACTCAACTACATATTCTCAATTTCTCTCCATATCCCTTAATACTTTTAAAATCTAAACAGTTATTTACCAGCAATTAGGAATTTATCAATAATTTTCTTTAAATTAGTTCAGGGTTTCCACATTAACTACCAAAGTGGGAAACCGAATTCCAGCCATTGGGTGAAAACATTTTTCCTCATGTCCCCTTGAATACTTCACTTTCAATCTGTGTCCTGCATCCACTGATCATCCACTAGGGGAAACAAGTCTTCCCCTCCTCCCTATCCAGGTTCCTCAATGCTTTTAACTCTTCAATTAAGTCACCTGTCAGCCTGAGTTGTTCCAGTAAAACAACTGTGACCTATCCAATCTTTTCTCAAAGAGGTAATTTTCAAACCATGCAACATCCTCTGTACTGTCTCTGGAGCAATTAAGTCCTTCCTGTAATTTGGCAACCAGAATCGTACACAAAACTCCAGCTATGGCCTAGTCAGTACATCTTATTGTTCCAGCATTGCAGCCCTACTTTTGTAGTCAATACCTCCCTTAGTGAAAGAAAGTTTTCCATTCGCTTTTTTCACCTTCCTGGATTTGTGGATGTGCACCATTATAAGCTTCACTGGCTCTGCTTGTAGTGCATACTGGGTGAATCGGCATGGAACGGTCATGTGATGGCGTGGAAGATATGAGGAACGATTAGGATTAGGTGAAGGGCAATGTGTTGGCACTGGGTAGGCATGGGCACTCTAATGTACCATGGGTTTGGATGGAGGGGGTGTGTGGGGGGAGGGGAGCACATGACTGAGTCGGCGCTATGTTGGAATTGTGAGGTGCATGGGGGCAAAGAGCAAAGCCAGTTAACCTCACCTTTTGCGAGGTTCATAATATTGACCCTTCTGCCACTGGAAACAGTTTCTCCTTTGTTTGCTGCATCAAAACCCTTCGTAATTAGAGGTGCTTTCTGCCTGAATGTACCATCCATGATGCAGACATCTTTCACTGCACTGTTGACAATTAGCAGAGCGGATTGTCAGTCCAGTGCTATCTTTCTGCATTACCTAAATGGATTTTCACTTGCCCTCATTTCACTTGCCTTAAAGGTTTGGAAAACATTTCATTGGCAGGTTGTTAATTTTAAAGTGCCTCCCCGCCTGGATAACCTTCTGAGATCTTATGGGGATACACAGTCAGGAAGTAAGGGATCTCTTGAGCAATTCTGTTCAGGCTGGAGGCAGAGAAGCAGCAGCAGAAGCTGGAAGGAAGCACGAGGAACAGGAACTGTTGCTGCAGTAAGGCAAGCTGTCCCTACATTGCCTGTTGCAGTAAAAATCACTGCAGCCCTGAACTGCTCTCCCCCGAGTTCCTTGCAGACTTCAAGAGGGAATGTCAGCAACATCAGTCAGCCTGTAGCTCATGCTTGTAGTAAGCAGTTGACTGATGTCAAATTTATTTGCGCCAGTACTTCCATCATGTTCCCATTGGGCATTTGGAAGTGGCATTGGTTGCAGATCTCTTCCCTAAGACCTGGCCTTCATTGCCTGCATCCACCATGGATTGTGGGATCCTTTGGATAACTCCAGAATTCTTATTTGTAATTCTCTATTAAAAACAAAACTTTTGAAACAAACTTACATTCAGCTTTTGCACAGTATCGTAAAAGTGGAGAGTGCAGCAGGGCATCCCAGGAACGATACCAGGCATACCTGAAGATGGGGTGTCACCCTGGTGAAGCCACCAAACGAGACTACTTGCACGCCAAACAGCATAAGCAGCAAGTGCTAGACAGAGTTAAAGCAGTCTCACAACCAACGGATCAGATCTAAGCTTTGCAGTTCTGCCACATCCAGTCAGCTCACTGGAGGAGGAGGCTTCGCAAATATCCCCATCGTCAATGATGGAAGAGCACAGAAATCAGTGCAAAAGATAAGGCTGAAGCTTTTACTGTGATCTTCAGCCAGAAGTGCCGAGTGGATGATCCATCTCAGCTTCCTCCAGTGGTACCCAGCATTGCAGATACCATCTTCATCCAATTCGATTCACGCTGCATGATATCAAGAAACAATTGGACCCTGGATACTGCAAAGGCTACGGGCCCTGACAACATTCCAGCAATAGTACTGAAGACTTGTGCTGCAGAACTTGCCGCACCCCTAGCCAAACTGTTCCAGTATAGTTACAACACTGGCACCTACCTGACAATGTGGAAAATTGCCCAGATATATCCTGTACAAAATAAGCAGGATAAATCCAACCTGGCCAATTACTGCCCAATCGGTCTCAATAATCAATAAATTGACGGAAGGTGTCATCAACAGTGCTATCAAGCAGCACCTGCTCAGCAATAACCTGCTCAGTGATGCCCAGTTTGGGTTCTGCCAGGGCCACTCAGCTCCTGACCTCATTACAGCCTTGGTTCAAATATGCACAAAAGAACTGAATTCCAGAGGTGATGTGAGAGTGACAGCCCTTGACATTGAGACTGCATTGGACTGAGTGTGGCATCAAGGAGCCCTAGCAAAGCTGGAATCAATGGGTATCAGGGGGCATACTTTCCAGTGATTGAAGTCATACCTGCCACATAGGAAGATGGTGAGGTCAATCGTCTCAGCTCCAGGACATCTCTGCAGGAGTTCCTCAGGGTAGGTTCCTGGGCCCAACCTTCTTCAGCTGCTTCATAAATGACCCTCCCTCCATCATAAGGTCAGAAGTGGGGATGTTCACTGATGATTGCACAATGTTCAGCACCATTCGCAACTCCTCGGATACTGATGCAGTGCATGTTCAAAATGCAACAAGATCTAGTCAATATCCAGGCTTGGGCTGACGAGTAACATTCATTTCACACAAATGCCAAACTATGAAATCATCAACAACAGACAATCTAATCACCACCCCTTGACATTCAATGGGATCACTTCCACTGAATCCCCTGCTATCAACGTCCTGGGAGTTGTCATTGACCAGAAACTCAGCTGGATTTGCCACATAAACACAGTGGCCACAAGGACAGGTCAGAGATTAGGAATACAGTGGTGAGTAACTCATCTCCTGACTCCCCAAAGCCTGTCCACCATCTATGAGGCATAATTCAGGAATGTGTTGGAATACTCCCCACTTGCCTGGATGAATGCAGCCCCAACAATACTCAAGAAGCTTGATGCCATCAAGGATAAAGCAGTCTGC
Organism: Rhincodon typus; assembly: GCF_021869965.1. Lineage (NCBI taxonomy): Eukaryota > Metazoa > Chordata > Chondrichthyes > Orectolobiformes > Rhincodontidae > Rhincodon > Rhincodon typus. The sequence continues at coordinate 15,638,288 of NC_063337.1, forward strand.
TTGATTGGCACCACATCTACAAGCATCTATCCTCCACCACTCACGCTGTGTAGCAGTACTTTGTCGGTATTGTTGTTATGTAGGAATCATAGCGGTCAATTTAAGCACAGCAAGCTCCTATGACCTGCAATCTGCTAATGACCAGATATATTTTTTTGTAACGTTAAATGAGGGGAAAATGTTAGACATAGCAGCAGGGAAAGCTGCACAGCTTTTCCTCAAAATAGTGCCAAGGAATCACTTACATCCACCTAAGCAGGTGGATGGGATCTCGGTGAAAAATCTCACCCACCACGGGGCGCTCCTGATGGTGCAGTATTCCCTCACTGGTGCACTGAAGTGCCCAGCCTTGGTTCTTATGCTCAAGAATTGGATCCAGGCTTGACCCAAAACCATGTGACTCAGAGGAGAGAGTGCTATTGGCTCAGTTGTGATTGATGTAGTCGTAAGGTGGAGGACCTCTCCAATCTATCTGGCTTTCTTCCCTTGAAAGGTAACCACAAAATGCAGCCTGCTTCGTCTGTAGATCACATTCTCAGTGTTAACTCTGGTTCATGTAAGGGAAGGCAAATGCCAATTTTCTGAAGGTTTGAAGAAAGGCCAGAGAATGGCTATTAGGTTTTAAGAAACAAGATTTTGCAAGGAATCTTATTAGGGTGTGGGTGATGTGAGCTATAATGAGATATGGCGTCACATCAAGAGGGTCATTGTGACGTTGAGATCACCCTGCTTTACACAAGGGGCATGTGAGATCCTCGCTAGGCAATGGCAAGATGCCAATTGATGGAGATTAATGCGGGTTATTGCCACGACTCACCTCATTAATATGCACCATCCCACTTAGCAAATTCCCCAAACAAGCTAAACATCAGGATACGTCAACAAAGAAATCAAACTGATTTTCTGGTGGATTCAGTTTGCTGCTTGCTCCAAATGATCTTGATGTTGGAAACCTGGCACCAACCCCTCAGGATATGGCCACATGCACCCAACACCCACAGACATTGGCATCTGACATGTGACAGACTCTAAGAATCATCGTGGCACAGCTCCAACTCACTTATAGTTTTCTTCTGTTCTTCAATACTGCATTGCACCAGCGACAATCATTGTAATGGCTTCAGCAAGGACACTGCACACTCAGCGACACTTATCCCACTCATGGGACTGTACCAGGCTGCAACTGTGAGCTCTTTGCTTGATCTGATAGCTCTCACTCACTGTGCGCCTAGCCTGATGCTCACAGCATCCGTGCCTTGCATCGCCTTGCCTTGCCTTTGTGTGCTTTTCCCCCTCAGCACAGACACAAAGCTAGGAAGCTAATTACAGTTGTCAGCAGCCCCTCAATTAACTCAGTGGGAATAGCCTTCAGTCAGAGGATCCTGGCACAGTAAATTAAGGGCAGCCTCTGATACCAGTGTGGGCCCTGCTCAGAGTGCTTAGAGTAAGACATTTCTTCTCATACAGGCAAGGAGCTGAAGGAAGTGCAGCCCACAACCCGCCTTGACTATTTCTGCCCTATCATAGGCTGTTTCCCCCTTGGAATGAAAGAGGTGCAGCTATTAAGGAAGATGAAAGAAGATGACACAGCTGTTATATTTAGTGTTGGGGTAGGGGTGAAGGTGTCCTTAGTGAGTGAGTAGGTAACGGAGAGTGTGCGCAAGACTAATGATGTTGGGGTAAGTGACTGGAGACAGGAAAGTGGGGTTAAGACCACAGCCAGAGGTTCGATATGTTTCCGACAGACTTGACATGGGTTTTGAATTACAGTAAGTATAATTAAATACATTCGCCATGTTAATCAGGTCTAATATCATCATACATTATTTATGCTTTAAATTCCATTCAGATAGGTTTTAGAATTTTCACTTAACAGGTAATGTCAGCATTATAATGTACAACTCATTAATGTTCTTTTCGAATTATGGCATAGGGTCAAAGGGCCAACTGATCTAAGTTCTATGTTCCACTGATAGAAAATCAGAGGAACTGTAAAATGGGGGTCAATGTTCTATTTGTGCAATGAGTGTCACTATTGAGTATAGTTTTACCCATTTCCTCCCTTCACCACTTTGCCTGCACCCACCCCAGCTGGGAGAATGGGACATTGAAATAATACCTGGAATTGCACTCCTTATAAAAGCTTATTTAGGTTTTAGGTCTTGATGTGTTAGAGCACGTGGCTCTTAGCATTGGATCTAAGGTCAGCTTCGACATGTTTCCAATAGACTTGACATGGGTTTTAAAATACGATAAGGTATAATTAAATGCATTCTCCATGTTAATCAGGTGTAATATCATTCATTATTTATCCTCCAAATTTCACACACATAGGTTTTTGGGATTTTCACTTAACAGGCAATGTCAGCATCTTACATTTTTTTATTCCTTTATGTATTCATGGGATGAGGACATCACTGGCTAGGCAGCATTTATTGCCCATCCCTAATTACCCAGAGGGCAATTTTCTCGAGTCAACCACATTGCTGTGGGTCTAGAGTCATGTGTAGGCCAGACAAGGTGAGGATGGCAGTTTCCTTCCTTAAAGGACATTAGTGAACCAGATGGGTTTTTCCAACAATCGACAATACTTTCATGGTCATCATTAGATTCTTAATTCCAGAAATATTTTTATTGAATTCAAATTCCACCATCTGCCGTGGCAGGATTTGAATTTGGTTCCCCAGATGTTATCCAGGTCTCTGGATTAACAGTCCAGTGATAATACCACTAGGCCATTGCCTCCCCCATGTTGCTGTGGGCCTGGAGTCACATGTAGGCCAGACCAGGTAAGGATGGCAGTTTCCTTCCCTGAAGGACATTAGTGAACCAGATGGGTTTTCCCCTCACAATTGACAATGGATTCTCAGTCATCATTCGATTCTTAATTCCAGCTATTTATTGGATTCAAATTCCACCATCTGCCATGGTGGGATTCAAACCCAGGTCTGCCAGAATGTTATCTGGGTCTCTGGATTAACAGTACAGCAACAATACCACTAGGCTATTGCCTCCCCACACACATAAAAGTGCAATTCTTTAATGTAATTCCTTAATAGTGTAACTCTGGGTTGCATAATTTGATTTTTAAAATGATGTCATAGAATGAGATATGTTGGCACTTGATGCTCCTTTGATGTTGTTGAGACATGTAAGATTCTGAAGGGGCTTGACATGGTAAACACTAAGAGGTTGTACCTAGAACATACGTGCACAACTTTGTGGTAAAGAATCACTCATTTAGGACTGAAATGAGGAAGCATTTCTCTATTTATAGGGTTGTGGCTTCAGTTCCTATTACCTCATGAGACATCTTGCCCAATGTACCCAAAGATCTGCAAGTCAAAAATCAGCCTGTTCAAGCACATGATGACCCGCAATACAAACCAACAATTCTAGATAAATGTGACACTTGCTGCTGTCAGCAGTCCAGAAGTTAAAGAAATCCATAGTACGTACATAGTAAAGGAAAAGATAAATGGACAAATTTGAGGAATATGTTGCATCTCAGAAGAAGATTACTGATGAAAGACATTTTTAAAACGGGCTTCAAGCTGAGCCAGAAAGTATCGATTAACATGTAATAGATTTGTAGAAAAATGTCTTAAGTCTTGTGAATCCTTATACACAACCTCATAAAAGATACAACTGTAGTCAGCATAACAGATAGCCAGTTCTGAGACAGGTTTCTGAGACAAATGTAGCTCTACAGTGAACAGATGATACTTGCAGGGCAACAGAAGACAGCAAAATAGCAGTGGGAAATAAACCAAAATTCCACTTCATTCAATCAACTAAAAAATTAGAACTAGCTCATCAATAATGGATCATGGATTGTAGCTACTGTGCCAAATTGCATTGCATCAGTCAAAGAGAAAAGATAGTACAATAATTGGAAACAGAGGAAGGAATTAGATTGTTGAAAAGAAGTTGCAGTGGTATCTTTCATGGTGATTTAATTAATCAAGTTGTCAAATGGCACAGAGGTTTAAAAAACATTGTTCATGGAATGGTCACATCATTGGCTAGGCCAACATGTTTTTTCCAACCTTAATTGCCCACAGGAAGGTGGTGGTGAATTGTTTTCTTAAAGCACTAGTCCTTTGGGTGCAGGGACCTCCACAGTGCTGTTCGAGAGGGAGATCCAGGATTTTCACAAGCAACAATGAAGGATGCCAGGATGGTGAGTGGCTTGAAGGGGAACTTGCAGGTGCTGGTGTTACAATGCATCTGCTGCCATTGCTCTTCCAGATGGCAGCGGTTGAGAGTTTGGAAAGCACAGTCAAAAAAGAGTCCAAAAACAATCTAAAATAGACACAGCGTCTCTCTGCCCGCATGGGCAAAATGTATTCTGTAACATGAAGGAAACTGCGACAGTAATAGATTGGGAGGTGAACAAACCATGCTGGATTAGGTGTAATGCCATCAGCCTGACATTTGAAGCGGTGTTATTTGATGAGGATGAAACCTTTTGTGGATGCAGCACACAATTTTTTTTACCAATAGACTGCAAACGTGCCCAATTAGAGAAAAAATTGACAGTTGCAGTATTTGAAGGTTACAAATTCCACCAATTTTTGTAGGCGCAAAGTTATGTGGTGGGGAGAGATATGAAGGGATCTCTGTACAAAATGCCACAGAAGATAGAAGTGTATGTGCTTAAATTGCAAAAGTATAGATTGACGGTACAATACAAGACAATGGACAGTAAGAACCTGTTGATTCAAAACTACATATGCAGAACTGACAGCACAAAATACCAAAGATGATTAAGTATCTGTCTGTGTGATATTGTCTCCTGACGTTGCAAGCAAGACTAAGCAAGATGCATTCTGAGAAAGACCAATCAGTACAAAAGGTTGACCAATTGATAGAACTTCTGTTGACAAAATACAACAAAGCCACCAAAGATACAAAAGACTGAAGTTCAGTCTGGTATATCACCAGATACTGTGGGTAGAATTGGCTGATATCTGATAAGCAATGCATGGGTGGCTCAGTGGCTAGCACTGCTGCCTTACAGTGCCTGGAACCCAGGTTCAATTCCAGCCTCAGGTAACCATCTGTGTGGAGTTTGCACATTCTCTCTGTGTCTGCATGGGTTTCTTCCAGGTGCTTGGGATGCACAGGTTAGGTGGATTGGCCATGCTAAGTTGCACCTTGTGTCTGGAGATTTGCAGACTAGGTGGGTTAGACAAAAGGTAGGATTACAGGTATAGGGCAGAGGGGGAGAGTGTGGGTGGGATGCTCTTCAGAGGGTAGGTGTGGACTCAAGGGGTGGAATGGCTTGCTTCCAAATTGTAGGTATTCAATGAGGAAATAAAGACTATAACATGTAAATGGCAACAATAAGTATTCTAAGTAGAGCCTGTCTGTTTAATTTATATCCTTTAGGAAGGAAATCTGCCACCCTTATCTGATCTGTCCTACATGTGATTTCAGATCTATATTGATGTGGCCAGTCTTAATTTCACTCTGAAATGGCCTGGGATGCTACTCAACTGAAGGGCATTTAGGGGTGGATAACAAATGTTGCCCTTGCCAGTGATGCTGACAGCCCATGAAGGAATAAATTTGAAAAAGTCCATGGCAAAATTTGAGAACTCCTTTGCTTTAAAAAATTGTGAATGAGTTCTTTAAAAGCAAGAGTTTAAATATAACTGTGTGTTGAACCACAGAGGATCAGGTCAGAAAATTTCTCTTGAAAAGCTTTGGGATTTTTTTCAATTTCCAAGCGGATGTGATCTACTTTCAGTAATCTTGATTTTCTGGGATACTGTATCTCAAATGAAGTCAATTCATGCTATTAGAACTCAGTTTGCAAATATAGAGTTCATAAAATTTAGCAGAATTTATGGATTCAAGCACACCCAATCATGAAAGTACCCAACATCCAAGGTGACATTTAACTTGCAAAAAATGAAGTTGTTGAAAAACGAGTACAATGTAACATTTTGGCCTTTGATTATCATAATGTGCTCAAAAATGGCACTACTTTCAACCTCTGAACTTTTGATAGGCATAGAAATAATACCTCAGAATGACAACTTAATATAATCAAAAGTATTCACAATAGGTAAGTATAGTGAAAGGAAGTAAATTCTGAGCATCCATTGATCGGAAACGGAACTGGACCAATCATACAAATTACTTTAATGACAAGAACAGGTCAGAGGCTGGGAACTAACAACACACCCCTCGCCACCCCAAAGTCTGACCACTGTCTACAGGGCACAAGTCAGGGTCAAAGCGGATTACTGTCCACTTGCCTGGATGTAGTGCGATTCTATCAACGCTCAGGAAGTTCAACGCCATCCAGGACAAAGCAGCTCATTTGATTTGCACCATATCCACCACTTTCAACATTCACCTCCATCACTGATACACAGTAGTAGCAATGTGTACCATCTGCAAGATGCACTAAAGAAACTCATTAAAGCTCTTTCAACAGCATCTTCCAAATTTGCAACCTTGACAGGAGAGATACGGAGAGGATGTTTCATAGAACATAGAACATGTTCTAGGATGTTTCCTCTTTTGGCACAGTCTAAAATAGGGGTCACTAAATAGGTGGTCACCCATTTAAGACAGATGTAGCAAAAATAAGATGTTTCTCTCAGAAGGTCATTGGTTTTTGGAACTTCTTTCTTCAAAAGGTGGTAGCAGCAGACTTTTAGATATTGTCAAGGCAGAGGTAGATAGATTCCTGGTAAGCAGGGAGGAGAAATGTTATCAGGGTTGGTGGAAATGTGGAACTGAGCTTAAATCAGATCAGCTGTGATATCTTTGAATGGCAAAGCAGGCTCTGAAGGCCCACTACTCCTGATTCATGTGTTTATATAAAAGCAATATACTGCAGTTGCTAGAAATCTTAAATAAAAACAGAAAATTATGGAGAAACTCAGCAAGTTTGACAGCATCTGTGGAGAGAGAAAAACAGAGTTAACATTTTGAGTACAAAGATTTTTCTTTGGAATTGTTTCAAAGAAAAGTCTTTGGACCTGAAAAGTTAACTTTTTTGCCCGCGCACTGCCACTGTCTCTCCAACATTTTATGTTATATTTTGTTAATTTATATATTTGTCTGACCTCTACCGCCTAGAAAGTTCCCCTCCCAGTTATACGCCATTCTAAATTGGAACTGTATCCTCATTCCTTCACTGTCACTGGGTCAAAATCCTGGAAATCCTTCCTTAACAGTACTGTGAGTGTCCCTACACCCCAAGGACTGCAGCAGTTCAAGAAGGCAGCTCATCATCACCTTCTCGAGAGCAGTTAGGAACTGTCAATAAATGCCAGCCTAGCCAGCGATGCCCACATCCTATCAGCAAACATATTTAATTGTATGTAAATAGATGCTACCAGAAATACAGAGACAGTTCATGTTTCCAAGCAACAGCAATTACTCAGACTTGTGTCACATCAGCCCTTTAGATAAGGAAGTCATTCAGTGAGTTGCTGATTTACATGGACCAGGAAAGTCCAACGTTGGATTATTAGTCTGTGCTGAACTATATAGGAGGATAGCACCAGTGTTTCCATTGGCCCTCCAAGACTCCCAGTATTTGTTGAAGGTAAGAGTGATGCATTCTGTGGTAAAACCATCGACTGATGCACAATTTTATGCCTCGCACATTTTTAAAAAATCACTCATGGGTCATGGGTGTGTCTAGCTAGGCTAACTTTTATTGTCCATCCCTAATTACCCTTGAGAAAGCGGGCTGCCTTAACTGCTGCAGTCAATGTACTGTAGGTATACCCACTATGCCGAAAGGAAGGGAATTCCTGGATTATGATCCAGGGACACTGAAGGAACAGCAATATATTTCTAAATCAGTATGGTAAATGGTTCAGAGATGCCTGGTGGTAGGGTTTTTTTTTAAATTCATGGATGTCGCTGGCTATGCCAGTATTTATGCCCATCCCTACTTGCCTAGAGGGCAGTTGGGAGCCAGCAATATTGTTATGGGTCTGGAGTGACACGTAGGGCAGACCAGGTAAAGATGGCAGATTTCCTTTCCTCCAGGTCATTAGTGAACCAGATGGGTTTTTCCTCCAACAAATGGCAAAGTTTCATAGTCATCATTAGACTCAAAATCCCAGGTTTTTAATCAAATTCAATCCTTTGCCCTGGTAGGATTTGAACCCAGTTGCCACAATATTACCTGGGCTTCCCCAGATTAAGAGCCCAGTGATAATACCACTAAGCCATCAGCTTCCCTTATCTGTAGCTCCTGCATTTGGCCTTCTAGATAGTGATGGGTTTGAAAGAAATAAATGCCTTCGAGACAGAAAGGAAGAACACTGCTGACAAAGATGCATTACATTTTGAGAAACCTGTTGTTGCACACCAGTGTAATGTTGATCCACTCATAAATTATTCTCTAAAGTTTTGATGGTTTTTGGAACCGGGATCTTCTGTCTATTTTCTTGGGGCACTATCAGACATTTTTAAATAGATATTTTCTGCCCTAAAACAAGGATGAGATGTGTAGGTTGACTGAAAATTGGCACTTTAAATGGAGAAAAGAAGAAACTAGTGACAACACCATAGCCTAATCACCTTAACACTGTCAGCACCTATTGATTGGAGACCTGATGTTATCACTGCTGATTGCTTTTCTATCCGCAGTAGCACAGGATAAAGTGCATCAGACTGATACCTATTTAAGCAGACACACATTGATTGAGTTTACTTGATGAAGCAGGTACACAGTCTTCCAGGAAATGCGGGCAGTGCCGCATGAACAGGAACGTGTCTCTCTTGATAACAAAAGTTAATCAGCGTTTGGAAAATGAGTGCCCAGTTTGAATTCGCTGAGCAATGAAAAATCTGTTGTTAATTGGACAGGATGACAGGAAATTGCAACTGACAGTGTACCATTTATTTTATAAGCATCACTGAGAAACACACAAACTTGGGGCTGAAGATGAAATTGAAATGTGTGGAATGCGTGATTGAGTGCCCAGTTTAAAATTGAAATGGCACTATTAGATATCTCTGTGGAAATTGTCGTAAAAGACATTATTGTATGAATAAAAAATAGCTACTTGTGTCAACTTCCTCTTCCTCTCTATTTTAATAGAGGCATTACTTAACATAATTAGATTAACTGCCCTGATAAGATAGCACGGGGAGGAATATAGAATCCAATATAGATTCATCCAGCAACGTTTGTGAATTTAGACACCAATCTATAGTAAGCATGTTAATTGACAGCTCTCAAAATATATTGGCAGTTTATCAACAGTATGCTGGGGCTGATTTAGCAATCCATTCACTTCACTGAATTATCAGCATCTTTTACACAATCAAGGCTGCTATTTCACTGCAGTTCTGAGAAAGTGCTGTACCAGTGGGGGTACTGTCTTGTGAAATAAATGCTCATTAATTGAAGTGTAACAGAGCTGGGTGTCCTTTTACACCGGTCGCTGGATGTAAGCACACGGGTGCAGCAGGTAGCGAAGAAGGCAAATGGTATGTTGGTCTTCATAGTGAGAGGTTTTGAGTCCAGGAGCAGGGATGTCTTGCTGCAATTGCCCAGGGCCTTGGTGAGAGCACACCTGGAGTATTGTGTGCAGTTTGGGCCTCCTTATTTGAGGAAGGATGTTCTGGCTAAGGAGGGGGGTGCAGAAAAGATTTACCAGACAGATTCCTGTGAAGGCAGGACTGGCGTATGAAGAAAGCTTAGATCGCATACGACCACCTCCACTGGAATTCAGAAGAATTAAACCTAGAAAATTCTAACAAGACTAGACAGGGTAGGCATAGGAAAGGTGTTCCCGGTAACCAGGGAGTCCTGAACAAGGGGTCATAGTCTAAGGATATGTGATAGGCCATTTAGGACTGAAATGAGGTGAAATTTCTTCACCCAGAGAGGGATGAAGCTGTGAAATTTTCTGACACAGGAAGTGGGTGAGGCTGAAATAATAAGTGTTTTTGAGAAGGAGTTAGATATAGTCCTGAGAGCTAAAGTGATCAAAAGGGTGGAAAGAAAAACAGAAACAGAAAACAAATGATGATTAGCCTTGATCATATTGAATGGGCTCGTCCTGCTCCTATTTTCTGTTCTATATTTCTAATTGAGGCCCTGTTCACTTGCTCAGCTTGATACATAAAGTACTACAGCACTATCTGGAGAAAAATGGGTGAATTTTGCATCATGGGCAACACATATCCTTCCACCCACCAACACCAGCTTCTGGTTAGATTTTGGTAAGGGTCTAATTCCATATTCACAGGAGCCTATTATTTCAGAACTCTGATATGAGACCATTTTTAAAGTGTTGAGCGCAAATTACGGGAGTGGGAAAACAACTAACCCTATTTTGAGGCCCATACCTCCCACTGAAGACAGCCCCAGAGAGTTTGCCATTTCAGATGAAGCATATTACTTTTGTTCTGGGTATTAACATATCAACACTATTTCTTGTTTTTATTTCAGATTTTCAAATCGGCAAGATTTATCAATATGTCCGGCATGTAGCAAACTTACAGGCATGACTTGACATTATTGAAACATCTAGAATGAAAGATTATAGTTTTCGGATAAGGAGTAGCAGATTTAAGACAGAAATGAGTAGAAATTCCTTTTCTCAAAGGGTCATGAGTCTGTGGAATTTACTACCCCCAAAGTGTGGTCGTTGCTGGGAGATTGCGTAAATTTAAGGAGGAGAAAGCTTTTTTAATTGGAAATGGGCTGAAAGGTTATGGGAAGTGGGCAGGAAAAACCATGATTGTATCAAATGGTGAACCAGGCTCAAGACGCTGAATTGTCTACTCCTGTTCCTCGTTCTTATGTTCGTACTCCTTTGCACCAGAGTGCTGTGTTTTATGTTCCCAGGACATCCGAAAACACTTTGCAGACAAATAAATCCTTTTGGAAGTTAGGCCCTATTTCAACGCAATGAAATTCAGTAACTAATTCAGGTTCTCACAAGTAATAAATACACTGAATGATTAATTCATCTGCTTTTGTTGGTGTGAATTTTGTTGAGGATAGCAGAAGTTTACTTCCCAACAAAAGTCGTACGAGGTCAGGGTTCGATCTAACTTACAATGCGAGCAGAATTCTAAATTCAGTTGTTCCCCAAACCAGGAGGCACTTGTAGCACAACTGAATGTAATCAGGATACCACACCAGATTGAACTTTGTCATCTTTTTTCAGTTCAGTCATGGGATATGGGCATCACTAGCTGTGTCAGCATTTATTGTCCATCCCTAGTTGCCCATGACAATGGAAAGGTCCACAAGCAGTAGGACTGAATCTTATGTTCCAATGCAGCTCCCATGCCTGGAGCCCTAATCAATTTCAGCCTGTGCTAAGGTCTACAGGTAAGTTGAGATTTTGAGCTGGTGGAGAAGATGAAGTGGCTTGGGTTGCATGATAACTATAATGAAGAACCTTCAGCTGTCTCTAGCTGTTTTGTAATGTCAGGAGAAACCTTAGAAGTATTAGCCTCAATCATGTGCTCAAATCTTGGAGCTGTTGCAACCAGGTGGAAATGTCAAAGGGTTCCCCTTTCCTCCTGTCCTTGTTCAACTGCAATATGTGGGGAAGCGATGGCCTGGTGGAATTATCACTGGACTGTTAATCCAAGGGCCCAGATAATGGTTTGGGGACCTGTGTTCAAATCCTGCCATGGCAGATGGTGAAATTTTAATTCAATGAAAACATCTGAAATTAAGATTCTAATGATGACCATGAATCCTTTGTTGATTGTTGGAAAAATGCATTTGTTTCACTCATGCCCTTGAGGGAAGGGAAACTTCTATCCTTAACTGGTCTGGCCTACATGTGACTCCAGACTCACAGCAACATGGTTGACTCTGAACTGCCCTCGGGGCAATTAGGGATGGGCAATAAATGCTGCCTGGTTAGTGATGGCCTCATCCTGTGAATGAATTTTGAAAAAACACATTTCTAACTTTGGGTAAAGATATCCTTTGGAATTTAGTGTACGCTTAATTGTTTACTCTTCTGTAATCATAAAAGTTAAATTAGACAAATTTTCTTAAGATAAAACAAAGTAAGAGGTCAGTTTGTTTGTACTTAATCTGATCCAAATTAAAAAGTAAAATAAGACGTGACATTCATGCACACAGTGGCAGTTCACAAACACAAATATAGATAACAGAGTAGGAGACAATAGATTCACCAAAGTATAGCCCATTTAAAAGAATGGTAGAGAGAGTAGACAGTCCATGGTTTGGTGCAATTGGATGGCCTTAGGCTGAATTCAATGGTATTGAAGCTTTTGATTTGAAGGGATACATGCCAGAGTTGCTTTTTCCTCAGGAAAGACAGCTACGGAGTTGAATTCTTTCTGTAAATTCTCTGCCTGTAGTACATAGAAAGAGTCAACATTGGTGGGCATGGTCCAATATCAGAAGTTGGCTGTAGTGAGAGGGTGAGAGAGTGAGAGTGAGAGAGAGAGAGTGTGAAAGTGAGAGACTGAGAGAGTGAAAGTGAGAGACGGAGAGAGAGCAAGAGCGAGAGAGAGAGCCAGAGTCCAAAGGGACATCACTTTGCTTCTCAGCACCTGAACCAGTTCTATCACAGGCAAGGGCAAACATGTGCTTAAAAGCTCAAAGGACTTTTGCTTGATGTGATCTCTAGCTCAAACTGCCAGTAATTCAAATGTAATTGTATGTTCCAAGTAGAATTTAATTAGCTCATCTGGAGAGCTATTATGAAACTCAAGTTCTCATTGCCCAAGCAGTTAAAGTTTGAAAGGTCTGTTTTTTCTTAAATTTGTTCATTCATGGGATGTGGGTATTGCTGGTTCAGCCAGCATTTATTGCCCAAAGGGCATTTAAGTGCCAACCACATTGCTGTTGGTTGGGGTTCACATGTAGGCTATTGGCAGTTCCCTCCCATAAAGGGGATTAGTGAACCACTTGGTTGTTTTCCTGACAATCAGAAATGGTTTTGTGGCTTTTATTCAATTCTTAATTCCAGATATTTATTAGGTTCAAATTCCACCATCTGCTATAGCAGGATTTGAACCTGGGTCTTTGGATTAATAGTCCAGCAATAATACCAGTAGGCCATCACCTCCTCCATTAGTTTTCCCTTATTAAATACTATAGGTGATTTCCATAGTAACATTGTCAGCAGAGCAGGATAGGTGGTCCTTCATGGTACATGTCCGTATGCGTGTGCATGTGTGTGTGCACATGTGTGTGTATGTATGAGTGTGTGCGTGTGTGTGTGTGTGTGTGCGCGTGTGTATTATCTTTGGTAAGTTTTTGCAGATATTCCTTCTCCTCCCAACAGGGTTGGAACATTGCACATACACATATATAACAATTAACATGGCTATGTTGATGTAGGTTAAATTGTTTATATTCTGTTTAAAAAATAATCTGTCTCCTTGAAAGTCCAATTTCTGTCACCAGCCAATGAACTAAAAATAAATAGTTGCTATCAGCTCAACTTTGTTTCAACTTCGATCTTTAAAACACAGCATTCTCAGTTGGGAGGAAGAATGCTACCAACTAGTCAGAGCCAGTTTGTGAGAGATTATGACATTATAGTGGACACTTTTCCTTGTCACTTTTTAGTTTTGTGTTTGAATATATATCATTTGGCCAAATTCATCCAAACCGTCATTTACAAAGCTTGCATTTCTTACATGAAGTTCAAATTGCATTTATTTTTAAGTCTACTTTACATTGTCCAGCTTTTTAGGTTCCTGCATTATTCTTGGGTTTGGCTTTGTCATGATCATTGATACTGATATCATTTTATTCTAAACTTTGTGTAATTTCCCTTCCACCTTCCAGGCAATGGAACATTGATTGGTGCTTCCACTAACGTGGTATGTGCAGGAATAGCAGAACAACATGGTTACGGCTTCTCCTTCATGGCCTTTTTCAGGTAAAATGGCTTCAAAACTCTGTCCAAATGCAAGAAGACTCTAAATATGCTTGCAGAATGAACACCTGTTTTGCAAATGAATTTGATAAGTACAAGGGGAGACATTTTGGGGGTAAGAGCATTGAGGGCACCAAAAATAAGTCTAAATGTGATAGGGGAGCAAAGGGATCCAAAGATAAATATTTATGAAGCAATATATCCAGCAGTGGAGGTTAATAAGTCCATTAAAACAAAATGCAAACCAAGTTTAAGGCTCCAATTCCAGATGGATTACAGTTGTAGGAAAAAACTGCAGGTACATTCAGGTAGATGGGTTACCTCCAGGAAAGGTAGGGGAGGGAGGCAGGCCATGTAGGAATCTCCTGTGGATATCCCCATCTCAGTCAAGTATGCTGTTTTGGCAAACGTAAGGGTGATGGACTCTCAGGGGAATGTAGCACGGTATATATTTCTGGTATATTTCTGTTACTGAGACTTGCTCTAATGTAACGATGGGTACATCAGGTTCTATGCAATCAATTGTGATAGGGGATTCTCTAGTCAGAGACACAGACAGATGTTTCTGCGGCCGACAATGAGAAATCAGAATGGTGTGTTGCCTCCCTGGTGCCAGGATCAAGATATCTCGGAGAGGGTGCAGAATATTGTCAAAGGGGAGAGAGACCAACAGGAGGTTGATGGAACTAACGATATAGGAAGAGAAAATGATGAGATTCTAAGGAGTGAATATGGGAAGTTTGGCAGGGATTTAAAAAGTAGGTCCTCGAGAATAGTAATGTCTGGATTACTAGCTAGTGAGGGTAGGAATAGAAGGATAGAGCAGGTGAATGTGTGGCTGAGGAACTGGTTTTAGGAAGAAGGATTCACATTTTTGGATCATTGGAATCTCTTCTGTAGAATCTCTTCTACAGAAGGATGGATTGCACCTGAATTGGAAGGGGACTAATATACTGGCAGGGAAATTGGCTAGAGCTGCTGGGGAGGATTTAAACTAGTAAGGTGGGGAGGGTGGGACCCAGAGAGATAGTGAGGAAAGAGATCGGCCAGGACACTGGTACAGTTGGGAAAAGGAGCAAGTCAAACAGCCAGGGCAGGCAGGAACATAGCAAAGAACAAGGTAGGACTGATAAATTAAGCCACATTTATTTCAATGCAAGAGGCCTGACAGGTAAGACAGATGAATTCAGGGCATGGTTGGGAACATGGGACTGGGATATCATAGCAATTACCGACATATGGCTCAGGGATGGACAGGACTGGCAGCTTAACGTTCCAGGGTATAGATGCTATCGGAAGGATAGAAAGGAGGGCAAGAGGGGAGGGGGAGTGGCGTTTTTGATTAGGGATAACATTACAGCTGTACTTAGGGAGAATATTCCTGGGAATAAGTCCAGGGAAGTTATTTGGTGGAACTGAGAAATAAGAAAGGGATGATCATCTTACTGGAATTGTAATATAGATCCCCCAATAGTCAGTGGGAAATTGAGAAATAAGTTTGTAAGGACATCTCAGTTATCTGTAAGAATAATAGAGTAGTTATGGTAGGAGATTTTAAATTTCCAAACATGGACTGAGACTGCCAGCGTGTTAGGACTACATAGTGTTAAAGGGCTTTGATGGAAAGGAATTTGTTAAATATGTACAAGAAAATTTTCTGATTCAGTACCTGGATGTACCTGCTAGAGAAGGTGCAAAACATGACCTACTTTTGGGAAATAAGGCAGGGCAGGTGACTGAGGTATCAGTAGGGGAGCACTTTGGGGCCAGTGACCATAATTCTGTTAGTTTTAAAATAGTGATGGAAAAGGATAGACCAGACCTAGAAGTTAAAATTCTAAATTGGAGGAAGGCCAATGTTGGCGGTATTAGACAGGAACTTTCAAAAGTTGATTAGGATGGATGTTTGCAGGGAAAGGGATGGCTGGAAAATGGGAAGTCTTCAAAAATGGGATAACGAGTGTCCAGAGACAGTATGTTCCTGTTAGGGCGAAGGGCAAGGCTGGTAGGTGTGGGAAATTCTGGATGACTAGACAAATTGAGGTTTTGGTCAAGAAAAACAAGGAAGCATATGTCAAGTATAGACAACAGAGAACGAGTGAATCCTCAGAAGAGTATAAAGGCAGTAGGAGTATACTTAAGAGGGACATCAGGAGGGCTAAAAGGGGACATGAGATAGCTTTGGCAAATAGGGCTAAAGAGAATCCAAAGGTATTTTATAAATATATTTAGGACAAAAGGGTAACTAGGTAGACAATAAGGCCCCTTAATGATCAGCAAGGCCATCTATGTGTGGAGCCACAGGAAATGGGAGAGATATTAACAAGTATTTTGCATCAGTAAAGGAAAATATGGAAGATATAGAACATGGGGAAATAAAAAGTGACATCTTTTAAAATGTCCATATTACAGAGGACGAGGTGTTGGATGGCTTAAAATGTATAAAGGTGGATAAATCCCCAGGACCTGATCAGGTGAGATATTTGTATCATCGATAGCCACATGTGAGGTGCCAGAAGACTGGAGGGTGGCTAACAATGGTGCCACGATTTAAGAGAGTTGGTAAGGAAAAGCCAGAGGACTATAAACTGGAGAGCCTGACATTGGTGGTAGACAATTTGTTGGAGAGAATCCTGAGGAACAGGATTTACATGTATTTGGAAAGGCAAGGATTGACTAAGGATAGTCATCATGGCTTTGTGCATGGGAAATCATGTCTGACTAACTTGATTAATTTTTTTGAAGAAGTATCAAAGAGGATTGATGAGGGCAGAGCAGTGGATGTGATCTGTATGGACTTCAGTAAGGCATTCAACAAGGTTCCTCATGGTAGACTAGTTAACAAGATTAAATCACTTGGAATACAATGAGAATTAGCTATTTAGATACAGAACTGGCTCAAAGGTAGTAGGCTGAGGGTGGTGGTGGAGGGTTGCTTTTCAGACTGGAGGCTGGTGACCAGAGGTGTGCCACAAGGATCAGTGCTGGGTCCACTGCTTATCATCATTTATGTAAATGATTTGGATGTGAACATAGGACGTATGGTTAGTAAGTTCATAGAATAGAATCATAGAATCACTACAGTGTGGAAACAGGCCCTTCAGGCCCAACAAGTCCACACTGACCCTCAGAGCATCCCACCTAGACCCATCCCCCTATAATCCACCTAATCTATACATCCCTGAACACTACAGGCAATTTAGCATGGCCAATCTACCTAACCTGAGCATCTTTAGACTGTGGGAGAAAACTGGAGCACATGGAGGAAACGCACACAAACACGGGGAGAACATGCAAACTCCACACAGTCACCGGAGAGTGGAATTGAACCCAGGTCTCCAGTGCTATGAGGCAGCAGTGCTAACCAATGAGCCACTGTGCCACTCCAAAACTGATGGAGTGAAAACAGCAATCACTTTGTTCCCAGGTGGCCTTGAACCACCATCCTTTTGGTTAACAGCTGAACACCCTAACCAGTTGCACCACAGAAACTGAGACTTTCACAGTGATCTCAGCTGGTATGGGAATTGAACCCATGCTGTTGGTATCTGTGTTACAAACCAGCCAGCCAGCCATTTGAACTAACTGACCCCTTTGCAGGTAACACCAAAATTGGAGGTGTAATGGACAGTGAAGAAGATTACCTCAGCATACAATGGGATCTTGATCAGATGGGCCAATGGGCTGATCGAGTGGCAGATGGAGTTTAATTTAGATAAATGTGAGGTGCTGCATTTTGAAAAGGCGAATCATAGCAGGACTTGTATGCTTAACGGTAAGTTTCTGGGGAGTGTTGCTGAACAAAGGGACCTTTGAGTGCAGGTTCATAGTTTCTTGGAAGTGGAGTCGCAGGTGGATAGGATAGTGAAGAAGGTGTTTGGTACACTTGCCTTTATTGGTCAGTGCATTGAGTATGGGAGTTGGGAGATTATATTGCAGCTATACGGGACATCGGTTAGACCACTTTTGGAATATTGTGTGCAATTCTGGTCTCCCTGCTATAGGAAGGATATTGTGAAACTTGAAAAGATTCAAAAAAGATTTACAAGGATGTTGCCAGGGTTGGAGGGTTTGAGCTACAGGGAGAGGCTGAATAGGCTGGGGCTATTTTCCCTGAAGCATTGGAGACCGAGTGGTGAACTTATAGATGTTTATAAAATCATGAAGGGCATGGATAGGGTGAATAGACAAGGGCTTTTCCCCAGGGTGGGGGAGTCCAAATTAGAGGGCTTAGGTTTAAGGTGAGAGGGGACAGCTTTAAAAGTGACCTAAGGGGCAACTTTTTCACGCAGAGGGTATCACATGAATGGAATGAGTTGCTAGAGTAAGTGGTGGAGGCTGGTACAATTGCAACATTTAAAAGGCATCTAGATGGGTATGTGAATAAGAAGGGTTTAGAGGGATATGGGCCCAATGCTGGCAAATGGGACTAGATTAGTTTAGGATATCTGTTCAGCATGAATGAGTTGGACCGACTGGTCTGTTTCCATGCTGACTCTAATTTAAAAGTGGGGATGTGATGTTAAACCTGAATTGAACCTTATTTGGACAACACTGGAGAGCTATGAACAGTTCTGGCCATCATATTAGAAAAGGATATAGTGGCATTGGCAAAAGTGCAAAGAAAATTCACAAGGATGGTGCAAGGTGCTTCTTCTTATGGGGCAAAGCAAGATGCCAAAAGTATAAGGCAGTCACTAACGAGTCAAGTGGGGAATTCAAGAGAAACACTTTCTTTCAAAGTATAGCTATGTCAAGAAACACCCTATCACAAGGAATACTTCAGGCAAATAACATAAATACATTGAAGGGGAAGTTACATGTGGACATTAGGGAACAAGAAACAGAAGTATCTGCTAATGGGATTAGATGGAAAGGAGTGGGATGAGACTCGTCTGGGGTATAGACCGGTCAGCTGCTGTAGAATCATATATAATAAATAAAGCTATGGTATACTTTATTAGCCTGATAATCTCCTGCAATGGCTTTGATTCCTGCTTTGGTACTGTTAGTTGTGGTAGATGAAGCCTGAAGTTGTAGATTAACATCATGAGTAAAGACTTGCCTTTCTCAAAACGTACATTCATGTTATACGTGCATTCTAACAAAAAGCTAACTGAAACTGGATGACATTTGAGTAAGTTCACCAAGCTTACACTCCCAGTGGGAACCTATTTTTGATCCTTGCTCTCTTGATTCACGGTCTCCCGCTGCAAGAGAGAATTTGTGAATTTACCTGAAAATGAGCAGAGTCATTTTTCATTCATTGACGCAGGTGCAACAAGGAATTTGTGCTAATGTTTAAAATCACTGCAAATCAGACCTTGGGATTTCTTGATAACAACACTTTCCCCGTATTTTCATTCTCCAGACAAATACAAAATTACTCCCTTCTCTCCAAAGATGGAAATGGGATTCAGTGTTTTAAGTAACATTAGACAAGATTAAAGTTTTAAGTTCTAAAGTTTTCCCACATGTCTGGAGCTGAGATGGCCCTGCAGCATCATAATGACCTGTATTGAGTGAGAGACATTATTCCTAGCCTTATACTCCCCTCTCCTCTCAACAAGCATCCAAATGCAAGATGCATCAAGAAACTGCTGTGATGATACTATGGCTTTAAGAAGGATATTTTGTCTTGATTTTTTTTAATAAAGAATAGTTGACTCAGAGTTGTGAAGTGGCCTGCTTAAAGGCTCCAGAATAAACAGCTTGTGAGTCTTTGGTTTTTTTTTAAAGTTGGAACAATAGAAGCAGCCTGAATGGGTGGATTCTAGCTCCCACAGAACCAAGACTCTTAGTTTTAGCTTCCTGCAGTTGCTGGGGTCTTGAAGCTTGATGTAGAAGCTTTTATTCCTCTCTCTGTTACAACTAAAAGCCGGGGTTCTCTTCTTGCCGCTAGAATTGCATGTGAGGCAATCTATTTTACTGAATTTGTCTTGCCAAAGGTGAGTTTCTGGGATTACTATATTGGAAAAGTTAAATAGTACTAGTTAAAATATCTATTATTTTGTTTGCCATTTTGATAGAGTTACAGTTAAGCCAATACTTTTATTTTTATTTTGTCTGTATATTTTAACTGTAGTCCAAAAGAAAATGTGTTTTGCTTAACGTCGAGTAGTTTGACACATCAAATTGTATCTGGAATGCAACACTTTACACTTACCCTTAAAATAAGAAAAATTTAGGGTTTAGACTATCTTTAGACTATATTTTGAGGGTGTCCCTAATTCTGGTCTATTAGTAGGGTCCTAACCCAAGGCGAAGAGAACCCCTTAAGAGATGTCACAGTGAGCCACCGGATTTTGAGAATGGTGTGTTTGCTGCTGCAGGACAACAGGAAATGTTCCTGAACCTGACATTATAACAGATTGGTACTAAGATCTTTTGGTGGCTGTGTGGAGGTATTGGGAGAGGGGCCCTTTAACAAGGAGATTCTGGCCGTATAGTTTTCCTTTGTTCAGTGTTGGGGCAGAGGACAGTCAGGAAAATTTGTCTATTGAATACACACACAGAAGGCAGTCACTGGGTCATCAGAGTGAAATGGGAACCCAGATTCTATTTTTGTGGTTCAATGCCCTGAACATAAAATGTATCATTACTTTTTTTTTAATGTGTCTTTTAATTTTTCTATTAGTACATTGGATTTATAAAAAAGTTTTTGTAACAGGGTATAATGAGCCAAAATCAAACACTTCCTGAAAGAAACCCATTAATATTTCTCAGTGAACTGTGAAACTATCCAGCGGGAGGGAGTCTATTTATCAGTAGGTCATTTAGTGTTTTACTGAGGCCATTGCTGATTAATTCCCAATATGTGCTATGTACTCAACTCCAAGCATTTCAGATCTGTTGTGGAAGCATTTACCAAGACCAGTGTGATATTAATTAGTGCTCTGACACAGGGAAGTACTGTTAATTACCTCTGAACTTCTGCCTTTGCAGTGGCATTACATGTGCCTGCAAACCTACAGGAGACAATGAAAGTAAGAGCTTTTTTCTATACGGCACTGTTCAACTTCAGGCCATGCATAAGTATGGAGTCATAGAGTCAAACAGCAAAGAAACAAGCCCTTCAATCCAATTTGTCCATGCTGAACAGGTTTCCCAAACTAAACTGGTCAGTTTAGGTTGGTCAATATCCCTTTAATCCTTTCCAATTCATGCACCTGTCCAAATGTCTTTTAAATGTTGTAATTACACCTGCATCTATCACTTCCTCCGGCAGTTCATTCCACACACGAACCACCCTCTGTGTGAAAAAGCTGACCGTCAGGCCCTTTTAAATCTTTCTCCTCTCACCTTGAAATTATGCCCATTAGTTTTGAACTCCCCTACCCTAGGGTAAACACATTCGTTATTCCCCTTATCTATGCCCCTCATGATTTTATAAACCTTGATAAGGTCACCCTTCAACTTCCTATGCTTTGGGGAAAAAGTCTCAGCCTATCCAGCCTCTCCTTAAATCTCAGATCCTCCAGTCACGGTAAAATCCCTGTAAATATCTTCTGTACTCTTTCTAATTTAATAATATCCTTCCTACAGCAGGGTCACCAGAACTGTACACAGTACTCTTAACAGTAGCTTCAGCAACATTCTGTACAACCTCAACATTGCATTTCAACTCCTATACACAATGTTCTGAGTAAGGAAAGCAAGCGCGCCAAACGCTTTCTTCACCAACCCGTCTACCTGTGACACAACTTTCAAGGAACTGTGTACCTGAACCCCTAGGTCTCTCTGTTTGACAGCGCTACCCAGGGCCCTACCAACACTTCACAAACTTTTGGTTAATTTTGAAGTGAAGATACATAAGCAAACAAGCATACAACAAGTTCCTAAAATTAGCGAATGATGCGTATGGCCACTTAACCAGCTTTGGCTGAAGATATATTTGGTCTGGTCAACTTTGCTGCTCTTCCTCAATGAGTACATGAACTCCTTGAATGGACAGACAGATCTTCTGTTAAACTTTTTTTTTTGTACAGCAGGCAGCTTCGATAAAGTAACACTTCCTGAGTATGTCATTGAACTGCAGCTTAATTTATGTGCTGAAAGCCTGGATTGTGACTTGGATTTGTGATGTACTGAGTGTTGGGTGTGCAGCCATGGAGTCAGGCTGACATACTTTAATAAAAAAAGTAGAATTGAAAACAATATAGAATATGCTATATTGGAAAGCATAGCACAAGAAGGAGTGGATCAGTTGTTAATGTTGCAGCCCCTTCATTTTGAACTATACAAGTCAACTCATTCAAAGTCTGAAATAATCATGATTGAAACAGGAGGTAAAACTCTGACAAAGGAAGTACTCAACTATGTCGAATTTTTGTGTGCAAAATCAGTAATGTGTGAATTAATCTGTCAAATTGACATACCAGGCTCTGCCATAAGACAGCACAACAGTTAGCCCGTTTATCAAGGCACAACCTCAGCGTTATCATTCTTTGGCTAACGGTGTGAGAGTCCACGATTGCTATTCAGTGACCCCTGTGTAAGGTGTATGCATGACAATTTAAAGAAACAACAGAACCTGGGTTGGATGTGGCATCTTTGAACAGTAAGAATGGAATCAGGGTCAACTGCTGTCATTCAAGAAGCTGAATTTAAATGAATCTGTTTTGAGGGAAGAAACATTGGAGTGTGGTGAACTGGGAGAAGGTAGGTTTTTGTGTGTTAGCCTGCTTACATATGAAATAAGAGTGAGGAGTAGGTCATATGATTCCTTAGGTAATCTGCTATTCATTGAGACCATGGGTGAACTTCTACATTGACTCTACTATCTACCCTATTACAAATTTCGTGATTCCCAACAATTTATCCATCTCAGTCCTGAGTGTTCTCATGACTGAAAATCCACAGCCTTTTGGAGTGGATTCTTCTTAACCATGGAATTCAATTTGAGTTAGACATGCGTAACATTATTTTTAAAAAAATCTGATATTGCAGAGTTTTACTGAATTGAACCTATAAAATTATGTGGCTTAAATAGCAGAGTTGGTACTCCACAAAAAAATTAATTTAAATCACTATCTTGGGTATCCTTCTATACTCTCAAATCAAAGATTTTAAGCATTTCTTTTAGAATTTAGTCTGATTCCCCATATGACAGCAACACACAATCAACCTGCGTTCCATGGGAACCAGAAATGGCATATGTCTGTAGAATCTCCTCAAGTCAGCTTGTGATCACTTGGATGGTGTAAATCCACCAAGAAACGACAGATAGTTATAAACACAGTCCAGTCCGTCATGCAAACCAGCCTTCCATCCATTGACTCCATTTATACTTCCCACTGCCTTGGGAAAACAACCAACATAATGAAAGCCCCCTTCCACCCTGGTTTACTCTCTTCCACCCTCTTACATCAGGCAGAAGATATAAAAGTTTGTATATACATACAAATAGATTCAAGAACAGCTTCTTCCACAAAGTTATTAGACTTCTGAATGGACCTCTGAAATTTTGAATTTACTGTTGATCGCGGTCTATGTGTGTTCTCTGTGTAGCCACAACATTGTATTCTTCGCTCTGTTCAAATAAAAGCAAAATGCTGCAGTTGCTGGAACCCTGATACAATGATGGAAAATGTTGGAGAATCTCAGCATATCTTGAACTATCTGTGGAGAGAGAAACTGAGTTAATGTTTCAGTCTGGTATGACTCTTATTCAGAACTGAAAAGAATTGGAAAACAGTGGTCTTTATATCTTTAACAGACATTGGGGGTGACCGAGGGGAGCAAATGGTGTTCTGTGTGCCTGTACTACACCATTGGAATCATTACCTACTGAATTTGGGTGGCTCCATGAGCTTTTATATGCTTAATTTCAATCCCCCCAGAAGATTTTGTTTCCAATCTCAGTTTCAGACTTAAGATAAGCTGTATGAATTGGTTTCCCTTCTCAGTTTACTTTTCCTGCTTTCCCATTTTGAATGTGGTCTCTCTCAAAAAGAAAATGCAATCTTTGAATTCCATCACAGTAAGATCTAGATATGGTTGGCAACTTATCCACAATTGCCCTTGAGAAGATGATGGTGAACAAAGTTGGTAACTGACTGACTGACACATGTATTGCTTGGCCCTGAAGTCATGTATGGGTAAGACTAGCAGATATTATCTCCGAAAGGGCATCAACAAACTGGTGGAGTTTTTTTGATATTTACATAATTACAACTACGCACATCTTCAAGTTTTATATAATTAACTAAATTTTTAATTAGCCAGATGCTAGGATCTGAATTCTTCTGGATTACTGGTCCAGTAACTTAGCTGTTTTACTACAGTTCGAGGTAATTGCGCTATTTGCTTTGCACTATCTAGATCCTAATTTGTAAGAGCTACCGCTTGGTATGATCCTCTGCTATTAACACTCATATCTTGATTTTTAATTTTGTAGCCATGCTTCACAATAATTCCATTGTTGATCTGTGACCATTGTTGGTGCGATGCTTCACTAATCTTAATAAATACAAACCAAGAGATTCCATTAGACCACAATCACAAATTAAAAACTTGCCTCATAAGTTTAATTATATCCTTTTAATTAACTTTGTATCCACACGGCAGGATCTCCTCTATCTTTAATGAGAAGGTTAAATATATTCAGCTTGAACCAATCGTACCAACTCAGGAAAGAAGATTGTAACTGAAAAAAGTGCAGAATTTATCAAGCGATAAATTTTCAGATGGCTTTTAAGAGACTGCATAAAATGTCAGTGTGGAATAATTTGCGAGGGCCTGAAAATCAAATGGGAATCCCTTTCATCAGATAACCACATGAATAAGGCTGCCTACAATATTCTAGACGGTTGGTTGGGCTCCTCCAGTGTGCTCTTTTGTATTAATTTAAATGAGGATTAAATTGGAATATTGACTAGTCCAATTTACCATCAGCGTGCATTACATTGGACTCTCAAAATTGAATGTATGTATGAAAGGACTTTTAAAGGGGCAGGTTCTTTTAACATTTTATACTTCTGTCCCTTGGTTGGGAAAGCTTTTTCAAGATTTATTTTTAAATGCTATGCAATTGAAGAGATTTTTCTCAGTCCCTGGACTGCTGAGGTTCTATCAATGTTGAAGATTTAGAATTGATGCCCTTAAAGGAACAAATGAAAGGAAAATCAGGCAAATGTGCTTTCCTTCCCTGATGGGCATTTCATTAACACATTTGATTTTGCAGCAACCCAGCAACCATGCTCATTGTTTCTCTAGCGTAAGAAATCCTCTTGAGTTGTTAGTCTCAAACCATAACCATTACACAATCAAGTCTAACTCTGGCCTTTTTTTTTGACAAAAGGAGAGAGCACTCCATTTCTGACAGGGGATTGCAATCACAGCTCCCTCTTCAATAACCACTATCATCTTCCTTGTTCTGGATATAGCTCCAACTGGCAGAAAATTTTACTCTTGAGTCTCACTGACTCCAGGTTTGCTAACATTTCTTATGCCATAATCAGTTAACTGCTGCCTTGATGTCAAGGGCAGTCACTTTTTTTTCATTCATTTGTGGGATGGTTGGCTGGGCCAGCATTTCTTGCCCAGCCCTAGTTGCCCTTGAGAAGGTGACGATGAGCTGCTTTCCTGAACCACTGTAGTCCTCCTGCTGTGGGTTGACCCACAATATCATTAGGGAGGGAATTTCAGGAATTTGACCCAGTGACAGTGAAGGAACAGCAATATATTTCCAAGTCAGAATGGTGAGTGGCTTGGAGAGGAACTTAGAGGTGGTGGTGTTCCCATATATCTGCTGCCCTTATCCTCCCAGATGGAAGTGGTCATGGGTTTGGAAGGTGTTGTCTGAGGATCTTTGGTAAATTTCTGCAGTACACCTTGTAGATAGCACACACTGAGGGTACTGAGCGTCGGTAGTGGAGGGAATGCTTGTGGATGTAGTGTCAATCAAACAGGCAGCTTTATCCTGGATGGCATCAAGCTTCTTGAATGTTGTTGGGGCTGCCCTCATCCACGCAAGTGGGGAGTATTCCATCACATTCCTGACTTCCTTGTCGATGATGGACGGGCTTTGAGGGGTCAGGAGGTGAGTTACTCGCCGCAGTATTCCCAGCTTCTGGCCTGCTCTTGTAGCCACTGTGTTTATGTGGTGAGTCCAGTTGAGTATCTGGTCAATGATAACTCCCAGGATGTTGATAGTGGGGGATTCAGTGATGGTAACACCGTTGAATGCCAACGGGTGGTGGTTAGATTGTCCCTTATTGGTGATGGTCATAGACTGGCATTTGTGTGGCACGAATGTTACTTGCCACTTGTCAGCCCAAGCCTGGATATTGTCCAGATCTTGTTGCATTTGGATATGGACTGCTTCAGTATCTGAGTAGTTGTGAATGGTGCTGAACATTGTGCAATCATCGGCGAACATCCCCACTTCTGACCTTACGATGAAGGGAAAGTCATTGATGAAGCAGCTGAAGATGGTTGGGCTTAGACACTACCCTGAAAAACTTCTGCAGAGGTATCCTGAAGCTGAGATGATTGACCTCCCACAACCACAACCATCTTCCTATTCGTCAGGTATGACTCTAACCACTGGAGAATTTGCCCTTGATACCCATTGATTCCAGTTTTGCTAGGGCTCCTTGATGCCACACTTGGCAGCCTTAAAGTCAAGGGCTGTCACTCTCACCTCACCTCTGAAATTCAGCTCTTTTGTCCATGTTTGGACCAAGGCTGTAATGAGGTCAGGAGCTGAGTGGCCCTGGCAGAACCCAAACTGAGCAGGTTATTTCTGAGCAGGTGCTGCTTGATAGCACTGTTGATGACACCTTCCATCACTTTACTGATGATTGAGAGTAGACTGATGTGGTGGTAATTGTCTGGGTTGGATTTGTCCTGCTTTTTAGGTACAGGACATACCTGGTCAATTTTCCATATTGTTGGGGAGATACCAGTGTTGTAACTGTACTGGAACAGCTTGGCTAGGGGAGTAGCAAGTTCTGGAGCGCAAGTCTTCGGTACTATTGCTGGAATATTGTCAGATCCTGTACCCTTTGCAGTATCCAATGTCTCCATGCCTCACAGCATGACTTCTGCTCTTTTGTTCATGTTTGGACTCAGTTTGTAATGAGATAAAGAGCTGAGTGGCTCTGATGTAACCCAAACTGAGGGTCAGTGAGCAGATTATTGCCAAGCAAATACAGTATGATAGCACTGTCGATGAACCCCTTTCATTACTATGATGATTGAGGGTTAACTGATAGGGTGGTATTTGGTCTGCATTGGATTTGTCGTGCTTTATATGGATAGGACATATAGTGTAAAATTTGCACATTGCCGGAAAGATGCCAGCTGGTTCTGGACCATAAGTCTATTGCCAGAATGTTGTCAAGGTCTTTATGTGGCTTTTTGCAGTATCCAGTGCATTCAACTGTTGCTTCACTCCTCATGGTTAGATATTCTTGGTACAGCTCTGCGCATGCCCTCCCCCACTCTTCATTGAACAAAGGTTGTTCTCCTGGCTTCAAAAACAGAAGTTGCTGGAAAAGCCCAGCAGGTCTGGCAGAATCTGTGAAGAAAACAATCAGAGTTAACGTTTTGGGTCTGGTGACCCGTCCTCAGAACTGATGGTAGTTGGGGAAATGTTGGTTTATATGCGGAAAATAGGGAGGGTAGAGAGTAAACAATAAGATAAAGGATAGAGCCCGAAGAGAAGGAAGAGCAGTTGGATAGACAAAGGATTTGATAATGATCAGCTTATCTATACATTTCTCTGACCCATACTCTGCAAATTGGATTCTCTAACACTATTTGCTCTGCTGACTGGTGCTCCACAGAAGTGGGAATTCACTCTCTGCTCAGTTCTGCAGATCTCCCATTCTTGTGTCTTCCCCTTTAATTTCTTGTTAGTGCTTCCTGAGTAATGTGAAGAGGGTAAAGAATGCATGAGGTTGTTTCCCATTGTAGACCTCATAGTGCTTTAGGGAAGGACGTGTCCTCTTTCAGCAGGATCCTCTACCTGCAAGAAGCTGCAACAAAGTTCTCGCTCATCTGTCATCACCGGCCAAAACATCTTGGTTCTGCTGCGACCAGGGTTTGTAACCCTGAGCATGGCACCGCTACCTTGGCATAGAGCGACCTGCAAGCTGTCAAGGGTGACCACACCCTTGTCGGAAAAACCCACCTGGTTCACTAATGTCCTTTAGGGAAGGAAACTGCTGTCCTTACCTGGTCTGGCCTACATGTGACTCCAGACCCACAGCAATGTTGTTGACTCTTAACTGCCCTCTGGGCAATTATGGGTGGGCAATAAATGCTACCTAGCCAGCGATGCCCTCATCCCGTGAATGAATAAAGAAAACAAAAACCCTAAGGCCTCATATAACCCTGCTAGACTACCTAGGCTCGATCTCACCAATGTACCAGCTGCAGATGCACCTGTTCTCGACAGTATCAGTGGGAGCGGCCATCAAACAGTATTGTGAAGCCAAAGTCCGATCTTCACATTGAAGATAAAATAAAATAGATTTTGAATAGATCTCGTAACTCAAGCCTAGATTTCCATGAACAAAAACAGAAGTTGCTGGAAAAGCTCAGCAGGTCTGGCAGCATCTGTGAAGAAAAAAATCAGAGTTAACGTTTCGGGTCCAGTGACCCTTCCTCAGAACAACTCCTGCTCCTAGTTTTTATATTTCTGTGTTGTGTTGGTGATGACCCAAACAGCTATTATTTTTTATGTCTACTATGTTCATCCGGTATGAGTGTGAGCTTTTTACTTGGGTGAATTTTCTTCTCAAATCCTGCTGTAACTCCCCGTTTCAAACACATCCTCTGACTACGGTATTCCTCATTAAAGTATTAAAATATGACAATATGGATCTTAACATTTTGCAGCCCTGTTGTGAAACAAGAATGGAAATTGTATTTGTATAGCCCCTCTCACAGTATCAGGCTAAAATGCTTTGCATTCGTTGAGTTTCTATTCTAGTGTCCTATCCTGGGCCTGCTACAGCTCAAAGTTTCTGCTTTGGCACCTTGCAATCTCTGAGTCAACATTGAGTTCAACAGCATTAGAGCATGACCTCTATCCTCCATTTATATTATGCCTCCCACCCTTTCCTGGCTGTATCTTGTGTCTTGTTGACTTTTCTCTCAGCATAGCAGACCCACTTTGCCCTTTCCACATCTATCATTTGCAGTTCTATCTTACAATTCTATCACACCTTTACCATCATTTGCATTCTCTTTGTCTTTTTCTGGCACCCTCTGCAGCTGTTCCACATACTCCTCCTCTTTGGTCAATAGCATTAAGTAAAATTATTTCCCAGCTCCTTTCAGTTCTGAAGAACAGTCATGTTGTAATCAAAATGCCAACTCTGTTTCTCTCTTCACAGATGCTGCCAAACCTGCTGAGTTTCTCAAATACATTTTGCTTTATTTTACTGGGAAATATAAGCACCGTTACAAGGCAAGAAGGTTGATTTCAGAGATGAAAGGGTTGGCTTATGAGGAGGAGATTGAATAAACTGGGACTATATTCATTGGAATTTAGAAGAATGAGGGGGTCCTTATAGAAACCTTTAAAAGTATGAAGGGAATAGATCAGATAGAAGCAGGAAGGTTGTTTCCACTGGCGGATGAGACTAGAACTAGGGGGCATAGCCTCAAAATAAGTGGGAGCCGATTTAGGACTGAGTTGAGGAGGAACTTCTTCACCCAAAGGGTTGTGAATCTGTGGAATTCCCTATGCAATGAAGCAGATGAGGCTGCCTCTTTGAATGTTTTTAAGGCAAAGAAAGGAAGATTTTTGAACAGCAAAGGAATTAAGGGTTATGGTGAGCAGGCTGAGTCCACGAAAAGATCAGCCTCGATCTTATTGAATGGTGGAGCAGGCTCGAGGGGCCAGATGGACTACTACTATTTCTTCTGTTCTTATGTAACAAATTTACACATGGCATACTCTCACAAAGAAAGCATGAGGAAGGTGCAAAGTCCTCAGGTACCACTGCCAGTCCCAACTTTCCAACTGATGGGGTGTTCTGATGTGCCTGAGTCAACTCCAAGCTGCGTCCTAATATGTCACTTAAACTCATGCCCATTCGAATTCACAATTTAACACTGTAAAAGTGAAGGTCCAATATAAAGCCAGATGTCTTCATGAGTTTCTTAAAATTAAATTTCTCCTTTTCAGTGCAATTGTTTTCCATAGAGGGGTTATGAGAAGGAAGTTCTATTGATTACTGGAGAAGGTAAACCTTCAGAACGTACTTAAACATAGGTCCATATAAGCCTAGAGACATTTTCTTCAAACCTGTAGAAGCATTAAAATTTGAGGTCAGCCCGAAGTGGGACCTGTTCTACAATTTCAAAAAATAGATCAATACTTCCAATCATTTCTAAAAAACCCAAACAAGTGTTTATCAGCATTTCCTTTGGGGAAACTTTTTTTTTCATGCTTTCTTCAGCATTGTCTACAGAATTAAATCATGCTCATTGAACTGTTTTTTATTATCCAAAGTCCAAAGCCAGCTAGAACAAATTAACAAGGAAAGTCTCTAAGGATGTCTGTTTCTGAAAGAGTTTTTCATCTGACTCTGCAATTTTTCCTTTCTTCTGCTGTTTATTGTAGAACGTAGATTCCATGTGGGCCCTCACCCACTTCCTTGCGAATTCAGTCCTATTCAGTCTTGAGCCTTGAAACTTAAGACTCGCTTGCGTTTGAGAAATATTTTCTCCATTGACATCCTTGGACATCATATTATTTTCTTCAACCGTGTTTGGTGTTCCTATTTTACACTTTGGACAAGATTTATCTCAAAAATATCCCATCGCTTTGTCAACTTCACAAAAAAGTGCTTTCAAGGGAAAATTTAAAAATACGCTGCGATTATGATCCTCCATCAGACCATGGCATCACAGTGTGCTGATTTTGACAGAATTGGAGCAAAGCTACTGGTGTTATAACAGCTCCAGCCAGAGCTACAAACTTATATTGAAAATAAAATGTACACGCTTTAGGTGCAAAGAAAGTACTGGTCAACATTAAGGTGTGTGGAATTGAAGGGAAATGTATGACATGACTGAAAAAGACTAGTAACCAGTGAGAAGCAAGCATTGTTATTTATTAGAACAATAGGGGATAAAACTTGCAGCTGGATTTTCAGAGTCAGAAGGACCTCTTAAAAATGCCGATTAAGGTCTGGTTCTGGGATTCTTGCCCCCATTCCCCATTTTTTGTGGCTCTTGAGCCTCCACCCGTAGACCTGGCCAGTTTCCTTCATGAAGGTAGGCACCTCCCAATTTTCATTGAGATTGAACCTGCTTTTGGGTGACTCGTGGTTCACGGCCCCTCAGAGGATTGTGAATCACAGAAGAGATTTGAGAATCTTACAGTAGGTGTGTTTAAAAGGCCTTGCCCTTTGCCCCCATGCACCTCAGTCCAACACAGCACCGACTTGGTCATGTGCCCCACCCGCCCAACCCCATGGTACATTAAAGTACCCAAGCCCATTCAGTGTCAACACATTACCCCTCACCCACCCCTAATGGTTCCTCATACCTTCCACGCTGATGTATAACCTTTCCTTGCTGAGTCACTATGAACAGAGCCAGGGAAACCTGAAGGATTTATGTGTAAAACTCTCTCATTATGGGTGTTTGCTCAGAACACAGGTTCTCATAAAAGGATTATCTCTTGTTTGCACATGTGCAGAGAGCTGTTACATTTACTTAATTGACATCTCTATGAGTTTATAGAAATTTATTTTTGGCAATGACTTAAAGTTAATTTGCACATGATGAAGAGGCGTCAAGTACTTATAGCTTCTGTTACTGATACTTTAAAGGCCTGTTTGACCATCATTTTTACTATAGGGTTAATTGTTTTTGTATATATTGTATATTTGGTGAAAGGGCAGGAGTTGATATTTAGCCTATAAGAGACCATGGAGATGAGTGGGGATGGGCCAAGAATTTACAATGAGTTTGTATGGAGTTACGGGTGTGAATGGGATCAGGAGTTGGCATGGAGGCATGGGGTAATTGGGTATGAGTGGTGAGGGGCTGGAGAGACTAAGATTTATTCTGATAACTGGAAAAAAGGGCCAAGAACTGAAGTGAACATTTTCACCAACTCGCCTTAGCTGTCAGCCTTGAATGGTGACCTGGGTCTGGGGAAAGGTGACTGTTTCCTGCAGCTACCACCCAGGACTGAAAGTTACATGGAAAGTGGAACTTTAGAGCAGGTGGGTCTGCAAACTTGTGAAATTTCCGGACTTAAGCCTTCCAGGTCGGTTATGAAATCCTGAGCCCTGCTGTCGAATGGATTGAGATTGTGTTCCTATATTTTATCTTTCTTTGTAAATGAGCTGGATTTTTAGAATTGACATATCAACTATAGACAGTCTTTCATGGAACAGAAAGAGAAATTGCTGGAGAAACTCAGCAGATCTGGCAGCATCTGTGGAGAGAAAGCACAGTTAATGTTTTGGGTCCAGTGACCCTTCTTCAGGACTGACTGTAGCTAGGAAAATGTTGGTATATATGCTGAAGATGGGGTGGGAGGGGGAAAAGGAATAAATGATAGGTGAAGATGGAGCCCAGAGAGAGAGAGAGAACAATAGTTGGGCAGACAAAGGAATAGGTAAAGGTTAGCCTAGAAGCATGAATTGTTGTTTGGACTACTAGTAACTGGCAATGGGGTGATTCTGGTAGCATCCCATATGATGTCAAAGCCTGACATATGGGAGTTGGGCTAAAAACACGGGAGAAGGTATTCAGGTCCTAAAATTATTGAACTCAATATTGAGTCTGAAGACTGCAGAGTTCCCAAGAAGAAAATGAGGTGATGTTCTTCCAGCTTGTGCTAAGCTTCGCTGGAGCACTGCAGCAACCCTGAGACAGAAATGTTGGCCAGGGAAACACAGTGGTGTATTGAAGTAGCAGAGAACTGAAAACTCACGGTCATTTTGTGAACAGAATGTAGGTATTCCACAAAGCGGTCACCCGGTCTGCATTTCCCCATTGTAGAGCAGACCACATTGTAAGCAGTGAATGCAGTAGACTAGATTGAGGCAAGTGCAAATAAATCACTGCTTCATCTGGAAGATGTGTCTGGAGCCTTGGACAGTGAGGAGGGAGGAAGTAAATAGGCAGGTGCTACACCTTCTGGAAGGTGTTGTGGGGGTCTGAGTTGGTGTTGAGAATGGAGGAAGAGTGGACCAGGGTGTCCCAGAGGGAACAGTACCTATGGAAGGCTGACCAAGGAAGGTGAGGGTAATAAATGTTGGTTGGTGGCATCCCGCTGGAGGTGGCAAAAATGGCAGCTAATGATCCTCTAGATGTGGATGTTGGTGGGATGGTAAGTGAGGATGAGGGGGATCCTATCACTGTTGTGGGAGGGAAGAGAGGGGGTGAGGGCCAAAGTGCGGGAGATAGATCGGATCCACCTGAGGGCTCTGTCAACCATGGTGCTCAGTAATCCTCATTTGAGAACGAAGATGGACATTTCGGAGGACCCCTTATTGAAGTTGGCATTGTCAGAATGAATGTGATGGAGATGGACGAACTAGAAGCATTTCATAGAGTCTTTACAGGAAGCATGGTGTGAGGATGTATAATCAAGGTATCTCAATGTTAACTCTGCTTTCTCTCCACAGATGCTGCCAGACCTATTGAGCTTTTCCAGCAATTTCTGTTCATTTTTCCGATTTCCAGTATCCGTAGTCCTTTGGTTTGTTTTTGTTCACTCTTTTATGGAGTTCTCTTTCTTTCTAAATGCGTACGATATAGACATGCGATACTGATATGAGCACAGTGCCACCACCTTTGAAGATTTCTGCTGGAATCCAGGCTTTGTTATTTTTCATCTGTTTGATTGCATGCTGCAGCTGTCCTATTGATAGGGACTCCAACCAATTCTGACGAAGGGTCACTGCACTCGAAGAGTTAACTCTGATTTCTGTCCACAGATGCTGCTAGACCTGCTTAACTTTTCCAGCAATTTCTATTTTTGATTCTACCACAGAGCTCTGGGGTATAACCTGGAGGATATCAGCTGTCACTGGATGCACACTTGGGGGGAGTTGCTGGAAATGGTGTTTCTAGCATTGATGGATATCATTGACCTCCTTATCAAGAGAAACACTGAACTGAGAAACGAAGGGGTTTTGGTGATTGTTTTAATCATTCACCAAATGTGGCCAACACTGGGAGCATTTGTATCCTATTCCAAATTGTCCTTGAATGTGAATTCCCAGGCTCTGACCTGGTTTTGCAGCCACAGGATCTAAGGGTCCAGCTCAGTTTCTGGCCAATGGTAACCCCTAGGGATGTTGATAGTTGGGTATTCAGTAATGATAGTGTCTGGCACTCATGTAGCATGCATGTTATTTGCCATTTATTAGCCCAAGCCTGGATATTGTCCAGGTCTTACTGCATTTTGGTATGGGCTGTGTCAGTATCTGAGAGGAGTCACCAATGGTTTGAATATTGTGTAATCAATGGCAAATATCTCTACTCCCCTGATGATGGAGTAAAGTTCATTGATAAGCAACTGAAGATGGCTGGGCCTTGAAGTAATATCATTAACTTCCATACCAGGTGTGACTCTGATAAATGGAGAATTTTTCTCATTGACTGCAGTTTTGCAAAAGTTCCTTGATGCCACATTTAGTCAAATGCTGCTTCGATGTCAAGGACAGTTACCTTCACATCCTCTCTAGACTTCTGATTTTTTTCTCTTTGTTTGGATCAAAGTCGGGTCCTATGTGTGCCTGGCAAAACCTAACTGTTCAGATCCACGCCTCTGGTGTGTTTGTCCTGTAGGTAGAATAGGAATGGTGATGGTAGTATTTGCAATAATGTTTGTAAAGTATGACTCAGCGAGCATAACAGCTCCGCCAATTTTGGCAAAAGGTTCCCAGTGTTAGTAAGGAGTACTTTGTAAGGTCAACAGGGCTGTGTTTTCTGTTGTCATTTCTTGTGCCTTGTTTGATGCTGGATGACCCATCTAGCTTTGTTTCTTTTATCAGGCTTTCTAGCATTTTGATACAACTAAGTAGCTTGCTCAGCTATTTCAGAGGCATTTAAGAGTCAAACATATTTTTGTGGATCTGGAATCACATGTAGGTGGGACAGATGAGGATGGAAGACTTTCCTTAAATATTCATTTCTGTTTTCATGATCGCAATTAAATTAACTTTTTCTTCCAGGTTTATTCATTGAACTCAAATTTAATTATCTGCTGTGGTGGGATTTGAACCAATGGCTCTCTGAATTAATAGTCCATTAAAAATACCATAATTCCACTGTCTCCTATCTGACCTTGGTTTATAGATGGACCTGGTGGCTTTGAAAAATCTTTGCATGCCATGATGGTTAACATATTGTTTGAACTCTCGGACTTTCTCTTCCTATCACATATCGTTGATGTTCCTGATTCGTACTGTCTGATCCTCAACTGAAGTCATGGGTAGTGGGCATCATAGTCAAACAAATCCTATTCTCACCTGATGCCTGCACGTGTGTCTTTTCTTAAGTGCGAATGGACAGCAAGTGTTGGAAACCTTGTCCAACCTTTCCTGATAAAAAAACTAATTTGAGCATGGCAATTGACTCCTTGTCAGAGTTTCAGGAACTCTTCACAGACCAGAAATCAAACTTGAGACTCTCCTGATTGATGAGACTTGGCTTAGTTGACCCCATCAAGGGAGATGCTGCAACGACTTCTGCTGTACAGGCACTTGCTTTATGGGTACCAATTAAAATAGACCTACAGTAGACTTTTCAGCTCTTCTCAGTTGTCTGCAATGTCACAGATTTCAAAACATTTTGTTAACCTCCAGAGAAATTGGGGAAGAATGAATGAATAATTCCATTTCACCAGATCATCAACAAAAGCTTATGTAATAAATCATAGAGTGCAAGGCTGGAATAGAACAATACCCAGCGGATGAACTAAGAATGTGCTTCCATTTATATATCACCTTCAGCTCCGCAAGGTATCCCTGGACACTTCATTGTCAATGTAGTCACTGTTAGATAGGCAATCTAATTAAAAGTAAAGCACAACAAAATGTTGTGTCCTCTTGAAATGTATGAACAGGAGTATTCATCCCCTTGAGCCTGTTCTGACATTCACTTGGATTCTGGCTGGTCTTTTCCTCAATTACACTTTCCCACTTTGCTCTGTGTCCCTTGATGCTCATACCAAACAAAGATCTATCAATGACAGTTAGGAAAACTGTGAATTTAATCTGCTTTTCAAGATTCAGATTTCCACAGTCCTTTATATAATTGTGCTTTCTGATTTCACTGCTCGATTTTGAGATGGTGTTCTGTTTTTTTGGGTTCCTGCACCGGAGTTAGTTGGTTCTCTCTGGATCTTGAACTCACTGTATTATTTTACTTAGCGCAACTAGATCACTCCTCTACCTTCTTAGCTTAAGGGAATATAAACTCTGCTTATGCAACCTATCCTTCTAATTGAACCCTTTAAGACCCAGCATCATTCTGGTGCATCTGTGCTGCATGTACTGTAGTATATTCTAAAGTGAGATTCCTAAAAATAAATAGACTAGACCACGTCGGGTCTCTCTAGGACTGTGTACAACTCAGACATCACTTCTTCTCCCTTTGTGTCCCAACCTGTCCTTGAGTGAAGGATAAGTGTTTCACTTTTTGTTACCTTTCATTAGCTGTCTGACAACCTTTAACAATTTGTGTGCTAGTCCCTTAGTCTCTTTGCTCCTCCACAGTTCCTTATTCTTCTGCCATGAAGAAATTATTCAGACTTTTTCACTTCCAAATGCCAAGTGGACAATATTGTGATTCCCTACATTGTATTTTAACTGCAACTTCTCCTGCTCACTGAAGAACACCGAGCAATGAGAAATGGAAGCAGGAATCGGCAATGTGGCTCCTTAAGCTGTTACATCATTCACTAAGATCATGGTTGACCTTATATGTCAACTCCTTGTGTGTGTTATCCTCTTTGATACTTCAGTGCCTCAAAATCTTCTGATTGTTGCCTTGGGTGGACCCACCAACTGAAACTTTTCAGACTTTGAAACAGAGAATTCCAAAGAATCACAGACTTCTGTGGAGTTGTCTTGAAATAACTACACAGAGGCTTGTATCCTGTCACCGAGTCACACTTTATTTATATATGGAGAGTCTTTAACACTGATCCAGCTCCCTCAGAGACAGCTCTCAGATAGAACAGGATGTCTGACACCCATGTTCTTAACTGTCAAGCCGGGGTTCTCTGATTGGACCAGGTTAACAGCCCCAATCAGGGAACTCATATTCTCTGAGTTCCACCTGGCTGACCTCATTAAAATCACTACATCTGTGAGTAAAGGAATTTGTCCTCATCTCTGTTGGAATAAATGTTTGAGCTCTTATCCTGAGACTCTAAGCTCTAGTTCTTGAACTGGTGGAGGAACTAACAGGTGCTTTGTATCTGTCTTCAGGGAGGAAGATACCAAGACTGTAACAGAAGAGGAGCAATTGAGGACACTGGGTCTGTACTTGATGCAGTTTAGAAGAATAGGGAGGGGGCTAGTGATCTCAATGAAACTTATCTTATACGGAGAGGTCTGGATAGAGTGGACGTGGAGAAGATGTTTCCACTAGTAAGAGAGACTAAGATCTGAGAACACAGCTTCAGGGTGAAGAGACAATCCTTTAGAACTGAGGTGAAGAGGAATTTCTTCAGCCAGAGGTTGGCAAATCTGTAGAACTCTTGGTGCAGAAGGCTGTGGATGCTAAGTCACTGCGTGTATTTAAAACCAAGATAGATTCTTGATTGTTAAGGGACTCAAGGGTTATGGCAGGAGAATGGGGTTGAGAAACATATCAGCCACGATTGAATGGTCGAGCAGACTCAATGGGCTGAATGGCCTAATTCTGCTCCTATATCTTATGATCTTCATTTCCTAGCATGGAGAAATAGTTAAGAAACAGCATCTCCATTGTCGAATTCACCAAGGCTCCTTATACAGCACCTTCCAAACCCACAGTTACTACCATCTAGAAGAACAAGGGCAGAAGATATATGGGAAAATCACCATCTGCAAGTTCCTCTCCATCTACTCACCATCCTGACTTGGAAATATATTACCGTTCCTTTACAGGCACTGGATCAAAATCCTAGAATTCCCCACTAACAGTATTGTGGGTCTTCCTTCAGCACGTGGACTGCAAATGTTCAAGAAGGCAGATCACCACACCTTCTCAAGAGCAACAAGGAGCAGGCAATAATTTCTGACCCAGCCAGCAATGCCTGCATCACGTGAGTGAATATGTAAAAAATGATCCCTTGAAGAATTTCATGTGTTTCGATGAGATCACCCCTCATTCATCAAAACTCCAGCAAATGTATACCATTCTCCTCAATTGTTCTTCATAAGACAGCTCCTTCATTCCAAGAATCAGTCTATTGAGCTGTTACTGCACACCCACAAAGAAGAAGGCACATTGCCCCTTGTGTGATCTTGCTAAAGACTTCCTCACTGATATTGTATCTTCCTGTCTCCATCACACTCATAACTTTGCAGAGACTTTGTAAAGATTAAGAGCAATATATCTGCTAACAGGAAGCTAGCTCTGATTGTGACTTTAAAGAGCATCATAAACTAATGCAATAAATTAATATGCCAAATGATCTTTACAAGGTAATATATAAGGCAAATAGAAAATGCAACTGATTTTTGATTTATTCATGGGATGGGAGCACTGCAGCATTTGTTATCCAATTCAAATCGCCCTCGAAATGTTCGTAGTTTACTAGCATTGCTTGTTGCACGGGCACACCCAAGTACTGATTGGAAGGGAATTCCAGGATTTTGACTTGGAAGTAACGAAGGGGTCATGATATATTTCAAAGTCCAGACATTTGCAACCTGGAGGATAACTTGCAAGTGGATGGTGTCTCCATTAACCTGCTGCCTTTATTCTTCTAGGTGGCAGAGATCATGAATTTGGAAGAAGCTGGTGAATTTGCAGCAAGTTCCAGTTCATGTTCAGGACAGCTTATAAGGCTCCGCTGTTGGAATAGACACTGTAACAAATGGATATGATACTGTCATTCCTGACACATATCTGGGAGTAGCGTCAGTGGAGCTATATTTAATAAAGATTCAGAACTTGGTGACACAATGTAACAAATTAAAAAAATGCTCACCGTTCTTAATATGAGATTGTCCACAACTTGTGATGATAAAGATATATCCCAGGAATGACAGATTCATAATCTGCCAGTAGCCTTGCAAGAACAGCAGCTTGCTCTCAATCTCCCTGGTGTTTTTAAAATTTGCTAGATATGCACATTAAAATCAAACAGAAAGTGCGGGTATTTAACAGCAATACCCCTTTAATGGTGAGAAATAAATTTTGCACTGGTTTCTCTAGAGTACTGTATGCAGTTCTGGTCGCCCTGTTATAGGAAGGATATTATAAAACTGGAGAGGGTTCTGAAAAGATTTACCAGGATGCTGCTGGGAATAGAGGGTTTGAGATATAAAAATAGACTCGAAAGGCTGGGACTTTTTTGACCGGAGTGCAGGATGTTGAGGGGTGACCTTATAGATATCTCTTAAAATTAGGAGGGTCATAGATAAGGTGAATGACAAGAGTGTCTTCCCTAGGGTGAGGGAGTTCAAAACTAGGGGGCATATTTTTAAGGTGAGAGGAGAAAGTTTTAAAAAGGACATGCGGGGCAACTTTTTCAAAGCAGACGGTAGTTCGTGTGTGGAATGAACTGCCACAGAAAGTGGTGGATGCAGGTACATTTACAACATTTAAAAGACCTTTGGATAAGTACATGGATAGGAAGGGTTTAGAGGGATATGGGCCCAAGTATAGGAGGTGGGACTAGTTTAATTTGGGAACATATTTGTTATGGACTGGACTCTACAACTCTATGACTCATTCTTGTTTTTGGTAAATAATTCTTACCGACTTTAAAAATAATTTTACTTTTCATCCTTTGTTCGTATCTCTCCTAGTCTTTTATTCCCTTTCTTTATTTCTCTTTCTCCTTGATTTGGTTCCGATGCACTCATCACATTCTCCATTGTTCCTCAATGTCTTTATCCTTAAAACTCATCAGTTAAGGTTGGTTCACTAAAGTCCCAGATGCCCCATTGCCCTCACACTTCCATTTCCAGGGAAAACATTTTCTTGCTGAAGGCTACAAGGAAAGGCCTCATTCACAAAGTGGCAAAAATCTGTGCATTAAATTATATTTTATTATACTCCATAACTGAATTACACCTTTGTTTATTTAATTTGAACACAGTAACATATGCCTTCAGATGTTTTCTGTGGGAAACATTTTACTTAGAGATTTTATTAATCTGTAATAAGACATTTTAGTTTAATAACCTCACATTATGTCTGATAGTGGAATGCAATAATAAACTAAGAAGTAACTAAACAATTTGCAACTTATAATCAAGGTACTTTTCCATTCATTGTAACGGATTTATCTAGATTTGGTAACAATGAGTTTTGTGTGTGTCACAAGAGATTAAACACTGTAACATCACAATGGAAGTTGTGTTGCACTGTGTGTAAAGTTCAAGGAAATGGAATAGAACTGCCTTGTGTTACTTTGACCTCCAGTTTTATTCCAATAGGAACAGCGAAAATTACTATTGCTTGGTTGTTGCCACTGTTCAGCTGTTGAATTAATGGTGGGAGATCGCTGCAGAAATGTTACCCCAAATTCTTTGGCTAAATTAAGGATGTTCTAGGCTTATCTTTGACTGGGCTGCCACTGGAAACCAGGCTGAGTGACTTCTCCTTTCTCTTTGCAGTCCCTCAGGATCGAGGATGAGTTTCTTCCACTCCAGTGTTGTGGGCCCTGGACTGAGTAAACAGTCCAAAGCTGGGTCCACACACCCTACCACCGATGGTGCAGCTGGTGTCTGAAGAGGGTCTGGATGTGATGCTCAAGCCTCTGTTGATTGTTTCAGAGATAGTAGGAACTGCAGATGCTGGAGAATCTGAGATAACAAGGTGTAGAGCTGGATGAACGCAGCAGGCCAAGCAGCATCAGAGGAGCAGGAAGGCTGACGTTTCGGGCCTAGACCCTTCTTCAGAAA
>NC_063337.1:15679632-15701841 GCF_021869965.1 Rhincodon typus
CATTTCTGAAGAAGGGTCTAGGCCCGAAACGTCAGCCTTCCTGCTCCTCTGATGCTGCTTGGCCTGCTGCGTTCATCCAGCTCTACACCTTGTTACCTCTGTTGATTGTGCTTGGCTTCCACTTTACCCGTCAGAGAGGCTTGGGATGGTTGGCACCTTTGTGAATGCTTTTAGTCTAGTTTAGGCAATCCAGAGCAAGACATTCCCCTGAGTTTGTGGGAATGTCACATATTTCATGAAGATTTTGAGACATTTCTTCCCATGCAGCAATCTGACCTGTCCAACACCACCAACTGACTGAAGCCAGTGTCCTGAGGCTGGTGATGTTGGCTTGAGAAAGGACACTGACATTGGAGTTCCTATCTTATGAGTAGATTTGCAAGATTTTTCAGACCCATTTCTGGTGATATTTCTCCAGGAATTAGAGATGTCACATGTATGTTGTACATGTCCAACACTTACAGAAATATAGGTGGCATTACTGCCCAAGAGACTGCAAACCCGGTTGTTAAGGTTGAAATTTTTATTATCAAACACTTTAATCCCCAG
The DNA here is from genome assembly GCF_021869965.1 of Rhincodon typus. NCBI lineage: Eukaryota > Metazoa > Chordata > Chondrichthyes > Orectolobiformes > Rhincodontidae > Rhincodon > Rhincodon typus. The sequence continues at coordinate 15,680,182 of NC_063337.1, forward strand.
CCAAAGGCTGTGCTGGCACACAATAAGCACTTCTGAATATCATCCCTGAAGTTAGCCCTCACTGAAAGGTGGCTCCTGAGGTATGAGAATTGATCCACATTATACAGTGTTGATAGAAAGGGCAGTATTGTCTGGTGGGGCAGGCTGGTTGAGGAGTTTAGTCTTTTAGATGTTTAGGCTAAGATCCATACTCTCATGTGCCTTTGTGAATCCATCAACAACGGTTTGGATCTTGTCTCTGAGCATATAAGCACGTCTGCATATTGAAGCCCAATGACAGAGGCTTGGTCTTGGTTCTGGTCTGAAGGCAACAAAGGTTGAACAGTATTCCATCTGTGGCCTAACCAACGTTTTATAAAGTTGTAGCAAGACTTTCTTGTTCTTATATTCTATGCCCAGGCTAATGAGGGCAAACATCCTGTGTGCCTTCTTCACCACCTTGTCTACCTGACACCTTCAGGGGTCTATAGGCTTATACACCAAGGTCCCTTTTCCCTTCAGTCCTCCCTAGGGACCTACCATTTAAATCCTTCCCTTATTAGACTTCCCAAAATGTATCACCTCACATATACCAGGATTAAATTCCATCTACCATTTCCCAATTTATCAGCTAATCAATATCAGACTGTAGCCTGAGATCATCCTCACTACTATCAAGAACACCACCAATTTTTGCAAACTTACTACAAGCTTCTACATTCACATTCAAGTCATTAATGTAAATAGTAAACAGCAAGAGTCCCAGTTCTGATCCCTCTAGTACACCACCGGTCACAGGCTTCCAATAAAAAAATCAGCACTCCACCATCAACTGTTGCCTCCTACTTGTGAGCTAATTTTGGAATTATTTTTGCCAATTTGCCTTGGATCCCATGGGCTCTTACCTTGTGGGACCTTGTCAAAGGCCTTACTGAAGTCCATGTGAACCATATCAACTGCACTTCCTTTTTCAATATATTTTTTCACCTTTTCAAAAACCTTGGTTAAATTTGTCTGGCAGGATCTCCCTCTAATAAATCCATGCTGACTCTCCCAGATCAATTCCTGCCTTTCCAAGTGTTGATTAATCTTGTCCTCAGATTTTTTTCCAATAATTTCTCTACCACTGATGTCTGACTATTGGTCTGTAATTACCTGGCCTATCCCTGCTGCCTTTCTTGTACAAAGGAACCACATTAGCTATCCTTCCAGTCATCTGGCACTTCAGCTGTGGGCAGTGAAGTATTAAATACGTCCACCAGGGTCTAGCAATCTCCTCCCTTGTCTCCATAGCAGCCTGGGATACATCTCATCAGGCTCTGAGTTTTATGCACCTTTATGCCCACTAAAACATCTAATACCTCAACCTTATTAATCTTAACATGTTCCAGGACCTCACTATTCCAACTGAAATCCCCAGCTATAATGACTTTCTCCTCTCTGAATGCAAATGAGAAATCTTCAATTAAGGTCTCACCAATGTCCACTAGCTCCATGTACAGATTGCCCCTTTGGTCTCTAATAGGCCCCACTCTTTCCCTGCTCTTAATATACTTATAAAATGCCTGGGAATTTTCCTTGATCCTGTCTACCAAAGATATATCCTGGCTTCTCTTTGCCCTCTTTTTAAAGCAATCTCCTACACTCTCCATACTTTTGAAATGCCTCCCCTGTTTTTAATGCACTGTACCTGACATATGCTTCCTTCTTTCTCTTTATCAAACTCTTGATGTCCTTTGACATCCAGCATTTGTTGGACTTGCTGCTCTTGCCCTTTACTCTAAGAGGAACATGCTGGCCCTGAATTCTCACTATACTACTTTTAATAGACTCACATTTCAAAATAAAAACTGAAAGAACTGCAGATGCTGTAAATCAGGAACAAAAACAGAAGTTGCTGGAAAAGCTCAACAGGTCTGGCAGCATCTGTGAAGGTAAAAAACAGAGTTAATGTTTCGGGTCTGGTGATCCTTCCTCATTTTTGAAGAAGGGTCACCGGACCCGAAACGTTAACTCTCACTTTTCAAATATAGACTTAGCTACAAGTAGCTGCCATCAATTTATGTTAGGCAGATCCTGTCTAATGATATTGAAATTGGCCTTCCCCCAATTTAGACACAACTTCTGCACTATCTTTTTCCCTTTCTCTAATGACTTTGAAAATTACACAGTTATGGTCCCTATCGCCAAAATTCTCGCCCACTGAAACTTCAAACACTTGACTGGCTTCATTCTCTAGGAATAAGTCTACCACTTCCCCACCTCTGGAAGGACTAGCTACATAATGGCGCAAAAAGCTGTCCTGGATGTACTTTAAAAATTCCACCCCATCTCAACCTTTCACAAAAAGTTGATCCCAGTTAATGTTAGAAAAGTTGAAATCCCCTACAACTATAACCCTGTTTCTCTCAAACCTTTGTGGGTTTTGCCTATATATCTGCTCCTCTATTTCCATCTGACAGTTGAGAGGCCTGTAGTGTAATCCCAGCAAAGTGATGGCCCCTTTATTTATTTCTGAGCTCTACCCAGATGATGTCATTTAAAGACTCTTCTAAGACATCATCCCTCATTTTTGCCATGATGGTCTCCTTTATCAACAATGCAATGCTCCCACTCTCTTACATCCTCCTCTTCTCGTGCCTGAAACTTCTCTACCCTGGAGTCTTCAGCTGCCTGTCGTGTCTCTCTTCAACCAGATCTCAGTGTTTGCAGACATATCATATTCCCACATGCTGATCAACGCTCTAAGTTTATCTGCCTTACCAGTCAGGCTCCTTGCATTCAAGTAGTTACAACTTAGCATTCCAGCCATCCAATGTACCTTATACTGCTCATATCTTCTCCTCCTACTATCCTAATATTCCTTCTGTATCTGATTGGACCTTGCGCCCGACTTTATATCTACACTGCGTCCCATCCCCCTGACAAATTAGTTTAAAACTTTCCCAAAGGCACAAGCAAGCAAAGCAGTTGATGAAGACCATTGGGGTAATGACACAGCCTTGCTTGACACTTGTTAGCACACGTGTTGGGTGTGGTGGATCCATTTGTGAGGATCGCGGTTGGCATATTGTCATTTGTGGGAAGAATGGTGGCAAATTTCAGCGGGCAACCAAATTTGAGGAGGCTGATCCATAATTGCTCCTGATTGACAATCAAAGGCTTTTGTAAGGGTAAGGAAGTCATCTGTAAAAGTTGCTGCAACTCTCTGCATTTCCTTGGATTAGTCTTTTGCTAATGTCCACGGGGCCTCTTGCTCGATGGAATACACATTGTGTCTCCAGGAGGCACTCTTCAGCCACTGGGTGGAAGTGATTGAAAAGGATCTTTTCAATGACCTTCCCCATGAAGAACAGCAGAGAGACCACTCTGTAGTTGTTACAATCTGTATTGTATACTTTCTTGAAGATGGTAATAATTATGGCATTTTGGATGTGCCATTCTTCTTTCAGATGTTGTCACGCATTTGTGCTTCTCCACCATATTTCATGATTTTGGCAGGAAGTTGCCATCAGCCATATTAGTTTTCTTTTTCAATCTAATGTGGGTCTGGGGTTGTGCTGAGCTGGTGGCAGGTCACACTCAAGGACTCACAGGTCAAGGATTGAGTCTTGTTTGAGGAGATCCAAAAAGCGTACTTCCAACAAGTGCTGACTACATCTTTGTCTGTCCTAGATGAGCTCTGTGCTGCTCTTAGCTGTTAGGTTCTGGGGCGCACATGCATTGTAGAATCGATGCACGTTATGGCCGTCGGTAAACTTCTGTCTTTCCTGCTGTCTTCACCTGCCACAGAAAATAGCTGAGGCCAAAACATTGAATGTTTTCAAACAGATTCAAGCATATTTGGTTCTTTGGGCTAAAGGGATGAAAGGGATTGGAGAGAAACTGAGAGTATGAGTTGGATAATCAGCTATGATCATATTGAACGATAGAGCAGGCATATTCCTTGTCCTATTTTCCATTTTTGAGATTCTTTGTTTCTTTCCACCAACAGTCTGTTCTTAATGAGCTCAGTGGCATGGCTTAAGGGGAAGCCATTAGGCTCCTTTTACCTGCTGTGCCATTTCATGAGAAATGGCTTATCTAATTGTAACCTCCAATCCACTTTACCCCTGGCCCTGACAACCTTTCACCTCATTGCTAACCAAGAATTTATCCATTTCTGCCTTAAAAATATTTAAAGACCCTTCACTCATCATGGTTTCAGGAAAAGAGTTGCAAAGACTCGCTGCCCTCTCTGAGAAAAGATAGTGCCTCATTTCTGTTTTAATGGACAATTCCTTACTTTTAAACTGTGATTTTTTTTTTTCACAGAATCCTAGATCTATCGATTTTGAATTTGCTGTGGCAGCAATACTGCTGTCCTGAGATAGTAGGAACTGCAGATGCTAGAAAATCTGAGATAACAAGGTGTAGAGCTGGATGAACACAGCAGGCCAAGCAGCATCATAGGAGCAGGAAGGCTGACGTTTCGGGCCTAGACCCTTCATCAGAAATGGGGGAGGGGTTCTGAAATAAATAGGGAGAGAGGGGGAGGCAGATAGAAGATGGATAGAGGAGAAGATAGGTGGAGAGGAAACGGACAGGTCGAAGAGGCGGGGATGGAGCCAGTAAAGGTGAGTGTAGGTGGGGAGTTAGGAAGAGGATAGGTCAGTCCAGGGAGGATGGACAGGTCAAGGGGGCGGGATGAGGTTAGCAGGTAGGAAATGGGGGTGCGGCTTGAGGTGGGAGGAGGGGATAGGTGGGAGGAAGAACAGGTTAGGCAGGCGGGGACGAGCTGGGCTGGTTTTGGGATGCGGTAGGGGGAGGGGAGATTTTGAAGCTTGTGCTGCCCTGTTATTTTTGAGTCAGCCTGATGAAGACGTTTGACTGGAAAAGGCAATGGTTCATCCAGCAGCTGTCAGTCCCTGTTATGGGGTGGCTAGATGTAAATATCTCTGCACTACTGCGCTTGAGTTTAGTTAAGCAGGTACCACTGCTCAGAGCGAGGATGTTGCCAAGAGATCTTGCACTTGTCTCACTCACAAAATTCTGTGTTCATAATAACCAGGCCACGGTTTCCTAAATTACAGTGTCAGAGCTCTCAGTGCAGTGTGAGCTGAGCCTTTGGTGTCATAGAATCCCTACATAGAGTCATGTAGGGATTCAGTCCAACTCGTCCATGTCAATTAATCTAGTCTCACTTGCCAGCATTTGGCCCATATCCCTCTCAACACTTCCTATTCACATACCCATCCAGATGCCTTTTAAATGTTGTAACTGTACCAGTCACCAACGTTTCCTCTGGCAGCTCATTCCATACATGCATCACCGTCTGCGTGAACAGGTTGTCCCTTACATCCCTTTTATATCTTTCCCCTCTCACCTTAAACCTATGCCCTGTAGTTTTGGACTCTCCTACCCCACGGAAAAGACCTTGTCTATTTAATCTATCCGTGCCCCTCATGATTTTATAAACCTCTACAAGGTCACACCTCAGTCTCCAACCCTCCAGGGAAAATAGCCCCAGCCTATTCAGCCTCTCCGTGTAGTGCAAACCCTCCAATCCTGGCAACATCCTTGTATGTCTTTTCCGAACCCTTTCAAGTTTCACAACATTCTTCCTACAGCAGGGAGACTAGAATCGCACGCTGGGTCCACTGCTTTTTATCATTTATATAAATGATTTGGATGTGAACATAGAAGATATGGTTAGTAAGTTTAAGGATGACACTAACATTGGAGGTTTCGTGGACAGCAAAGAAGGTTACCTCAGAGTACAATGGGATCTTGATCATGGGGCCAATAGGTAGAGGAGTGGCAATCGGAGTTTAATTTAGATAAATGTGAAGTGCTGCATTTTGGAAAGGCAAATCAGGGCAGGATTTATATACTTAATGGTAACGTCCTGGGGAGTGTTGCTGAGCAAGGAGACCTTGGAGTGCAGGTTCATAGTTCCTTGAAAGTGGAGTTGTAGATAGATAGGAGAGTGAAGAAGGTATTTGGTATGCTTGCCTTTATTGGTCAGTGCATTGAGTATTGGAGTTGGGAGGTCATGTTGCAGCTGTACAGGACATTGGTTCGGCCATTTTTGGAATACAGCGGCTCTATTGGACAGGCCTCCGTTCTGTGAGCACTTCCCCATTCCTCCACCCCCTCACACTTCTCATTGAGGGATCATGACAATCTTCAAACCTCAAATTGGGGTCACGACGGGAAAGCTTTGGGATGCACTGCTGTCAGCAATTCTCAGGAGGAGGACTGTGTTGGTGTTTGCCTTCCCTATGCCCTACTTGAAAATCTTGTCTTTCCATAGGTTTGTGTCTCCCCCAACACTGGCACTGAAGTCAACAAAATTACCGAGCAGAATCAATTTATCACACCTTAAGAAATGAGACAATCAGCGATCAAGCACAGCACATGATTCCTAAGATCCCGAATTGTGGGTTCCACTGAATGTTGGAGGACCCAGCTTTATACCAATAATTACACAGCACCCAATCCCACTCACACTTCTCTTCACTAACCATAAACACATTTCCTTCAATTCATTCTCCCTCATACATTATTTAACTTCTCCTTAAATGCAAAGGTTACATGGGCTGACCATTTTATCACATTTCAACGATGCCACCGCATACGGTAATCTGAAATGAATTGATCTGTATCCGGTAATGTAATGACCCCAGTGAATCAATTACTGAACTTTCATGAAAAACAAGAGGACTATCTTTTCACTCTCAATGTACAAAGATTCCTCCCCTTCCTAAAAATAATTTGCAAATTAACATCCATATAAATCGATTTTTATGAATGGAAACCATTCAAGGGATTAATTAAAATCAGATAGCATGCAATGATATTTACAGAGCATTTTATTTGTCAGCATAAACTTCCATTTCCTTTCTCTTTTCAATTTCCTGTTATCTTTTCAGACCCTCCATTTAATAATTTTGTTCTCAACTCACCTAGACAATCCATATCTAAATATCAGTGATTGTCTCTCAATGACTGTCTCTAGCTTTTATTATTTCTACCAGTTCATTAAGCTTTTGCTTCTTTGGGGCAATGAATTTCTCTATGTAGGATGCAAATAGCCTGACTAGTTGGATGACAAATGAATTATATAAGATCTACAATACTGTTAATTTGTCTATGTAACAATAAGAGAGTTAGCTAGTTGCGTGATGGTGTAAAATGGGTGGTGTGAGTTGCTAGCCTGGTTTATATTCTTCCCAAATTTTGTCTTCAATCAGGCAACTAACCAATTTTCCAGTGTCAAAGCTATCCCCTAATTATTTGAATTGAATTGAATTGAATTGAATTAACTTTATTGTCACATATACTCACATGAGTACAGTGAAAAGTTAACAAGTCGCCAGTTATAGTGCCATCTTAGGTACAAAGGTACCCAGGTACAGATTCTTGAGTACAAATTCTTACAGAAAAAAAGTTAGACAGATAAGGAAATAAAAAGTCCAGCATTACAGACCTTCAAAAGTACAAAATTGTAGTAATAAATTAGAAAGAAAAAGATCGCAGCTAGCAAAAGTGCCTGTGGGAATGGCTTTTTTACTTTTCAGTTTGTTTGGCATGATTTCTCGTTTCAGATTTGTTCTTGCAGTTCAGTTTCTTTTCCCCCTTGGCAGAATCCATTGCTAAGCTACACTGATGCGTGGGCAGCATAAGTTGCGAAAACATCCTTGCTTTCAGTTCTTGAGTATTTAGGAAACACACTATCTTACAACAGATGGCTAAAAAATTGCTCATTTGTCACAGGATACCATACCTAATCAGGATTTTGTTTTGCAATGTAGGATTTACAATGTGAATGTATACTCTGAGCTGTAGATTAACAACTTATAAATGAGTAAACCATCAAGTAATACCTCCAGTGTAACAACCTGTATTTTGCAATCAAAGCAATCCGAACCACATGTGTTTATGCGCATATATTTTTTGTTATCAGCTCACAGCTTTGATCCTCAAATATGACTAATAAGACTGCATTTACACAGGAATATTTGAACTGGAGTGGGCAATTCAGCTCCCCACCACAGAGCCTGTAACCACAGCCCCCTACCCAGTCTGTCATAATTTAACTGAAACCTAATCCCCATACCTGCCTTTACCTAATAAAATATCTTAATCTTGCAGTTGCAGTTAGCAATTGACCCAGCACCAATTGCATTTGGCATTTGCAGAAGAGGTTTCTAAACTTCTGCTGTGCATTCCATATATATGTGTGTTTAGTTCTGCCTCCTAATTTGACCCCTGGTGCTGATTTTTTTTTTGACTATGTGCCCTACATTGTAACAGTAATGCCAGTACAAAACAGTTTTGATTTAAAATGAGGCTACACTGGAGGAGACAGGTGGCGTAAATTTGGCATCAGGGCCTTGTAAGACTCTGAAGATAAGAGGAGGTGGATTCCATGGACCAGGGAGTCTCACTCCACTTTCATTTGGAGGCAAGTCAGTCTCTGATTTACACCTAATGCTGTTAGTGCTGATGCAAAACAATTCCAGCTGCAATGTACATGTGGCCCATGGGATGTGAACATAATGCAGGCAATGCTTAAACTATTTGAAATATAAGGTTATTGCGTCACTGTAATATTTCTAGTCATTACAATGATTTGTAGACACAGACTGTGTGCTCTTGAAGTATTAGTCAATGGGGTTGGTTGCAGACTGGCAGTGTTACTGGCTCTGGGGAGATTAGATTTCAAAAGCCTCTGCAGCGACCAGGCAATCTAAATGCAATTAATTAACACATTTGGAATAAAAATGCTTGTTTAATTAATTGTGATAATGTAATTTCCAGATTGTCATAAAAAACCCATTTATTTTTTTCAGAGGAGGACATATGACTCCAGACCCCGACAATAATGTAGTTGATCATTAAGTACCATCAGAAATGGCTTCGCAAGCCACTCAGTCATATCAAACCACCACAGAAACAATAAATACTTGTACCACATGACTGATAACAGTTTGAGACAGTAATGGTGAGCTACTTTCTCAGTGTAATTAGACATAGGCAATAAACTATGGCATTGCCAGCAATGTTCCCAATCCCAAAACAAGAAAAAAAGGTCTCATGCTTATCATTGTTCATCAATTTCCAGAGTTTTCTGGAAGCAGAATGGATGGTTGAGTGTCAGATAGTTTTTAAAAATTTGTGCATGGGATGTAAGCGTCATGGCCAGGCAAAAACTCATTGCCTTTTCTTAATTGCCCTGAGTGGGGAACCATCTTCGTCCAATCATTGCAGTCCATGCAGTATAGATACACATGTGGTGCTGTTAGGGAGGGAGTTCTAGGATTTTGACTTAAGTGAAAGGATGATGTTATAGTTCAAAATCAGGATGGTTAGCTTGGAGGGGAATATATGTTCCCATGCTTCTACTGCTGTTGTCCTTCTAAATGGCAGAGGTTGAAGGTTTGGAAAGAGCTGTGGGAGGAACCTTGTTGAGCTGCTGCAGTGCATCATGAAAATGATCTACACAGCTGCCATTGTATGTCTGTGGTGAAAGAAATGAATGTTGAACGTCGTAGATTGGATGTCCAATCAAGCAATCTACTTTGTCCTGGAAGGAGTTAAGCTTCTGGAGTGTCATTGGAGTTGCACTCATCCAGGCAAGTGAGCAGTGTTCCAATAAACATGAATATGGACAAACTCAGCAGGTCGGGCAGCATCAGAGGAGCAGGACCTGCTGTGTTTGTCCAGCTCCACGCTTCCAGCATCTGCAGTCCTTACTGTCTCTTGAGCATTGTTCCAACGCAGCCTGGACTTGTGCCTTGTGGATGGTGAAGAAGTTTTGCGAAAACAGGAGGTGAGTTACTCGCTGCAGAATTCCCAGCCGCTGAACAGTTCTGGAGTTATATAGTTAGTCCAATTCAACTTCTGGTCAATGGTCACCCCAAAAAGTTGATTCGGGGGAATTCAATGATGGTAATGTCATCAAACTAGTAACTCGTCACTAGATTAGAATTCCAGAACCTCAGGCTAATATTGTGGGAACATGTGTTGGGAATCCCACGCTAGCAAGTTTGAATTCAATCTGTAAAAAAGTCTAGAACTAAAAACTGATCTAAAGGTGACCTAATGATAACCATGTATCCATTGCTGATGGATGCAAAAACCCATCTGGTTCAGTAATGCCCTTTAGGGAAAGAAAATCTGTCACCTCACCTTGCCTGGCCTAAGTGTGACTCCAGATCCATACCAATATAGTCAATTCTTACCCTCCCTCTGAAATTGCCTAGCCAGCCACTCAGTTGTAGCAAATGTTCGCAAACTTTATAGATGGGATGGAAACCAGATGGACTACTTGCCAGTGATCTAAGTGTTGAATGCAAGCATAGCAAGTTCAGTTATTTCGATCTTGTAAAGTTCTCCTTAACAACATTTCAGGACTTGTGTAAAATTACGAGAACTGTTCCACAGACAAGTCAAGCACAACCAAATGTAGACATACTCACTGAATTATATATTACACATAATGTCCGAGACACCACTACTATCACCATCCCTGCGTATGTCCTTCCTGCTGCCTCTATTGATAGCACAGTGGTATATTGTAGGAAATGAGTTAGGAGACCTCAACATTGACTCCAGACCTCACTAAATCTTCTTACATTGCTATGTATCAGTCCCACCCCCCAACCTTCTCAGCTGAAGAAACAGTACTCCTTGATATTGAACACCAGTTGGAATAAGCTCTCAGTGTGGCAAGAGGACAGAATTTTGGGACTTCAATGTATATTACCTTAAGTGGCTTGATAACATCACTACTGATTGTGCTGGCTGAATCCTACAGGACTTAACTGCGAAACTGAGTCTGTGACAAATAGTGAGGGAACAAACAATAGGGGAAGATCCCACTTGACTTCATCTTCAGTAAGTTATCTGTGGTAAATGGGTCCATCTGTGTCAGTAACAATAGGAATGACCACACACAGTCCTTGTGGAGATGAAGTTCCATCTTTACTTTGAGGATAACTTCGATCATGTTGTGTAGCCCTATCACCGTGCTAAATGGGATTGACTTTGGCCCTATTTAGCAAATCAAAACTGAGCAACCATGAGGCATTGTGGGCCAGCAGCAGCAGAATTGTGTTCAACCACAATCAGCAATCTCATCATCCAACACATCTCCCCATTCTATCATTAATATCAAGCTGGGAGATCAACTCTGATTCAATGAAAATTGCAGAAGGGCATGTGAGGACTAGCATTAAAATGTACCCAAAAATGAGGGGTCGATCTGGTTAAGCTATCAAACAGGACTACTCGTTTTTCTAACAACAAAAGCAGCAACTGATAGACAGAGCTAAGTGATTCCATAACTAAGGATCGGAGCTAAACTCTGCTGTCCTGCAACATTCATTCATAAATGGGAGTGGAAATTTAAACAACTCACTGGAGGAGCACACTCCACAAACATCCCCATCCTTAATGATGGGCGAATCCAGTACATTAGTGCAAAAGATAACACTGAACCTTTTGCAGCAATCTTCAGCCAGATGTATCGAGTGGATGATCCATTTTAGCCTCTTCCAATGGCACCCAGCAGTACAGATGCAAGTTGTCAGCCAATTGGATTCACTTCAAATGATATCAAGAAAGGTTGTGAGCACTGGATATTGTAAAAGTTATGGGCCCTGTCTACATTCCAGCACTCGTGCTGAAGACTTATGCTCCTAGCCAAGTTACAATACTGGTATCTACCTGAAAACGTGGAAAATTGCCCAGGTATGTCCTGTACTCAGAACAAATCCAACCTGGTCAATTGCCACCCACTTAGTCTACTCTTGATCATCAGTAATGATGGGGTTATTAATGCTATCATGCAGCATTTGCAAAGGAAAAACCTGCCCACTGATACCCAGTTTTGGTTCCAGGGCCACTAAGTTCCTGACCTCATTGCAGCCTTTGTTCATACATGGACAAAAGTGCTGCATTCCAGAGGTGTGGTGAGCATGATAGCCTTTAACATCATGGTCGTTTTCAACCAAATGTTGTATCAAAGAGTCCGAGCAAAACTGGTTGGAGTTATAGGAAGGATATTATTAAGCTGGAGAGGGTTTGGAAGAGATTTACTAGGATGTTGCCGGAAATGGAGGGTTTGAATTATAAAGAGAAGCTGGATTGACTGGGACCTTATAGAGGTTTATAAAATAATTCTGGGTATAGATAAGGTGAATTGCAGGTGTCTTTTCCAAAGGGTGGGGGTTTTCAAGTCCAGGGTTTTAAGGTGAGAGACGAAAGATTTAAAAAAGACATGAGAGGCAATTTTTTACACAGAGAGTTGTTCGTGCATGGAATGAACTTTCAGAAGAAGTGATTCATGTGGATACAGTTACAATGTTTAAAAGACATTTAGATAAGTACATGAATAAGAAATGTTTGGAGGGATATGGGCCAAGCGCAGACAGGTGGGACAAGTTTAGTTTGGGATTATGGTCAGCATGGACTGGTTGGACAGAAGGGTCTGTTTCCATGCTGTATGACTCAATGAATCATACCTGACACAAAGGAAGATGACTGGGGTTATTGGACGCTCATCACCTCAGCTCCAGGGAATTTCTTTAGGAGTTCCTCAGGACAGTGTCCTAAGCCCAAACATCTTCAGCTGCTTCATGAATAACATTCCTTCCATCATAAGGTTCAAAATTGAGAATGTTCACTGATGATTGTACAACGTTTATCACCATTTATGACTCCTCAGATATTGAAACAATCCATGTTCAAATGCAGCAAGACCTGGACAATATCCAGGATTGGGTTGACAAGTGACAACGTTCACATCACACTAGTTTCTGGCAATTACAATCTCCAGAAAGAGAGAATCTAAACATTTCCCCTGACATTCATTTTTTTAATCATTCATTGGATGTGGGTGGCACTGGGTAAGTCAGCATTTATTACGCATACCTAATTGCCCTGGAGAACTTGATGCTGATTGGCTGTTTTGAAGTGCGTAGTTTCTGTTGAATAGGTACACCTACAGTGCTGGGAGGAAAGGACTCACTGATTTTGGCCCAGTGACAGTGAAAGAATGTCATTATATTTCTATGTTGGGTTGATGTGTGCACTGGAGGAGAAAGTGGAGGTGGTGGTGTTTCCATATATCTGGTGCTTTTGTCTTTTGGGGTGTTGGATTTTGTAGTTTTGGAATAAGCTTTCAAAAATGGCTTGCTGAATTACTGCATTGCATATTGTAGCTGTGTTCACTGTGGTGAAGGGCGTCAATGCTGAACATGGTCAATGAAGTATCAACAAAATGGACTGCTTTGTCTTGGACAGTGCAAAGCTTTTAAAGTTTTGTTGGAGCTGCACCCATCCAGTAAAGTGGGGAGAATTCCATCACTCTCCTGACTTGTGCCTTATGGATAGTGGACAAGCAATAAAGAGATAGAGTATGTGTTACTTGTCACAGAATTCCTGTCCTCCATTTCCCCACATTGAAGCACATTTAGGATGTCCAGTACCAAATTTATTCTAGCCTTATAGGAAGGATGTGATTGCATGAGAGGGAGTGCAGAGGAGATTTACCAGGTTGAAAGGTTAAGCTGTGAGGAGAGATTGGATAGGGCAAAATTGTTTTCATTGCAGCAACAAAGGTTCAGAGGGTCCTGATGGAGGTGTATAAGATTATGAAGATCAGAGACACTCTTTCTACTAATAGAGGCGTCAATAACCAGGGGGCATAGATTTAATACCAGAGCTAAAGAGCTAAGAGGAGTGTTGAGGAAAAATATTTTCACTTGAACGTGTGTTTGAATCAGAAACTTTTGTACCATTTAGCCATGTTGAGATGTTTCCTTATATTGCTATAGCCTCCAGGGTTATTGGCCAAAAGTGAGAAAAGTTAGTATAGTCTGTATAGTATGCAGTTAGTATAGTATGCAGTTACTATAGTCAGATCTTTATTGACTGGCATAGACATAATGCACTGAATGACCTCCTTCTATGATTTAAATGTCTATAACATTGTCTATTTGTAACACTAGAGGGTTTGATGGACACTGGCACTGACAGTTCCATTCTGCTGATCTATGCAATCCTTTATTGATCTTAAGCTGCCTACATGTTTTATGCAAAGACTGCATGAAAATGTGAATATGCACGAGTCAACAATCCCAACAATTCCACTCACCATGGATTTCAAGCTTTGGCAGGGTTTGACAACGCCCCTTATTTGCGTGGCAGTGGCAGGTGTCTGAATTATTAGGTGGAGTATCCCTTGGCTGCCTGGCTTAATGAAGTGTCTAGACAATGTTCAAGCTACAGCCAGTTCTGACTGATGGAATGTCTCTCCCAAAACCCCAGAAAAATAAGATGTAAAAGTGGCACCTTAACTCATAATTCTATGTTCTTTTTACAGTCATGCAAAAAGATAAATGACTCCTGTTAAGGTACCTGATCTGGTTGCCTTCCCTCCAGTTGACAAAGTGTTGGGATCCTGGATTAATATTTTGAAATTGACGCAATAGAAACCATCTAGTGGATCAGCACAATGGGTAACGCTGGTGTGACGATAATATCGCTTTAAGAAGCCTATGTTGTCCTGCTTTTCAAGCCAGGTGACTTATAAACAGTTTGTGAGGCCTTGGGTGTTTTTTTTAAGTTGGAACAATAGAAACAGCCTGAGTGGTCAAGCTCCCACAGAACCAAGATATTTAGTTTCTTAGTTTTTCAGTAGCAGTTGTTGCTGGGTCTGTTGCTGCAGTACATCTCTCCCTGTTACACTTTCTCAGAGTTTTGTCTTAATGTTTTTCTTCCTGGGCTGCTGGAATTACGTATGAGACAATCTGTTTTCTGAATTTGTCTTTTACCAAAGATGTGTTGTGGGATGTTACTATATTGAAATAGTTACTGTTTAGTAGCTAACTAATTTATTATTCTATTAGGTTTTCCAAAAGCGTTACAGTTAAGCTAATTCTTTTCTTTGTTTTTTTTTGTACTTTTGTATATGAATAAAGTGTGCTTTGCTTCAAATCTGGTAGTTTGACCAATGAAATTGCATCTGGAACACAGCGCATTACATTTACCTTTAAAATAAGAAAAAAATAGGGCCTAGACTATCTTCTTAATGTATTTTGAGAGGGTCTGGTCTGGTCCAAAACAGTTGACACAAAGAAATTTGCAAATAGATGAAGTGTTTAACTTGTGCTGTGCTCATTACTATTCTGTATCTTCTATGATCAAAAAAAAATCATTCCAAAAGAATTAGTTTTAAAAAAAAATTAGATTTACCTCAAAAATCCAGAGAACTGGATGAATTTTCTGCAGTGAGAAGGCTCTCTATTCTCGTCCATAAGAAATGGGAGCAGATATAGGCCATTTAGCCCATCGGGTCTGCTCCACCATTGAATGAGATCACAGATGCTCCGATAATCCTCAGCTCCACTTTCTTGACTTTTTCTGACAAACTTAGATTCCCTTACCGATTAAAAATTGTCCATTCCAGCCTTGAATATTCTTGATGACTGAACCTTGACAACCATCCGCAGTAAAGAATTCCAGATTCACTATCTTCTGTGAGAAGAAATTCGTTCTCAACTCTGCCCTAACTGGGAGACATCTTTCTCTGAGATTATGCCCTCTGGTCCTATAGTCTCCCACCAGGTGGAACAACTCTTCTGTATCTACCCTGGCAAGTCCTCTAAGAATATTATATGTTTCATTTCAATTTTTCTAAACTCCAATGATACAGACTCAGCCTGGAAATGTGATGGAAGAAAGTTCAAACAAGGCATTCAAGAGGGAATTAGATGATTATTTGGTTAGAAGAATAATGTTCAATGCTATGAGGTAAAGGCACAAGGTTGGCACTAAATATGATACTCCTTTGAAGGGCTGGTGCAGGCATGATAGGCTGAATGGTCTCCTCCTCTATCATAATGATACTGTGAGCCTACTCAATCCGAAGAAAATCCCTATATACCTGGGATCAACCTACTGAACTTTCTCTGGACTGCCTTCAATGCCAGTATATCTTTCTTTAGATAAAGGGGCCAAAACTTTTTACAATATTCCAGGCGTGATCCAACCAGTACCTTGCATATTTTTAGCAATACTTCTGTATTTTTATAGTCCATTCCTTTGAAGTAAAGGCCGTTTCCCCATTTGTCTTCCCTATTATTTGATGAACATTTGTGCAAGCTCTTTGTATTTTATGCACAAGGTCTTTCAAATCCCTCTGTGCATAGCTTTTCATATTTAAATAATATTTAGCTCCTCTATGTTTCCTGCCAGAGCGCAAATCCTCACATTTTGTACATATTCTATTCCTTCTACCAGGTTTCGCCCAGCTGCCAAACCTGTCTATGTCTACCTGAAGGCTGTTTGTGTCACCTTCACCACTTGCCTTCCCATTTATCTTTTGTCATCTACAAACTTGGCTTCCTGCGACATTAGTATGGAGGACAGAAATGATCAAACATATTTGTGTGCCCACCAGAAACGAAGAGAAATGGATGAGTTGAGGACTGAGAGTGGACAAATACAATATTTCGTACTCAACCACAGTTAGTCATGTCTTCTATTTAATTGGCTTAACATGTACCATTAAAAGGAAATTAATTTTAACAGTTTTGCAAATAGCAAGTAACAGTGTGTTGAAGAATTGCAAACATGTCTTACAAAACCTTTCCTGTTTCATACACAAAACATCATTGTCATATGTTTATATAACACTCTTAATGTGGTCAAATGTCCCCAGCTACTTCACAGAACAATTTCGGATGAATTTTGACATCAAGTCCCCTGAGGCATGGTGGCTCAGTGGTTAGCACTGCTGCCTCACAGCAACCCCTCCTGGGTTCAATTCCACCCTTGGGCAACTGTCTGTGTGGAGTTTGTACATTCTCCCCGTGTCTGTGTGGGTTTCCTCCGGATGCTCTGGTTTCCTCCCACAGTCCAAAGATATGCAAGCTAGGTGGATTGGCCATGCTACATTGCCTGTAGTGTTCAGGGATGTGTAGTTTAGGTGGGTTATAGAGGGCTGGGTCTGGGTGGGATGCTCCAAGGGTCAGTGTGGACTTGTTGGGCTGAAGGGCCTGTTTCCACGCTGTAGGGATTCTATGATCTATGAGATATTTGGACTGGTGATGACAACTTGATTAAAGAGAGAGAATTTAAGATGCATCACAAATGAGGAGAGGAAGATAGGAACCTAGAAAAGGTAGGAAAAAGCATTCAAAATCCACAGCCTAAAAAGCCCAACTGAGGACATGCTTGCCAATGGTAGGGTAAGGGAAACAGGGATACTCACAGAGCTGCAAAGGTTTGAAGCTGTCTTGAATAAGTGTGGAATCGTTACTCTTTTAAAATGACCACTGTTCTAGAAATGGATTGTGACCTTGGGAAATAATTTTCCATTAATTATGTTCAGTTTTGCTTGACAAAGCTGAATACCGTCATGGATGGTGGCATACAATGAGTTTTTATTTTAATTATGAAATCCTGTGGAATTAAAGACACAAGCGGTTCATATGATAATTTACTTAGTAATTCTATTAATTTATCAGAATTCCAGAAATTCTTAACTTGAACAAATGTTTGAATGAGTTCCTGTTAAATGTCACATTAGAACCTAGGACCAGGGAAGCTTTGAAACTAACTCTGTCCTTGACTGGACTCCTTTCCATGATCAGCTCCCATTTAAATTAATTGTGTAAAAGCTTTCCTCCTTCATTCCAATTAGTAAAACAACATTTGCTTCACTCACTTTAGGCATCAGTGATTACTAATTGATTCTACAAAAGAGACTTCTTTTAGGTTTTACTTAAAATGACATCATAAAATGTGTGACTGTTCAACAAATTCAGATAGCTTTAATAGAAGTCACGTGAATATATGCTGGGAGATTAACAATGACAAATGCACTAAACAGAGCAACAACCTTTCTGATGTCAGCAGTCAACTGGAAGAAAATACTTACTGCTGGTTTGAGGGGTCTAAGGCTAGAAGGTACTATCAAAAAAAAACTAAAGCCTACCTTTCGAAACTGAAATTTGAAAGTTTATCTTTAAGCGAATGGGATTAAAATTTCAGAACCTCTCTTCCACAAATGACAACGACTGCTAAATCAGTTTGTTCATTTTATAACTGCGATTGAATAAATATTTAGGAAGAAAATATACAAAGGGATATGAAGCAATAATGGATGTATAAATTTAGGTTATAGATCTGCATGGATGTGGTAAAAGAAGCTCATAAAAAAGAGATTAAATATTGTGAGAAGATAACCAGGAGTGTTGAGGAGGACAATGCATTAGATATAGTCTACATAGATTTTGGCAAGGCTTTTGATAAGGTTCCTCATGGCAGACTGGTCAAGAAATTAAGAGTCCATGGGATCACAGCAAAGTGATATGTTGGATCCAAAAGTGGCAAAGATGCAAGAAGCAGGGGGTGAAGGTATTAGGATGTTTCTGTAACTGGAAGTTTATTCCCATTGGGGTTCTACAGTACTTGGATCTGGAGCCCTTGCTGTTTGTGGTGTACATTAATGATTTGGTCTCAAATGTCGAGCTATGATCAAGAAGCTCATGGATGACATGAAAATTGATAAGGTGATAAACAGTGAGGAGAACAGCCCTAAGCTACAGGAAGATATTGATAGTCTGGTCAGGAGTGCAGAGCTGTGGCAAATGAAAATCAACCCAGAAAAATGTGAGCTAATGCCCCTGGAGAGGGCTAAGAAGGGAAGTGATTGTGCTATGAATTGTAGGACCTTGGAAAGTACTGAAAATCAGAGGGGCCTTGGTGTCATATCCACAGATCCTTAAAGGTAGCCAGGGCATGTGGATAATGTGGTTAAGAAGGCACATGGAATACTTGAATAAAAGAAAGGACTGCAAAAGCTGGAAATCTGAAACAGTTCGGAAGAAGGTTCACTGGACTTGAAATGTTAATTCTGCTTTCTCTTGACAGATGCTACCAAACCTGCTGAGTTTTTCCAGCAATTTCTGTTTTCTCTTTGATATAGGATATTTGCTTTTATTAGCTAAGGCACAGAATATAAGAGCAAGGAGTTTATTCTGGAACTGTGTAAAACACTAGTTAGGCCACAACTGGAAGTCAGTGAGCAATTATGGGAAGGATGTGATTGCACTGGAGAGGGTGCAGAGGGGATTTACTAGGGAATTGCCTGGGATAGAGGATCTGAGCCATGAGGAAAGATTGAACAGGCTGGGGTTGTTTCCCTTGGAGCAATAAGGTTGAGAAGGAACTTGATAGACATGTATAAAATTATGAGGAACATGGATAGTTTGGATAGGAAGGCACTTACTCCATGAGTAAAGGGTTCAGGAACCAGAGGGCATAGATTTATGGTGAGATGTAAAAGGTTAAGAGGAGAGTTAAGGAGAACTCTTTAACTCAGAGGATGGTGTGTGTCTGGAACTGAATGCCTATAAGAATGTTGAGTCAGAAGCTCTTATAATTTTTAAGCAATATTTAAATATTTACTTACATTGCCATAGTCTCCAGGGCTATGGTGCAAAAGCTGGAAAATGGGATTAATGTAGTCAGATTTTTGTTGATTGCCATCAATATGATGGGCCAAATGGCCTCTTTCTGTGCTGTAAACATCATTGAGCCCTTCTACCCATAATAGTCGTAGGTTTGACTCTCCTCATGGCTCTGACAGCTTTGTTCCACTGATCAATGCAATCCTTTATTGATCTTAGGTGGCATTGTTGTGTTTTATGCAATGTATGCCTGAAAACATTATCTCCTAATGTATCTAATTGGTGTGGTAGATGCAGGTACATTTACAACGCTTAAAAGACATTTGGATAAGTACATGAACAGCAAGGTTTGAAAGGATATGGGCCAAACACAGGCAAGTGGGACTGGTTTAGCTTGGGAGCATAGTTGTCATGGACTAGTTGGACTGAAGGTCTGTTTCCATACTGTACGACTCCATAACTCCAATGCAAGCATGATGAACCAAATAGCCACTATCTGTGCTTTAAATGCCTATGAGATCAGCTATGATCTCACTGAATGGTGGAACATGCAGGAGGAGCTGAATGTTCGACACTTGTTCCTACGGTTTTATCAATGTCAATGCTATTGCATCTGAAGATGACCACCATTTGTTTGATCGGATTCATCGAGTCCTGAAATTACATATTCACCACTAAACCATCGAACATACTGTAATTGGAGGAGCCCCCCCCCTCCAGGTTTTGATGGGTCCACTAATCTAACATAATCAGCCATTCAACGTAGCCATACATCTACCATGAGCTAAGCACAATTGTAGTAGTCTATGTAATGACTTGCCATCCCAGGCAGGCAAGCTTATGGCATGTGATCCGTGGTAAGATGGAGTATGGGCCTTTATACTTTCAGGTCAGATGCTATGATGCAAGGGATGATATCATGAGCATGTCTGTTGAAGTTATGGTGACAGACGACTGTGAGACAAAGCACAACATTCCTCTTTTTATAAAGATAAAATCACATTCCAGATAGATATACATTGTTGTACATAGGCCCATGTTGTCAGTTCAATAGTTATATGAGCAGGTTAAACAAAGTTTCTAAGACTAACATTTCAAACTTCAGTGTAATAGTTTGGAGGTTTGACAACTCATTCTGATCTGATAATTCTGTACCAATCTGGAGAGACATGCATTGTTCTCTGTCGCACTTGTCTGATGATTTGGTTGCATTACTGCTGGTTGTTGTCTCTCAACATCACTGCACACCCTGTTATCATCATCGGAGTGTTCTCCCTCAGTCACTTCCTGCATGATTGGTGCGTTGAACACTGCTTCTGTTCCTTCTCAATGTGGCACCATAATTTTTAACTTTTTAACTACCTCAGCTGCTTGCCCATTCATCCAGATACCAGGTTCATATCTAACTTCAAAGTCATATGTTTGCACCTTGACAAGTAAGCTTTGCAAATATGGTAAACAAAAAAAATTCCCAAGGAACTGTGGATGTTGGAAATCAGAATAGATTAGGTCACTGGACCTGAAATTTGAACTCTGCTTTCTCTCCACAGATGTTGCAAGATCTGATGAGTTTCTCCAGCAATATCTGTTTTTGCTATAAATATGTTGGTGCATTCAGTAGTGGTTTGCTGCCTATTATTTCTAAAGGCTTGTAATCTGTTTTTATAGTGAAATATGTATATGTGAAACCATGTGATGCTGAATACCAGAACTGATGTCTCAATTTTATATTGGAATAGTCGCACAGATGACAAGGTTTTCAGAACAAAGCAACAGGTTTCTCAACTTACAAAAGACGTACACCTGCCCTTTTTGTGATGGATCTTATCTTTCCCGGGGTAGCAAGATTTTGCTGACATAACCTGCTCAACAGAACCGAAGGCAGATTGGTTGTCACTTCAGCACACGTGGGGACTTTCTTTTTGAGTAAATCTTTCATGGGCGATACTTAGTTTGCAAAGGGGCGATAAAAGGTAGGAGGAAACGAACAAATCCAAGGCAATGTTGCACAATCTTTTGGTGTCAGGATTTGTTTAACGTCCTTGATCTGACCTGGAGTAAAAAACCCAAAGAAGTTTACCTGAGTGAAGTTAATCTGGCACTACCTTCTGTTATACACTAATCCTTGTCTTGGCACTGCTGTTATCAGTAGGTTTTGGATGTGATGTGCCTTTTTGATGCCCACCATTGCAATATTATCAGCAATTCAAAC
>NC_063337.1:15701851-15709499 GCF_021869965.1 Rhincodon typus
TTCTCTTAATTGGACTGACCAGTATTCACACTTCACATCTAGCTTTGAAAAGAAACTTGCTCTGGAAAATTCAGGTTTTATTTCTTCCAGTGTCGGAATTTTATGTGGATGCCTTTTAAATGAAAGATTCAGGTGCATTGGAACTAGGCATACTCTTACGGTGCCACCTTGCTTTAAAAACATGAGATGGAGCTACACCAATCTGTGTAATGGCCAACCTTCCAAATTGTACAATTCCAATCCATATCAGTCAGTTCCACTCAAGCTTCTCCTCAACGTGAATGCTATACTTCACTGGATGATCAATAAATGGGGTTGCATCATCATTAAAATGCCATATTGCATCACCCTTAAACTGACCAATTGTGTTAAATCTGACTGACTACAGGCATTCAAAATCATTAACATATTCAACTGCACCAGGCCTAGTCTGTTCCACTACAGTAGATGCGCTTCAGATCTTATGAATTGTGACAATGCCAAGATCTGAGGAAGCGTCACCGTCCTGAAACGTTAACTTTGATTTTTCTTCATTGGTGCTGCCAGAACTTTTCCAGCAACTTCTGTTTTTGTACCAAATTCTGTGTCTGATTTGAGAAGACCCCACATTGTGTTTTAAATATACACTTTTAGGTTATGACTTGCCTTTGTTAAAATTACATTAAGTTGCTCTTTTCAGAACAGGGAAAGTTAAACAGGAAGAGAACTGGGGGCAGTGAAAAGTTTGAGATTGCTGACGTGCATTTGGAAGCAGGGAGAGAAATGGCAAAACAAGTGACTTGAGACAGTGAGGACCAGAAACAAAGGAAATGGTTGCTGGAAAAGCAATGGGTGACAGTGGAATCAAGAGTGGGAAAGAAAGAATAAACCTATGTTAGGTAAGGACACAATGTAGGAGCAAATTACTGCAGATTCTGGAATCTGTACTGAAAACAAAAAATTCTGGAAATCACAGCAGGCCCAGCAGCATCCATGGAGAGAGAGCATGTTAAGGTTTTGAGTCTAGATAACTCTTCATCATACCTGGTTCCTAACTCTGATGAAGAGTCATCTAGGCTCAAAACTTCAGCTTGCTCTGTCTGCATGGATACTGCCTGACCTGCTGTGATTTCCAGCACTTTTTGTTTTCTATGTCAGATAGTGTTGGCATATGCAGTGATATTTGGCTAAAGACATCAGTGCAGATGGGTGAGAATTACTTATTGTTTTGAAAGCAAGCTCGGAGGTTAAATTTATGTGTTCAACGAGTTGAAACCTAATACAAGTTCACAAATAGAGGGCTGAACAAATAATTCAAAATTGTTGAATAGAATTGTTGTCAAGTATGGTGTGTAGATGATTTTGCACCGGTTAGCACTGTTTATGTTGCCTTTGATACGTGACTATAAATTTAGTTACACTTAACTTCACCAAAGGGTATAGTGGGTAACTTTGATGTTAGGCTGATCACAGGCGTTAATTATTTATTGTGGTAATAAGAGATGCACCGGCTTAAAAATCAGAACTTGCCTCCTAATTTTGAGACCAAGTGCTGATTAACAACAATTGAGCTAGGCTGGAGCAGCAAAGAGAGACTCTTGCAGGCTTAGCTTGAACACTGACTATTTTTGAGCAGCTTAAATAGCCTCCTTGTGTACTCCACTACTGAAGCAAGGAGTGAGCTCACTGACACACAACAAAATATGTCAAGATCTCTCAGAAACCAAGGGAGAGAGTGCACAGGTTCTGAAATGTGATACTCAGGGTCCTGGTGGAGGAGGTCCAGAGAAGGAAGGTCCTCTGTGTTATGATTTTATGACCAAGCATTCTCTTATAAGGTGGTAGAGCATGGCAAATAGTCCTTTTAGGTGAGGTCTTAAGGGAATTTCAGGTATCAATGCTGATAGAAAGCTGACAGAGTCTTGACATAAAGTGTCCCAGAAAGTTTCATATTGGACCTCAAAAGCCACCTCCAAACTCCAGCTGTAAGTGAACAGTGAAAACTTAGCATAGCTTTAAATAAAAATGATTCCAGCACTCCTATACAGCTGCCTGTGGTCAGGAAAGGTCTTTAGTTCAAGTATGAGTCACCAAAGTGTCATTTGACCACCTTAACAAATGCTAGCAGGCAATTTAATTATTAATTAGAGACTTAGTGATCTTTGGGGTGTCTGTTCCTAGACAGTGTTTCAATCACTTTACCTTGGTGTCTTATGCTAAAGACAACTTAAACAGTTGGCCTCCTCTTTAGTATTATGGAACTATCTGGGAAAATAAATCATCCCTATAAATATTTATTTCAAAAGATGGGCGTGTGGTCTTCCCAAAAGTTAAAGTGGGTACAGGCAAGACATTACAGTCAGTTGATTATAAATCAATCTCTTAATCACAAGATAGTAAAGATATAGGAAGATCACATGAAAGGCCTCATAGTCAATCTATGTAAATCTAATGTAGTCCTCCCCTTTCAGTTGTGTTATGTTTTATGGTCAGCAAACATTTAAGAGACATATTCATGAGATCATCTCTGTATCACAGCATATGATCTGAGGGTAGAAAGACCACATACTCCATCTTAACTTGCATTACTTGAAGCATGCTCCACTGTTACAATCTATTAATTTAATATTAGCCTGGACACTTATGTGCCTGGAAATGTAATAACATTTAAATATAATACTTTGCTGTAATAAACGCTTGTTAGATTCTTCAATATCATGATATCCACACCCATTTTCTAATATTATGGCATCATAATATTTGTGGAAAGCAAACTCTCATCATTTCAACTGCTAAATTGTATCACCCAGTGAGACTTATCCTGCGATCCCCAGCGAAATGTAGCTCATTATTTTTGTGACAAGTAACCATTCAGAAAGATTGAACCAGTCTGTTAGATATGATAAATCCTGTTTCAAAAGTTAGTCTTCAGTTTGATGCCAGCAATTATTGTGTGTTGCATCACCACTTCCTATTAAAAGTCATCCATCATCTTTCTCCAGCTGCTAGTAAAATGAATGTATGTCATTAATCTCCTCTGTAGCTCTTATTATAATTGATTTGCAGCAAACAAAAATTTGTTATGTCGGGAAAACAAGGTAAAAGGGATTGTGTGGAGTCAAGCACTCCATATGTGTCTTGCATAAGAGAAAGGATAAACTAATTCACCCCCACCTTTCTGTGCCCTGCACCATATTCAGCTGGCTCCTAACTTTGTTAAATTATCCTTCATTGAAAGGATTCCTCTGTCAAGCTCAGGATACAGATGTTTCATCAAAGCAGAGACTTAGCTGACAACTGACAAGGAGATGCCATCAGTGTGCACTCTGTTCGTCAACATTAATTGTTGACTTGTTCGTATCTTTGCAGACTGATTAGGAACTGTCTTTTCATTCTTTGTACTGCAAACTTCTATGTTAAGTTTGCACGATAGATCCCCCAGTTCAGAATTATTTAGCACAGACAAAAATAATGAGAGTTGAATAAAACTAATAATTATGATGTGGGGCTGATTTTAAATTGATTTTGTTTTGTAAGTGAGAAATAAGGTTTTGTCTTTTTGGAATAGTCAGTATGGTGGGGTTTACACCTAACTGCTGCTAACACTGACTTTCCCAGACAGAGTCATTTGCATGATTTTGCCAAACACCCAGTGAAATTCAGACTGGAATCAGGGAGCTGACATTGGGAAGGAAGGGGAAAAATGGCTGTTATAGTCCTTTCGTTTGCACTAGTTCCTGTGTCAACTTTGGTTTTGAGCATGTGTTTGCCAATTTTCTTCAAGCTTAACCCAAACCCTAACCCCAACCTTAACCCTAACCTTGACCCTAGCCCTCATCCTAACACTAACCCTAATCATATTAATTGTAGCAAAACTTTCTAAATATTTGACTTTGTCCACACAATGTGTCATATTCACAACATGAAAAGCCTGTTCACCTTCTAGTTGAAGATACTTCCACACTGAATATTCACCCTGGAGAGAATTGCGAGCTTGTTCCTTTCAGATTTTTCCTGCTAACAAGTCTTTACAAATGCTTTTATTTTTGCTGCTTCATGTAACAACCAGAGATACTCTTGCTCCGATTTGCAGCTAATTGTTTAAGAAATGATCTTATCAAAGTAGAAACAGTGGGAAACAAATACAAAGGGTAGATTTCAGAATGTCATTTCAGTCTAAGCCATGAGTGTACAGGAAGAATGCAAAGGTTCAATCAGCAGAGAACTAATAGGTTACAGCAGTCTTCTGGAGTCTGCTTGATTGCTTTTGGAAGTCAGCGAGGAATTTTTCATGAGTTGTTTTCTCAGTTAATAGATTGTGTTCCTGCTTTCTGTTTACTTCTCCTAAATGATAGCACCTGGTGAGGATTTATGTAGCTCAGGACAGCCCTTTCACCTTGTCTTATCATGTTCAAGTTCCATATCAGAAATCTGAGTACATTATCAATCCTGGTGCTGCAGAAGCACATAGGAGCAGGAGTAGGCTAGGTATTTGCTCCAGTATGTCCCGCCAATGAGATCAGGATTGGGGGTCTTTCTTAACTATACCCACCTATTTTGCTTCTATATCCTGGTCAGTAGAAATCTTTCAATCTGTGATCTGAAATGATTAATTGAACGTGCATCCACTGCTTTTCGTGGGAGTGAGTTCCATATAACTGCCACCCTTTGCATGAAAAATTCTTTTCTGGCTTCGCTCCTGATTTGATTTGATTTAGTTTATTATTGTCACATGTACCTAAGTACAGTGACAAGTTTTGTTTTGCATGCAGTAGAGCAGATCATAACATGCAATGATACAGACATCATAGGGTGATTGAACAGAAGAGGAATACAAAGTTATGGCTGCAAAGAAGGTGTGCAAAAAGCAAGATCAACATCATATTTGAAATTTGAAAGGTCCATTCAGAAGTCTAATAATAACGGGGAAGAAACAGTTCTTGAATCTGTTGGTACGTGTGTATCTTCTTTTGTATCTTCTGCCTGATGGAAGAGATTGGAAGAGATTATAAACGGGGTGGGAGGGGTCTTTGATGATGTTGGCTGTCTTTCTGAGGCAGTGAGAAGTATAGATGGAGTCAATGGATGGAAACTTGGATTGCATGATGGACTGGGCTCTGTTCACAATTTTCTGTAGTTTCTTATGGTCCTGGGAAGAGCAGTTGCTATACCAAGCTGTGATGTATCCAGATAGTTGAATGGCCTGGCTTTCATTTTGGATATACAGCCCCCCTTCCTCACCGGCAGATGCTGTTGCCTCCAATTTATACCATCAAATTGTTTCAAAAGCTTAAATTCCTCAAACAATTACCAGTAAACCATTTTTATTCAATGGAATACAAGCTTGTCATATGTACTCTTTGCTCATGATCCCACCCTCAGAATTCTGTAAAGCTTTGGTGAATCTGCATTGCACACATCCCATGTCTGGTATGTTGAATTGAATTTTTTTTGTCATGTGAATTCAATATAAAATACAGTGAAAAATGTGTACCATTGCCATGAATAGGCATGCATATATTCTTTCGAAGGTACAGTGCCTACAACTACACTCAGTTTTCCAGATGTGCAGCTGATGCAGTTAAGTGGATAGACTTAAGAAAAAGATCACTCATGATGAAGGGACCCGACCTGAAACATCAACTTTCCTGCTCCTCTGATCCTGCCCGACCTGCTGTGTTCCTCCAGCTCCACATTGTATCAACTCTGACTTCCAGCATCTGCAGTTCTCGCTATCTCCCAGTCCTGAACACTTGAAAGGCAGGACAGACTTAAGCAGCTAATTGATCTCGTTCCTATTCGTATTGTACTCTCATTGATACCAATTTCCAAATGAGGCATTAATCCAGGACTTCATTTGCTACTTCAGGTGGATATCAATGATTCTGTAGCAATGGTATGAAAACAAATAAGGTACTTCCGGAGTCCTGTCCAATGCTTATGCCTTAGTCAGTGCCACTAAAAAGAGATTAACAAGTCATTTACTAAATTACCATTTGTATATGCTTCCAATGCACAAATTGTCTTCAGCATGAAGAGTTTTGAGACGTGCTAAGGAAAGGAGTTGTATAATTGCAAACTCCTTCTTTCTGTAGAAAAGAAAGTACTTGTATTCATATAACACCCTTAATGATCTCAAGTTGTCCCAAAGTCACTGAAATCCCTTTGCTCAGGACGATCACTCTTGCCCCCCATAGTAAAATGCCATCCTCCACAGTGATCTAGTCTCGCCGGCACAGACAGATTTTAGTTCTGGTTGTGATGGTCCTTTTGTTTCACCCATCACCACTAGCTGTTTGTTTTGCCAAGACCAGATCTTTTTACTTCCACAGTCAGACATTGTCAGCACTTTTCAGGGCATCATGGCGGCTTAGTGGTTAGCACTGCTACCTCTCAGCGCCAGGGACCTGGGTTCAATTCCACCTTCAGGCGACTGTCTGTGGGGAGTTTGCACATTCTCCCCATGTCTGCATGGGTTTCTTCCGGGTGCTCTGTTTTTCTCGTGCAGATTAGGTGGATTGGCCATGCTAAATTGTCCCATAATGTCCAGGGATGTGTAGGTTAGGTGGATTAGCTTTGGGAAATGCATGGTTACAGGGATAGGGTGGAATGCTGTTTGGACGGACAGTGTGGACTGTATGGGCTGAATGGCCTGTTTCCACACTGTAGGGATTCAATGAAATACTTTTGAAAGGTAAAGGAAAGAAGAAATAGAGAACCAGCCAATTGGTGCACAGCAAGCTCCCATAATCAACAACATGATAATGACTGGTCTGCTCTGGGTGGTTTTGGTTCAGGGATAAATATTGCCCAGGATACAGGGGTAACACACCTTCCAAATAACAGAAGACCATTTATATCCACATGACAAGGCAGATAGGGCCCTATTTTAATGTGTTGCATGAAAGACAGCACCCTCTGACATTGCAATATTCCTCAATACAGCACTGTGAATTCAGACTGTGAATTGAGGCTCCAGCAGGTCTTGGCACCACATCTCGCAGCATTATATTTATTTTGCATATATTTAAATAAATGATCACACAATAATTCTGGCATTTCTGATTTGGTAGGTAGAGTATACAGAAAAACACTTAGGTATTTATAATGCACAGTGACCCTCTTATTCTGTAGCATTATGTTGAATTAAAAGAATTCTCCCTGAATTATTTTGTAATTCACTTTTGCAGTGTTTCTTCAAGTTGATTAAAATGTATGTGCATATGGAGTGAAACGTGTTAAGCTACATGGGAACTTACAAACAATTTGTTTTGAACATATCCTGTAACTTCACCTGGCTCAATAGCTCAAGATTAATTTTCTTGACGTCAAACAGCACCTAAAATGGAGCAATTTTTAAATTGATCAGGTTTTCATCTTTGTTTTACAATGTCTCCAATGTCTTACCCCTCTCTATTTGTGTGATCTCCTCCAACACTACAACTCTATTGAGAAATCTGTGCTCCTCTAATTCTGATGTCTGAGCATCTTCCAAGCTTGAACTCTCCCCCATCCTTGCCCCCACCCCACACACCAGGCCTTTTCATCACACCGTCTGCTATTATACACAAACCATTGTTAGCCACTAACAGTCCCCATTAATAGCTGAAAAAAAGCAAAAGAACTGCAGATGCTGTAAATTAGGAACAAAAACAGAAGTTGCTGGAAA
>NC_063337.1:15714499-15719327 GCF_021869965.1 Rhincodon typus
CTTGTTATCTCAGATTCTCCAGCATCTGCAGTTCCTACTATCTCTAACCTATACTCTCCGGAGTTTAAAAGAATGAGAGGAGGTATATAAGATGCAATAGGGGTTTGACAAAATAGATGTAGAAAGGATGTTTCCTCATGGGGCAATTTAGAACCAATGGTCCTAGGTTTAGGATAAGGAAGAGCAAATTTAAAACAGAGATGAGGAGAAATTATTTCTCTCAAAGGGTCATGAATCTGTGAATCCACTATCCCAGAGTGTGGTGGATGCTGGTACATAGTAAATTTGAGGAGGAGATAGACAGATTTTTAATTAGTAATGGGTTATGGCGAGCAGCAGGAAAGTAGGGTTAGGGCCAAGATGAGATCAGCCATGATCCTATTGAATAGTGGATCAGGCTCAAGGGGCTGAATTGCCTACTCCTGCTCCTAGTTCTTATGTTTTTATAATATCCACACCCCAAACTCTTTACTCCGCATTGCACTTGATCTCCTGCTTTGCTGGATTGCCACTCAGACTGGAGGTGATAATTAACAACCCCAGTAGCAATTTCTTTTAGTTGAAGGCAATCAGAATTGGAATCATGTAGAAAGCAACAAAAGCATTCAGAGAATCGGCAACATGCCACGGACAGAGTTGGCGAGTTGTAAAATAAATATTGGCCCAAATGTCCGTTCTGAATTGTCAGAGACCAGACATACCCTGAGAAACATGTTGGGAGCTCTCAGCAATCCCTATACACTGACTACATGGTAATTCCCCAAGGAGTTTAAACTTCCAAAAAACAAGTACCTGTCATCTCACACACTTTGAAAAAAAGTCCCCAAATCTGAGTGACAGCTGGGGACTTCAGAAAATTCCAATCAGTAGGCCAGATATATTAGTGGGATTGAATCATTCCCTAATTCTTAGTTAACTATAAAATTGATACCCCAATCACACATACTGACCCTCACAATCACTGCATTGACCCCACTCTCCCCACTGCCCCATGACTTGGAAAACCCTCACCTTCTCCCGTAACCATCACCAGTGGAGCCAACTTCCATCACGTGGCCCTTCTGTCTGTGCCCCAACCTAAGCACTCCCTTCCCCTACAAAGATCTCCCTGTCTCCTCCGACCCCATTGCCCCACACAGCCCCACCCACCCAGACCTGACTGCCCCAGATCTGGCTGGAACTATAAGTGCCCACCTGGTGTTTACATGAACTGGTTGTAGTGGAGTTATTCACATGCTGTAAAAGTGATGGAAGTGTTTCATTTACAAAAGAATACCAAGTCAAAACTTATCCTGTTGCAGCACAATGACCTTTCAGTTTTCTTCCATTCATTATCTGCTGTACTAATGCTGTCAATGGGAATGATTCAGACAGTGGAAAAATATCTTTTGTATTCTTCCGAGTGGTTGATTAATTGACTGAATTGTTGAGGACACCTCATTCGTGTCTTTAGCACTGTTTGGCGTCAACCTCGCCAACTCTGCATTGCTTTGGACAAGTTTTCCTTTGCTCTGGAATAAATTGGATTTTTAGAGCTCACAAAGGCACTGTGCTTTCAGCACTGATAAACGTTTTTTTTAATACTAAAAAGCAAATTACCTGAGAGTGCTTTTCCTGTGCATTGAATAGCCCACATTTATCTTTCATTTTTTTTCTTGTTACTGCAATTGATTATTTAAAAGCCAGAAAGAATCATGCTCACTGTGAACGTTTTAATAAACAAAAAGCTGAAACTCAGGCCCTTGTTGCCTAGGAGATGCTAGTTGGTGGGGTGATAGAACCCTGCAGTGGAATTAGAAATATTTAGAACAGTGCCAAGAGAAAGAAAAATACTCTATTCTTTACCATTGACAATCTAAGCACAAAGAAAACAGCATGAATAATGTTGAGGATATTTTTAGCTCACTTGTAACACAAATATGGTTTAACTGAATACATGCAAGCTTGTTTAAAGGGCATAAGTTGCCTTGGTGTGAACAGACTTGGATTATAAAATGCAGTCTGACACATTGATCGACATTATTGTACATCACTTCAACAGAACCATTCGGAACTGCTCCTTAAATTCTTTTACATAAGTGGCTTATCTTAAAACAGTGAGCCATCCCATTAAAGACAGCTGGGAGTCAGGCCTACTCTGTAGGGTGGATGGAGTGTAGGTTTTGTAAGGTGGCATGACCATGAGGATGCGTGTGAGAGGGTGGAGAGACAGATTTGGCAAGGGGTTGGGTTGAGGTAGAGAGAATTTCAGGTGGCAGGGGTGGGTGTCTGGAGGTTCTGCCACTGACGGTGGAACCAAAGGAGGAAAAGAGAAGATTCCATAGCCAGAAGAATGAGAATGGCCTGGCTAGATTGGATGAGGCTGTGAAATTAGTGCTAAAAGCAGTGAAAGGATTTATCAAGGCCCACAGATTTGTCATTGTCTCATCATTCACCCTGCATGTTTTTAGATATAAACATTTTTCTTTTTATTCCAGTTTCACGACGACATATTAGAGATCTAAGTTTTGAACCGAATATTTACTGAAATCGGCCCTGTGAGCCAGAGGACAGAATAAGGTCAGGGAGTCTAGAACTCCAGAAGTCCTTGCACAAAGGCGTGTTAAATATGGGGCATGCAGTGCAATGCAGTATTAATATGACCAAACTGATTCATCACATCAGATTAATTATCCACGCGCCCATTCACCAGCCCCCATCATCTGCCAATAAAAACATAGAACATATAACAAAACAGCATAGAAAATGGGCCCTTTGGCCTACGATGTTGTTCCGAACATGACACCAAATGAAACTAATCCCTTCTGCCTCCCCGTGGTCCATATCCTTCCAT
This sequence comes from Rhincodon typus, assembly GCF_021869965.1. Classification (NCBI taxonomy): domain Eukaryota; kingdom Metazoa; phylum Chordata; class Chondrichthyes; order Orectolobiformes; family Rhincodontidae; genus Rhincodon; species Rhincodon typus. Next base: position 15,717,333 of record NC_063337.1, read on the forward strand.
TCCTTGCATGTTCATGTGCTTATCTAAAAGTCTCTTAAAGCCCTATCATATCTGTTTCCACCAACACCACCCACTCCCACACAACCGGCAGCATATTCCAGACTCCTAACACTCTCTGCGTAAAAAAACTTGCCCCTCACATCTCCTTTGAACTTTCCCCTCTCACCTTAAATGCACATCCCTTAGTTTTAGACTATTCAACTCTGGGAAAAAGATTCTGACCATCAGCCCTATCTATGCATCTCGTTATTTTATAGATTTCTATCAAGTCTCCCCTCAGCCTCCACCACTCCAGAGAAAACAACCCGAGTTTTTCTAGTCTGTCCTTATAGCTCATACCCTCTAATCCAGGCAGCATCCTGGTAAACCACTTCTGCACACTCTCCAAAACCTCCACATCCTTCCTGTAATGTGGAGAACAGAACTGAACGTAATACTCTAAGTGTGGCCTAACCAAACTCTTATAAAGCTGCAATGTGACATCCTGACCAATAAAGGCAAGCATGCCATACGCCTTCTTTACTACTGTATGTACTTGCGTGGCCACTTTCAGGATCTTGAACCCCAAGATCCCTCTGAAAATCACTGCTATTCAGGGTTCTGTCATTAACTGGATTGAGGTTCATAAGGAGGAGGTGTTAGCAATTCTGGAAGGTGTGAAAATAGATAAGTCCCCTGGGCCGGATGGGATTTATCCTAGGATTCTCTGGGAAGCTAGAGAGAAGATTGCAGAGCCTTTGGCTTTGATCTTTATGTCGTCATTGTCTTCAGGAATAGTGCCAGAAGACTGGAGACTAGCAAATGTTGTCCCCTTGTTCAAGATGGGGAGTAGAGACAACCCTGGTAATTATAGACCAGTGAGCCTTACTTCAGTTGTGGGTAAAGTATTGGAAAGGATTTTAAGAGATAGGATTTATAATCATCTAGAAAGGAATAATTTGATTAGGGATAGTCAACACGGTTTTGTGAAGGGTAGGTCGTGCCTCACAAACCTTATTGAGTTCTTCGAGAAGGTGACCAAACAGGTGGATGAGGGTAAAGCGGTTGATGTGGTGTATTTGGATTTCAGTAAAGCATTTGATAAGGTTCCCCATGGTAGGCTATTGCAGAAAATACGGAGGCATGGGATTGAGGGTGATTTAGCGGTTTGGATCAGAAATTGGCTAGCTGTAAGAAGTCAGAGGGTGGTGGTTGATGGGAAATGTTCATCCTGGACTTCAGTTACTAGAGGTGTACCTCAAGAATCTGTTTTGGGGCCACTGCTGTTTGTCATTTTTATAAATGACCTGGATGAGGGCGTAGAAGGATGGGTTAGTAAATTTGCGGATGACACCAAAGTTGGTGGAGTTGTGGATAGTGCGGAAGGATGTTGCAGGTTACAGAGGGACATAGATAAGCTGTAGAGCTGGGCTGAGAGGTGGCAAATGGAGTTTAATGCGGAAAAGTGTGAGGTGATTCACTTTGGAAGGAGTAACAGGAATACAGAGTACTGGGCTAATGGTAAGATTCTTGGTAGTGTGGATGAGCAGAAAGATCTCGGTGTCCATGTGCATAGATCACTGAAATTTGCCACCCAGGTTGATAGCGTTGTTAAGAAGGCGTACAGTATGTTAGGTTTTATTGGTCGAGGGATTGAGTTTCGGAGCCATGAGGTCATGTTGCAGCTGTACAAAACTCTGGTGCGGCCGCACTTGGAGTATTGCGTACAGTTCTGGTCACCGCATTATAGGAAGGATGTGGAAGCATTGGAAAGGGTGCAGAGGAGATTTACCAGGATGTTGCCTGGTATGGAGGGAAGGTCTTATGAGGAAAGGCTGAGGGTTTTGAGGCTGTTTTCGTTAGAGAGAAGAAGGTTAAGAGGTGACTTGATAGAGACATACAAGATGATCAGAGGATTAGATAGGGTGGACAGTGGGAGCCTTTTTCCTCGGATGGTGATGGCTAGCACGAGGGGACATAGCTTTAAATTGAGGGGTGATAGATATAGGACAGATG